>NW_027492924.1:0-349363 GCF_021521415.1 Bidens hawaiensis | reverse complement strand
CGCATAAGTGTAAAGAAGTCGTTGCGTGTGGAAGGCGGCAAAACCCGCATAAACACAAAAAACGGCAAACCTTTACGCAGGTCAGTCATAGGTAAAGTTTGGTCATCCCACTAAATGAAAGTGACGGTCTTACCCGCACAAATCATGATAGAGGAAACCGAACTAACCTATTGACAACCGCGCGTCGAACGGTTAATTTATTCAAAACGCTGATGCCGGTTTTCACCGCATATGTGTAAAGAAGTCCTTGCGTGTGAACGGCGGCAAAACCCGCGTAAACACAATAAACGGAAAACCTTCACGCAGGTCAGTTATGGGTAAAGTTTGGTGATCCCACTAAATGAAAGTGCCTGTTCTAACCGCACAAATCATGATAAAGGAAACCGAACTAACATATTGAAAACCCGCGTCGAACGGTTAATTTATTCAAAACGCTAATGCCGGTTTTCACCGCATAAGTGTAAAGAAGTCGTTGCGTGTGAAAGGCGGCAAAACCCGCATAAACACAAAAAACGGCAAACCTTCACGCAGGTCAGTCATAGGTAAAGTTTGGTCATCCCACTAAATGAAAGTGATGGTCTTACCCGCACAAATCATGATAGAGGAAACCGAACTAACCTATTGACAACCGCGCGTCGAACGGTTAATTTATTCAAAACGCTGATGCCGGTTTTCACCGCATAAGTGTAAAGAAGTCTTTGCGTGTGAACGGCGGCAAAACCCGCGTAAACACAATAAACGGAAAACCTTCACGCAGGTCAGTTATAGGTAAAGTTTGGTGATCCCACTAAATGAAAGTGCCGGTTCTAACCGCACAAATTATGATAGAGGAAACCGAACTAACCTATTGACAACCGCGCGTCGAACGGTTAATTTATTCAAAACGCTGATGCCGGTTTTCACCGCATAAGTGTAAAGAAGTCGTTGCGTGTGGAAGGCGGCAAAACCCGCATAAACACAAAAAACGGCAAACCTTCACGCAGGTCAGTCATAGGTAAAGTTTAGTCATCCCACTAAATGAAAGTGACGGTCTTACCCGCACAAATCATGATAGAGGAAACCGAACTAACCTATTGACAACCGCGCGTCGAACGGTTAATTTATTGAAAACGCTAATGCCGGTTTTCACCGCATAAGTGTAAAGAAGTCGTTGCGTGTGAAAAGCGGCAAAACCCGCGTAAACACAATAAACGGCAAACCTTCACGCAGGTCAGTCATAGGTAAAGTTTGGTCATCCCACTAAATGAAAGTGACGGTCTTACCCGCACAAATCATGATAGAGGAAACCGAACTCACCTATTGACAACCGCGCGTCGAACGGTTAATTTATTCAAAACGCTGATGCCGGTTTTCACCGCATAAGTGTAAAGAAGTCGTTGCGTGTGGAAGGCGGCAAAACCCGCATAAACACAAAAAATGGCAAACCTTCACGCAGGTCAGTCATAGGTAAAGTTTGGTCTTCCCACTAAATGAAAGTGACGGTCTTACCCGCACAAATCATGATAGAGGAAACCGAACTAACCTATTGACAACCGCGCGTCGAACGGTTAATTTATTCAAAACGCTGATGCCGGTTTTCACCGCATAAGTGTAAAGAAATCGTTGCGTGTGAACGGCGGCAAAACCCGCGTAAACACAAAAAACGGCAAACCTTTACGCAGGTCAGTCATAGGTAAAGTTTGGTCATCCCACTAAATGAAAGTGACGGTCTTACCCGCACAAATCATGATAGAGGAAACCGAACTAACCTATTGACAACCGCGCGTCGAACGGTTAATTTATTCAAAACGCTGATGCCGGTTTTCACCGCATAAGTGTAAAGAAATCGTTGCGTGTGAACGGCGGCAAAACCCGCGTAAACACAAAAAACGGCAAACCTTCACGCAGGTCAGTCATAGGTAAAGTTTGGTCATCCCACTAAATGAAAGTGACGGTCTTACCCGCACAAATCAATATAGAGGAAACCGAACTAACCTATTGACAACCGCGCGTCGAACGGTTAATTTATTCAAAACGCTGATGCCGGTTTTCACCGCATAAGTGTAAAGAAATCGTTGCGTGTGAACGGCGGCAAAACCCGCGTAAACACAAAAAACGGCAAACCTTCACGCAGGTCAGTCATAGGTAAAGTTTGGTCATCCCACTAAATGAAAGTGACGGTCTTACCCGCACAAATCATGATAGAGGAAACCGAACTAACCTATTGACAACCGCGCGTCGAACGGTTAATTTATTCAAAACGCTGATGCCGGTTTTCACCGCATAAGTGTAAAGAAGTCGTTGCATGTGAACGGCGGCAAAACCCGCGTAAACACAAAAAACGGCAAACCTTCACGCAGGTCAGTCATTGGTAAATTTGGTCATCCCACTAAATGAAAGTGACGGTCTTACCCGCACAAATCATTATAGAGGAAACCGAACTAACCTATTGACAACCGCGCGTCGAACGGTTAATTTATTCAAAACGCTGATGCCGGTTTTCACCGCATAAGTGTAAAGAAATCGTTGCGTGTGAACGGCGGCAAAACCCGCGTAAACACAAAAAACGGCAAACCTTCACGCAGGTCAGTCATAGGTAAAGTTTGGTCATCCCACTAAATGAAAGTGACGGTCTTACCCGCACAAATCATGATAGAGGAAACCGAACTAACCTATTGACAACCGCGCGTCGAACGGTTAATTTATTCAAAACGCTGATGCCGGTTTTCACCGCATAAGTGTAAAGAAAACGTTGCGTGTGAACGGCGGCAAAACCCGCGTAAACACAATAAACGGAAAACCTTCACGCAGGTCAGTTATGGGTAAAGTTTGGTGATCCCACTAAATGAAAGTGCCTGTTCTAACCGCACAAATCATGATAAAGGAAACCGAACTAACATATTGAAAACCCGCGTCGAACGGTTAATTTATTCAAAACGCTAATGCCGGTTTTCACCGCATAAGTGTAAAGAAGTCGTTGCGTGTGGAAGGCGGCAAAACCCGCATAAACACAAAAAACGACAAACCTTCACGCAGGTCAGTCATAGGTAAAGTTTGGTCATCCCACTAAATGAAAGTGACGGTCTTACCCGCACAAATCATGATAGAGGAAACCGAACTAACCTATTGACAACCACGCTTCGAACGGTTAATTTATTCAAAACGCTGATGCCGGTTTTCACCGCATAAGTGTAAAGAAGTCGTTGCGTGTGGAAGGCAGTAAAACCTGCATAAACACAAAAAACGGCAAACCTTCACGCAGGTCAGTCATAGGTAAAGTTTGGTCATCCCACTAAATGAAAGTGACGGTCTTACCCGCACAAATCATGATAGAGGAAACCGAACTAACCTATTGACAACCACGCGTCGAACGGTTAATTTATTCAAAACGCTGATGCCGGTTTTCACCGCATAAGTGTAAAGAAGTCGTTGCGTTTGGAAGGCGGCAAAACCCGCATAAACACAAAAAACGGCAAACCTTCACGCAGGTCAGTCATAGGTAAAGTTTGGTCGTCCCACTAAATGAAAGTGACGGTCTTACCCGCACAAATCATGATAGAAGAAACCGAACTAACCTATTGACAACCGCGCGTCGAACGGTTAATTTATTCAAAACGCTGATGCCGGTTTTCACCGCATAAGTGTAAAGAAATCGTTGCGTGTGAACGGCGGCAAAACCCGCGTAAACACAATAAACGGAAAACCTTCACGCAGGTCAGTTATAGGTAAAGTTTGGTGATCCCACTAAATGAAAGTGCCGGTTCTAACCGCACAAATCATGATAGAGGAAACCGAACTAACCTATTGACAACCGCGCGTCGAACGGTTAATTTATTCAAAACGCTGATGCCGGTTTTCACCGCATAAGTGTAAAGAAGTCATTGCGTGTGAACGGCGGCAAAACCCGCGTAAACACAATAAACGGAAAACCTTCACGCAGGTCAGTTATAGGTAAAGTTTGGTGATCCCACTAAATGAAAGTGCCGGTTCTAACCGCACAAATTATGATAGAGGAAACCGAACTAACCTATTGACAACCGCGCGTCGAACGGTTAATTTATTCAAAACGCTGATGCCGGTTTTCACCGCATAAGTGTAAAGAAGTCGTTGCGTGTGGAAGGCGGCAAAACCCGCATAAACACAAAAAACGGCAAACCTTCACGCAGGTCAGTCATAGGTAAAGTTTGGTCATCCCACTAAATGAAAGTGACGGTCTTACCCGCACAAATCATGATAGAGGAAACCGAACTAACCTATTGACAACCGCGCGTCGAACGGTTAATTTATTGAAAACGCTAATGCCGGTTTTCACCGCATAAGTGTAAAGAAGTCGTTGCGTGTGAACAGCGGCAAAACCCGCGTAAACACAATAAACGGCAAACCTTCACGCAGGTCAGTCATAGGTAAAGTTTGGTCATCCCACTAAATGAAAGTGACGGTCTTACCCGCACAAATCATGATAGAGGAAACCGAACTCACCTATTGACAACCGCGCGTCGAACGGTTAATTTATTCAAAACGCTGATGCCGGTTTTCACCGCATAAGTGTAAAGAAGTCGTTGCGTGTGGAAGGCGGCAAAACCCGCATAAACACAAAAAATGGCAAACCTTCACGCAGGTCAGTCATAGGTAAAGTTTGGTCTTCCCACTAAATGAAAGTGACGGTCTTACCCGCACAAATCATGATAGAGGAAACCGAACTAACCTATTGACAACCGCGCGTCGAACGGTTAATTTATTCAAAACGCTGATGCCGGTTTTCACCGCATAAGTGTAAAGAAATCGTTGCGTGTGAACGGCGGCAAAACCCGCGTAAACACAA
Source organism: Bidens hawaiensis (assembly GCF_021521415.1). Taxonomy (NCBI): domain Eukaryota; kingdom Viridiplantae; phylum Streptophyta; class Magnoliopsida; order Asterales; family Asteraceae; genus Bidens; species Bidens hawaiensis. The sequence continues at coordinate 344,562 of NW_027492924.1, read as the reverse complement.
AAAACGGCAAACCTTCACGCAGGTCAGTCATAGGTAAAGTTTGGTCATCCCACTAAATGAAAGTGACGGTCTTACCCGCACAAATCATGATAGAGGAAACCGAACTAACCTATTGACAACCGCGCGTCGAACGGTTAATTTATTCAAAACGCTGATGCCGGTTTTCACCGCATAAGTGTAAAGAAGTCATTGCGTGTGAACGGCGGCAAAACCCGCGTAAACACAAAAAACGGCAAACATTCACGCAGGTCAGTCATAGGTAAAGTTTGGTCATCCCACTAAATGAAAGTGACGGTCTTACCCGCACAAATCATGATAGAGGAAACCGAACTAACCTATTGACAACCGCGCGTCGAACGGTTAATTTATTCAAAACGCTGATGCCGGTTTTCACCGCATAAGTGTAAAGAAGTCGTTGCGTGTGAAAGGCGGCAAAACCCGCATAAACACAAAAAACGGCAAACCTTTACGCAGGTCAGTCATAGGTAAAGTTTGGTCATCCCACTAAATGAAAGTGACGGTCTTACCCGCACAAATCATGATAGAGGAAACCGAACTAACCTATTGACAACCGCGCGTCGAACGGTTAATTTATTCAAAACGCTGATGCCGGTTTTCACCGCATAAGTGTAAAGAAGTCATTGCGTGTGAACGGCGGCAAAACCCGCGTAAACACAAAAAACGGCAAACCTTCACGCAGGTCAGTCATAGGTAAAGTTTGGTCATCCCACTAAATGAAAGTGACGGTCTTACCCGCACAAATCATGATAGAGGAAACCGAACTAACCTATTGACAACCGCGCGTCGAACGGTTAATTTATTCAAAACGCTGATGCCGGTTTTAACCGCATAAGTGTAAAGAAGTCGTTGCGTGTGGAAGGCGGCAAAACCCGCATAAACACAAAAAACGGAAAACCTTCACGCAGGTCAGTTATGGGTAAAGTTTGGTGATCCCACTAAATGAAAGTGCCTGTTCTAACCGCACAAATCATGATACAGGAAACCGAACTACCATATTGACAACCCGCGTCGAACGGTTAATTTATTCAAAACGCTAATGCCGGTTTTCACCGCATAAGTGTAAAGAAGTCGTTGCGTGTGGAAGGCGGCAAAACCCGCATAAACACAAAAAACGGCAAACCTTCACGCAGGTCAGTCATAGGTAAAGTTTGGTCATCCCACTAAATGAAAGTGACGGTCTTACCCGCACAAATCATGATAGAGGAAACCGAACTAACCTATTGATAACCACGCGTCGAACGGTTAATTTATTCAAAACGCTGATGCCGGTTTTCACCGCATAAGTGTAAAGAAATCGTTGCGTGTGAACGGCGGCAAAACCCGCATAAACACAAAAAACGGCAAACCTTCACGCAGGTCAGTCATAGGTAAAGTTTGGTCATCCCACTAAATGAAAGTGACGGTCTTACCCGCACAAATCATGATAGAGGAAACCGAACTAACCTATTGACAACCGCGCGTCGAACGGTTAATTTATTCAAAACGCTGATGCCGGTTTTAACCGCATAAGTGTAAAGAAGTCGTTGCGTGTGGAAGGCGGCAAAACCCGCATAAACACAAAAAACGGAAAACCTTCACGCAGGTCAGTTATGGGTAAAGTTTGGTGATCCCACTAAATGAAAGTGCCTGTTCTAACCGCACAAATCATGATACAGGAAACCGAACTACCATATTGACAACCCGCGTCGAACGGTTAATTTATTCAAAACGCTAATGCCGGTTTTCACCGCATAAGTGTAAAGAAGTCGTTGCGTGTGGAAGGCGGCAAAACCCGCATAAACACAAAAAACGGCAAACCTTCACGCAGGTCAGTCATAGGTAAAGTTTGGTCATCCCACTAAATGAAAGTGACGGTCTTACCCGCACAAATCATGATAGAGGAAACCGAACTAACCTATTGATAACCACGCGTCGAACGGTTAATTTATTCAAAACGCTGATGCCGGTTTTCACCGCATAAGTGTAAAGAAATCGTTGCGTGTGAACGGCGGCAAAACCCGCATAAACACAAAAAACGGCAAACCTTCACGCAGGTCAGTCATAGGTAAAGTTTGGTCATCCCACTAAATGAAAGTGACGATCTTACCCGCACAAATCATGATAGAGGAAACCGAACTAACCTATTGACAACCGCGCGTCGAACGGTTAATTTATTCAAAACGCTGATGCCGGTTTTCACCGCATAAGTGTAAAGAAGTCGTTGCGTGTGAACGGCGGCAAAACCCGCGTAAACACAATAAACGGCAAACCTTCACGCAGGTCAGTCATAGGTAAAGTTTGGTCATCCCACTAAATGAAAGTGACGGTCTTACCAGCACAAATCATGATAGAGGAAACCGAACTGACCTATTGACAACCGCGCGTCGAACGGTTAATTTATTCAAAACGCTGATGCCGGTTTTCACCGCATAAGTGTAAAGAAGTCGTTGCGTGTGGAAGGCGGCAAAACCCGCATAAACATAAAAAACGGCAAACCTTTACGCTTGTCAGTCATAGGTAAAGTTTGGTCATCCCACTAAATGAAAGTGACGGTCTTACCCGCACAAATCATGATAGAGGAAACCGAACTAACCTATTGACAACCGCGCGTCGAACGGTTAATTTATTCAAAACGCTGATGCCGGTTTTCACCGCATATGTGTAAAGAAGTCCTTGCGTGTGAACGGCGGCAAAACCCGCGTAAACACAATAAACGGAAAACCTTCACGCAGGTCAGTTATGGGTAAAGTTTGGTGATCCCACTAAATGAAAGTGCCTGTTCTAACCGCACAAATCATGATAAAGGAAACCGAACTAACATATTGAAAACCCGCGTCGAACGGTTAATTTATTCAAAACGCTAATGCCGGTTTTCAACGCATAAGTGTAAAGAAGTCGTTGCGTGTGAAAGGCGGCAAAACCCGCATAAACACAAAAAACGGCAAACCTTCACGCAGGTCAGTCATAGGTAAAGTTTGGTCATCCCACTAAATGAAAGTGATGGTCTTACCCGCACAAATCATGATAGAGGAAACCGAACTAACCTATTGACAACCGCGCGTCGAACGGTTAATTTATTCAAAACGCTGATGCCGGTTTTCACCGCATAAGTGTAAAGAAGTCATTGCGTGTGAACGGCGGCAAAACCCGCGTAAACACAATAAACGGAAAACCTTCACGCAGGTCAGTTATAGGTAAAGTTTGGTGATCCCACTAAATGAAAGTGCCGGTTCTAACCGCACAAATTATGATAGAGGAAACCGAACTAACCTATTGACAACCGCGCGTCGAACGGTTAATTTATTCAAAACGCTGATGCCGGTTTTCACCGCATAAGTGTAAAGAAGTCGTTGCGTGTGGAAGGCGGCAAAACCCGCATAAACACAAAAAACGGCAAACCTTCACGCAGGTCAGTCATAGGTAAAGTTTGGTCATCCCACTAAATGAAAGTGACGGTCTTACCCGCACAAATCATGATAGAGGAAACCGAACTAACCTATTGACAACCGCGCGTCGAACGGTTAATTTATTCAAAACGCTGATGCCGGTTTTCACCGCATAAGTGTAAAGAAATCGTTGCGTGTGAACGGCGGCAAAACCCGCGTAAACACAATAAACGGAAAACCTTCACGCAGGTCAGTTATGGGTAAAGTTTGGTGATCCCACTAAATGAAAGTGCCTGTTCTAACCGCACAAATCATGATAGAGGAAACCGAACTAACATATTGACAACCCGCGTCGAACGGTTAATTTATTCAAAACGCTAATGCCGGTTTTCACCGCATAAGTGTAAAGAAGTCGTTGCGTGTGGAAGGCGGCAAAACCCGCATAAACACAAAAAACGGCAAACCTTCACGCAGGTCAGTCATAGGTAAAGTTTGGTCATCCCACTAAATGAAAGTGACGGTCTTACCCGCACAAATCATGATAGAGGAAACCGAACTAACCTATTGACAACCACGCGTCGAACGGTTAATTTATTCAAAACGCTGATGCCGGTTTTCACCGCATAAGTGTAAAGAAGTCGTTGCGTGTGGAAGGCAGTAAAACCTGCATAAACACAAAAAACGGCAAACCTTCACGCAGGTTAGTCATAGGTAAAGTTTGGTCATCCCACTAAATGAAAGTGACGGTCTTACCCGCACAAATCATGATAGAGGAAACCGAACTAACCTATTGACAACCGCGCGTCGAACGGTTAATTTATTCAAAACGCTGATGCCGGTTTTCACCGCATAAGTGTAAAGAAGTCGTTGCGTTTGGAAGGCGGCAAAACCAGAATAAACACAAAAAACGGCAAACCTTCACGCAGGTCAGTCATAGGTAAAGTTTGGTCGTCCCACTAAATGAAAGTGACGGTCTTACCCGCACAAATCATGATAGAAGAAACCGAACTAACCTATTGACAACCGCGCGTCGAACGGTTAAATTATTCAAAACGCTGATGCCGGTTTTCACCGCATAAGTGTAAAGAAGTCGTTGCGTGTGAACGGCGGCAAAACCCGCGTAAACACAATAAACGGCAAACCTTCACGCAGGTCAGTCATAGGTAAAGTTTGGTCATCCCACTAAATGAAAGTGACGGTCTTACCCGCACAAATCATGATAGAGGAAACCGAACTAACCTATTGACAACCGCGCGTCGAACGGTTAATTTATTCAAAACGCTGATGCCGGTTTTCACCGCATAAGTGTAAAGAAGTCGTTGCATGTGAACGGCGGCAAAACCCGCGTAAACACAAAAAACGGCAAACCTTCACGCAGGTCAGTCAGTGGTAAAGTTTGGTCATCCCACTAAATGAAAGTGACGGTCTTACCCGCACAAATCATGATAGAGGAAACCGAACTAACCTATTGACAACCGCGCGTCGAACGGTTAATTTATTCAAAACGCTGATGCCGGTTTTCACCGCATAAGTGTAAAGAAATCGTTGCGTGTGAACGGCGGCAAAACCCGCGTAAACACAATAAACGGAAAACCTTCACGCAGGTCAGTTATGGGTAAAGTTTGGTGATCCCACTAAATGAAAGTGCCTGTTCTAACCGCACAAATCATGATAGAGGAAACCGAACTAACATATTGAAAACCCGCGTCGAACGGTTAATTTATTCAAAACGCTAATGCCGGTTTTCACCGCATAAGTGTAAAGAAGTCGTTGCGTGTGGAAGGCGGCAAAACCCGCATAAACACAAAAAACGACAAACCTTCACGCAGGTCAGTCATAGGTAAAGTTTGGTCATCCCACTAAATGAAAGTGACGGTCTTACCCGCACAAATCATGATAGAGGAAACCGAACTAACCTATTGACAACCACGCGTCGAACGGTAAATTTATTCAAAACGCTGATGCCGGTTTTCACCGCATAAGTGTAAAGAAGTCGTTGCGTGTGGAAGGCAGTAAAACCTGCATAAACACAAAAAAAATCAAACCTTCACGCAGGTCAGTCATAGGTAAAGTTTGGTCGTCCCACTAAATGAAAGTGACGGTCTTACCCGCACAAATCATTATAGAGGAAACCGAACTAACCTATTGACAACCGCGCGTCGAACGGTTAATTTATTCAAAACGCTGATGCCGGTTTTCACCGCATAAGTGTAAAGAAATCGTTGCGTGTGAACGGCGGCAAAACCCGCGTAAACACAAAAAACGGCAAACCTTCACGCAGGTCAGTCATAGGTAAAGTTTGGTCATCCCACTAAATGAAAGTGACGGTCTTACCCGCACAAATCATGATAGAGGAAACCGAACTAACCTATTGACAACCGCGCGTCGAACGGTTAATTTATTCAAAACGCTGATGCCGGTTTTCACCGCATAAGTGTAAAGAAGTCGTTGCATGTGAACGGCGGCAAAACCCGCGTAAACACAAAAAACGGCAAACCTTCACGCAGGTCAGTCATTGGTAAAGTTTGGTCATCCCACTAAATGAAAGTGACGGTCTTACCCGCACAAATCATTATAGAGGAAACCGAACTAACCTATTGACAACCGCGCGTCGAACGGTTAATTTATTCAAAACGCTGATGCCGGTTTTCACCGCATAAGTGTAAAGAAATCGTTGCGTGTGAACGGCGGCAAAACCCGCGTAAACACAAAAAACGGCAAACCTTCACGCAGGTCAGTCATAGGTAAAGTTTGGTCATCCCACTAAATGAAAGTGACGGTCTTACCCACACAAATCATGATAGAGGAAACCGAACTAACCTATTGACAACCGCGCGTCGAACGGTTAATTTATTCAAAACGCTGATGCCGGTTTTCACCGCATAAGTGTAAAGAAATCGTTGCGTGTGAACGGCGGCAAAACCCGCTTAAACACAAAAAACGGCAAACCTTCACGCAGGTCAGTCATAGGTAAAGTTTGGTCGTCCCACTAAATGAAAGTGACGGTCTTACCCGCACAAATCATGATAGAAGAAACCGAACTAACCTATTGACAACCGCGCGTCGAACGGTTAATTTATTCAAAACGCCGATGCCGGTTTTCACCGCATAAGTGTAAAGAAATCGTTGCGTGTGAACGGCGGCAAAACCCGCGTAAACACAATAAACGGAAAACCTTCACGCAGGTCAGTCATAGGTAAAGTTTGGTCATCCCACTAAATGAAAGTGACGGTCTTACCCGCACAAATCATGATAGAGGAAACCGAACTCACCTATTGACAACCGCGCGTCGAACGGTTAATTTATTCAAAACGCTGATGCCGGTTTTCACCGCATAAGTGTAAAGAAGTCGTTGCGTGTGGAAGGCGGCAAAACCCGCATAAACACAAAAAATGGCAAACCTTCACTCAGGTCAGTCATAGGTAAAGTTTGGTCTTCCCACTAAATGAAAGTGACGGTCTTACCCGCGCAAATCATGATAGAGGAAACCGAACTAACCTATTGACAACCGCGCGTCGAACGGTTAATTTATTCAAAACGCTGATGCCGGTTTTCACCGCATAAGTGTAAAGAAGTCGTTGCGTGTGGAAGGCGGCAAAACCCGCATAAACACAAAAAACGGCAAACCTTCACGCAGGTCAGTCATAGGTAAAGTTTGGTCATCCCACTAAATGAAAGTGACGGTTCTAACCGCACAAATCATGATAGAGGAAACCGAACTAACCTATTGACAACCGCGCGTCGAACGGTTAATTTATTCAAAACGCTGATGCCGGTTTTCACCGCATAAGTGTAAAGAAGTCGTTGCGTGTGGAAGGCGGCAAAACCCGCATAAACACAAAAAACGGCAAACCTTCACGCAGGTCAGTCATAGGTAAAGTTTGGTCATCCCACTAAATGAAAGTGACGGTCTTACCCGCGCAAATCATGATAGAGGAAACCGAACTAACCTATTGACAACCGCGCGTCGAACGGTTAATTTATTGAAAACGCTAATGCCGGTTTTCACCGCATAAGTGTAAAGAAGTCGTTGCGTGTGAACAGCGGCAAAACCCGCGTAAACACAATAAACGGCAAACCTTCACGCAGGTCAGTCATAGGTAAAGTTTGGTCATCCCACTAAATGAAAGTGACGGTCTTACCCGCACAAATCATGATAGAGGAAACCGAACTCACCTATTGACAACCGCGCGTCGAACGGTTAATTTATTCAAAACGCTGATGCCGGTTTTCACCGCATAAGTGTAAAGAAGTCGTTGCGTGTGGAAGGCGGCAAAACCCGCATAAACACAAAAAATGGCAAACCTTCACGCAGGTCAGTCATAGGTAAAGTTTGGTCTTCCCACTAAATGAAAGTGACGGTCTTACCCGCGCAAATCATGATAGAGGAAACCGAACTAACCTATTGACAACCGCGCGTCGAACGGTTAATTTATTCAAAACGCTGATGCCGGTTTTCACCGCATAAGTGTAAAGAAATCGTTGCGTGTGAACGGCGGCAAAACCCGCGTAAACACAAAAAACGGCAAACCTTCACGCAGGTCAGTCATAGGTAAAGTTTGGTCATCCCACTAAATGAAAGTGACGGTCTTACCCGCACAAATCATGATAGAGGAAACCGAACTAACCTATTGACAACCGCGCGTCGAACGGTTAATTTATTCAAAACGCTGATGCCGGTTTTCACCGCATAAGTGTAAAGAAATCGTTGCGTGTGAACGGCGGCAAAACCCGCGTAAACACAATAAACGGAAAACCTTCACGCAGGTCAGTTATGGGTAAAGTTTGGTGATCCCACTAAATGAAAGTGCCTGTTCTAACCGCACAAATCATGATAGAGGAAACCGAACTAACATATTGACAACCCGCGTCGAACGGTTCATTTATTCAAAACGCTAATGCCGGTTTTCACCGCATAAGTGTAAAGAAGTCGTTGCGTGTGGAAGGCGGCAAAACCCGCATAAACACAAAAAACGGCAAACCTTCACGCAGGTCAGTCATAGGTAAAGTTTGGTCATCCCACTAAATGAAAGTGACGGTCTTACCCGCACAAATCATGATAGAGGAAACCGAACTAACCTATTGACAACCACGCGTCGAACGGTTAATTTATTCAAAACGCTGATGCCGGTTTTCACCGCATAAGTGTAAAGAAGTCGTTGCGTGTGGAAGGCAGTAAAACCTGCATAAACACAAAAAACGGCAAACCTTCACGCAGGTTAGTCATAGGTAAAGTTTGGTCATCCCACTAAATGAAAGTGACGGTCTTACCCGCACAAATCATGATAGAGGAAACCGAACTAACCTATTGACAACCGCGCGTCGAACGGTTAATTTATTCAAAACGCTGATGCCGGTTTTCACCGCATAAGTGTAAAGAAGTCGTTGCGTTTGGAAGGCGGCAAAACCAGAATAAACACAAAAAACGGCAAACCTTCACGCAGGTCAGTCATAGGTAAAGTTTGGTCGTCCCACTAAATGAAAGTGACGGTCTTACCCGCACAAATCATGATAGAAGAAACCGAACTAACCTATTGACAACCGCGCGTCGAACGGTTAAATTATTCAAAACGCTGATGCCGGTTTTCACCGCATAAGTGTAAAGAAGTCGTTGCGTGTGAACGGCGGCAAAACCCGCGTAAACACAATAAACGGCAAACCTTCACGCAGGTCAGTCATAGGTAAAGTTTGGTCATCCCACTAAATGAAAGTGACGGTCTTACCCGCACAAATCATGATAGAGGAAACCGAACTAACCTATTGACAACCGCGCGTCGAACGGTTAATTTATTCAAAACGCTGATGCCGGTTTTCACCGCATAAGTGTAAAGAAGTCGTTGCATGTGAACGGCGGCAAAACCCGCGTAAACACAAAAAACGGCAAACCTTCACGAAGGTCAGTCATTGGTAAAGTTTGGTCATCCCACTAAATGAAAGTGACGGTCTTACCCGCACAAATCATGATAGAGGAAACCGAACTAACCTATTGACAACCGCGCGTCGAACGGTTAATTTATTCAAAACGCTGATGCCGGTTTTCACCGCATAAGTGTAAAGAAATCGTTGCGTGTGAACGGCGGCAAAACCCGCGTAAACACAATAAACGGAAAACCTTCACGCAGGTCAGTTATGGGTAAAGTTTGGTGATCCCACTAAATGAAAGTGCCTGTTCTAACCGCACAAATCATGATAGAGGAAACCGAACTAACATATTGAAAACCCGCGTCGAACGGTTAATTTATTCAAAACGCTAATGCCGGTTTTCACCGCATAAGTGTAAAGAAGTCGTTGCGTGTGGAAGGCGGCAAAACCCGCATAAACACAAAAAACGACAAACCTTCACGCAGGTCAGTCATAGGTAAAGTTTGGTCATCCCACTAAATGAAAGTGACGGTCTTACCCGCACAAATCATGATAGAGGAAACCGAACTAACCTATTGACAACCACGCGTCGAACGGTAAATTTATTCAAAACGCTGATGCCGGTTTTCACCGCATAAGTGTAAAGAAGTCGTTGCGTGTGGAAGGCAGTAAAACCTGCATAAACACAAAAAACGGCAAACCTTCACGCAGGTCAGTCATAGGTAAAGTTTGGTCATCCCACTAAATGAAAGTGACGGTCTTACCCGCACAAATCATGATAGAGGAAACCGAACTAACCTATTGACAACCGCGCGTCGAACGGTTAATTTATTCAAAACGCTGATGCCGGTTTTCACCGCATAAGTGTAAAGAAGTCGTTGCGTTTGGAAGGCGGCAAAACCCGCATAAACACAAAAAACGGCAAACCTTCACGCAGGTCAGTCATAGGTAAAGTTTGGTCGTCCCACTAAATGAAAGTGACGGTCTTACCCGCACAAATCATGATAGAAGAAACCGAACTAACCTATTGACAACCGCGCGTCGAACGGTTAATTTATTCAAAACGCTGATGCCGGTTTTCACCGCATAAGTGTAAAGAAATCGTTGCGTGTGAACGGCGGCAAAACCCGCGTAAACACAATAAACGGAAAACCTTCACGCAGGTCAGTTATAGGTAAAGTTTGGTGATCCCACTAAATGAAAGTGCCGGTTCTAACCGCACAAATCATGATAGAGGAAACCGAACTAACCTATTGACAACCGCGCGTCGAACGGTTAATTTATTCAAAACGCTGATGCCGGTTTTCACCGCATAAGTGTAAAGAAGTCGTTGCATGTGAACGGCGGCAAAACCCGCGTAAACACAAAAAACGGCAAACCTTCACGAAGGTCAGTCATTGGTAAAGTTTGGTCATCCCACTAAATGAAAGTGACGGTCTTACCCGCACAAATCATGATAGAGGAAACCGAACTAACCTATTGACAACCGCGCGTCGAACGGTTAATTTATTCAAAACGCTGATGCCGGTTTTCACCGCATAAGTGTAAAGAAATCGTTGCGTGTGAACGGCGGCAAAACCCGCGTAAACACAATAAACGGAAAACCTTCACGCAGGTCAGTTATGGGTAAAGTTTGGTGATCCCACTAAATGAAAGTGCCTGTTCTAACCGCACAAATCATGATAGAGGAAACCGAACTAACATATTGAAAACCCGCGTCGAACGGTTAATTTATTCAAAACGCTAATGCCGGTTTTCACCGCATAAGTGTAAAGAAGTCGTTGCGGGTGGAAGGCGGCAAAACCCGCATAAACACAAAAAACGACAAACCTTCACGCAGGTCAGTCATAGGTAAAGTTTGGTCATCCCACTAAATGAAAGTGACGGTCTTACCCGCACAAATCATGATAGAGGAAACCGAACTAACCTATTGACAACCACGCGTCGAACGGTAAATTTATTCAAAACGCTGATGCCGGTTTTCACCGCATAAGTGTAAAGAAGTCGTTGCGTGTGGAAGGCAGTAAAACCTGCATAAACACAAAAAACGGCAAACCTTCACGCAGGTCAGTCATAGGTAAAGTTTGGTCATCCCACTAAATGAAAGTGACGGTCTTACCCGCACAAATCATGATAGAGGAAACCGAACTAACCTATTGACAACCGCGCGTCGAACGGTTAATTTATTCAAAACGCTGATGCCGGTTTTCACCGCATAAGTGTAAAGAAGTCGTTGCGTTTGGAAGGCGGCAAAACCCGCATAAACACAAAAAACGGCAAACCTTCACGCAGGTCAGTCATAGGTAAAGTTTGGTCGTCCCACTAAATGAAAGTGACGGTCTTACCCGCACAAATCATGATAGAAGAAACCGAACTAACCTATTGACAACCGCGCGTCGAACGGTTAATTTATTCAAAACGCTGATGCCGGTTTTCACCGCATAAGTGTAAAGAAATCGTTGCGTGTGAACGGCGGCAAAACCCGCGTAAACACAATAAACGGAAAACCTTCACGCAGGTCAGTTATAGGTAAAGTTTGGTGATCCCACTAAATGAAAGTGCCGGTTCTAACCGCACAAATCATGATAGAGGAAACCGAACTAACCTATTGACAACCGCGCGTCGAACGGTTAATTTATTCAAAACGCTGATGCCGGTTTTCACCGCATAAGTGTAAAGAAGTCGTTGCGTGTGGAAGGCGGCAAAACCCGCATAAACACAAAAAACGGCAAACCTTCACGCAGGTCAGTCATAGGTAAAGTTTGGTCATCCCACTAAATGAAAGTGACGGTCTTACCCGCACAAATCATGATAGAGGAAACCGAACTAACCTATCGACAACCGCGCGTCGAACGGTTAATTTATTGAAAACGCTAATGCCGGTTTTCACCGCATAAGTGTAAAGAAGTCGTTGCGTGTGAACAGCGGCAAAACCCGCGTAAACACAATAAACGGCAAACCTTCACGCAGGTCAGTCATAGGTAAAGTTTGGTCATCCCACTAAATGAAAGTGACGGTCTTACCCGCACAAATCATGATAGAGGAAACCGAACTAACCTATTGACAACCGCGCGTCGAACGGTTAATTTATTCAAAACGCTGATGCCGGTTTTCACCGCATAAGTGTAAAGAAGTCGTTGCGTGTGGAAGGCGGCAAAACCCGCATAAACACAAAAAATGGCAAACCTTCACGCAGGTCAGTCATAGGTAAAGTTTGGTCATCCCACTAAATGAAAGTGACGGTCTTACCCGCACAAATCATGATAGAGGAAACCGAACTAACCTATTGACAACCGCGAGTCGAACGGTTAATTTATTCAAAACGCTGATGCCGGTTTTCACCGCATAAGTGTAAAGAAATCGTTGCGTGTGAACGGCGGCAAAACCCGCGTAAACACAAAAAACGGCAAACCTTCACGCAGGTCAGTCATAGGTAAAGTTTGGTCATCCCACTAAATGAAAGTGACGGTCTTACCCGCACAAATCATGATAGAGGAAACCGAACTAACCTATTGACAACCGCGCGTCGAACGGTTAATTTATTCAAAACGCGGATGCCGGTTTTCACAGGATAAGTGTAAAGAAGTCGTTGCGTGTGAACGGCGGCAAAACCCGCGTAAACACAATAAACGAAAAACCTTCACGCAGGTCAGTTATGGGTAAAGTTTGGTGATCCCACTAAATGAAAGTGCCTGTTCTAACCGCACAAATCATGATAGAGGAAACCGAACTAACATATTGAAAACCCGCGTCGAACGGTTAATTTATTCAAAACGCTAATGCCGGTTTTCACCGCATAAGTGTAAAGAAGTCGTTGCGTGTGGAAGGCGGCAAAACCCGCATAAACACAAAAAACGACAAACCTTCACGCAGGTCAGTCATAGGTAAAGTTTGGTCATCCCACTAAATGAAAGTGACGGTCTTACCCGCACAAATCATGATAGAGGAAACCGAACTAACCTATTGACAACCACGCGTCGAACGGTAAATTTATTCAAAACGCTGATGCCGGTTTTCACCGCATAAGTGTAAAGAAGTCGTTGCGTGTGGAAGGCAGTAAAACCTGCATAAACACAAAAAACGGCAAACCTTCACGCAGGTCAGTCATAGGTAAAGTTTGGTCATCCCACTAAATGAAAGTGACGGTCTTACCCGCACAAATCATGATAGAAGAAACCGAACTAACCTATTGACAACCGCGCGTCGAACGGTTAATTTATTCAAAACGCTGATGCCGGTTTTCACCGCATAAGTGTAAAGAAGTCGTTGCGTTTGGAAGGCGGCAAAACCCGCATAAACACAAAAAACGGCAAACCTTCACGCAGGTCAGTCATAGGTAAAGTTTGGTCGTCCCACTAAATGAAAGTGACGGTCTTACCCGCACAAATCATGATAGAAGAAACCGAACTAACCTATTGACAACCGCGCGTCGAACGGTTAATTTATTCAAAACGCTGATGCCGGTTTTCACCGCATAAGTGTAAAGAAATCGTTGCGTGTGAACGGCGGCAAAACCCGCGTAAACACAATAAACGGAAAACCTTCACGCAGGTCAGTTATAGGTAAAGTTTGGTGATCCCACTAAATGAAAGTGCCGGTTCTAACCGCACAAATCATGATAGAGGAAACCGAACTAACCTATTGACAACCGCGCGTCGAACGGTTAATTTATTCAAAACGCTGATGCCGGTTTTCACCGCATAAGTGTAAAGAAGTCGTTGCGTGTGGAAGGCGGCAAAACCCGCATAAACACAAAAAACGGCAAACCTTCACGCAGGTCAGTCATAGGTAAAGTTTGGTCATCCCACTAAATGAAAGTGACGGTCTTACCCGCACAAATCATGATAGAGGAAACCGAACTAACCTATCGACAACCGCGCGTCGAACGGTTAATTTATTGAAAACGCTAATGCCGGTTTTCACCGCATAAGTGTAAAGAAGTCGTTGCGTGTGAACAGCGGCAAAACCCGCGTAAACACAATAAACGGCAAACCTTCACGCAGGTCAGTCATAGGTAAAGTTTGGTCATCCCACTAAATGAAAGTGACGGTCTTACCCGCACAAATCATGATAGAGGAAACCGAACTAACCTATTGACAACCGCGCGTCGAACGGTTAATTTATTCAAAACGCTGATGCCGGTTTTCACCGCATAAGTGTAAAGAAGTCGTTGCGTGTGGAAGGCGGCAAAACCCGCATAAACACAAAAAATGGCAAACCTTCACGCAGGTCAGTCATAGGTAAAGTTTGGTCATCCCACTAAATGAAAGTGACGGTCTTACCCGCACAAATCATGATAGAGGAAACCGAACTAACCTATTGACAACCGCGAGTCGAACGGTTAATTTATTCAAAACGCTGATGCCGGTTTTCACCGCATAAGTGTAAAGAAATCGTTGCGTGTGAACGGCGGCAAAACCCGCGTAAACACAAAAAACGGCAAACCTTCACGCAGGTCAGTCATAGGTAAAGTTTGGTCATCCCACTAAATGAAAGTGACGGTCTTACCCGCACAAATCATGATAGAGGAAACCGAACTAACCTATTGACAACCGCGCGTCGAACGGTTAATTTATTCAAAACGCTGATGCCGGTTTTCACCGGATAAGTGTAAAGAAGTCGTTGCGTGTGAACGGCGGCAAAACCCGCGTAAACACAATAAACGAAAAACCTTCACGCAGGTCAGTTATGGGTAAAGTTTGGTGATCCCACTAAATGAAAGTGCCTGTTCTAACCGCACAAATCATGATAGAGGAAACCGAACTAACATATTGACAACCCGCGTCGAACGGTTAATTTATTCAAAACGCTAATGCCGGTTTTCACCGCATAAGTGTAAAGAAGTCGTTGCGTGTGGAAGGCGGCAAAACCCGCATAAACACAAAAAACGTATAGGTAAAGTTTGGTCATCCCACTAAATGAAAGTGACGGTCTTACCCGCACAAATCATGATAGAGGAAACCGAACTAACCTATTGACAACCACGCGTCGAACGGTTAATTTATTCAAAACGCTGATGCCGGTTTTCACCGCATAAGTGTAAAGAAGTCGTTGCGTGTGGAAGGCAGTAAAACCTGCATAAACACAAAAAACGGCAAACCTTCACGCAGGTCAGTCATAGGTAAAGTTTGGTCATCCCACTAAATGAAAGTGACGGTCTTACCCGCACAAATCATGATAGAGGAAACCGAACTAACCTATTGACAACCGCGCGTCGAACGGTTATTTTATTCAAAACGCTGATGCCGGTTTTCACCGCATAAGTGTAAAGAAGTCGTTGTGTTTGGAAGGCGGCAAAACCAGCATAAACACAAAAAACGGCAAACCTTCACGCAGGTCAGTCATAGGTAAAGTTTGGTCGTCCCACTAAATGAAAGTGACGGTCTTACCCGCACAAATCATGATAGAAGAAACCGAACTAACCTATTGACAACCGCGCGTCGAACGGTTAAATTATTCAAAACGCTGATGCCGGTTTTCACCGCATAAGTGTAAAGAAGTCGTTGCGTGTGAACGGCGGCAAAACCCGCGTAAACACAATAAACGGCAAACCTTCACGCAGGTCAGTCATAGGTAAAGTTGGGTCATCCCACTAAATGAAAGTGACGGTCTTACCCGCACAAATCATGATAGAGGAAACCGAACTAACCTATTGACAACCGCGCGTCGAACGGTTAATTTATTCAAAACGCTGATGCCGGTTTTCACCGCATAAGTGTAAAGAAGTCGTTGCATGTGAACGGCGGCAAAACCCGCGTAAACACAAAAAACGGCAAACCTTCACGCAGGTCAGTCATTGGTAAAGTTTGGTCATCCCACTAAATGAAAGTGACGGTCTTACCCGCACAAATCATGATGGAGGAAACCGAACTAACCTATTGACAACCGCGCGTCGAACGGTTAATTTATTCAAAACGCTGATGCCGGTTTTCACCGCATAAGTGTAAAGAAATCGTTGCGTGTGAACGGCGGCAAAACCCGCGTAAACACAATAAACGGAAAACCTTCACGCAGGTCAGTTATAGGTAAAGTTTGGTGATCCCACTAAATGAAAGTGCCGGTTCTAACCGCACAAATCATGATAGAGGAAACCGAACTAACCTATTGACAACCGCGCGTCGAACGGTTAAATTATTCAAAACGCTGATGCCGGTTTTCACCGCATAAGTGTAAAGAAGTCGTTGCGTGTGAACGGCGGCAAAACCCGCGTAAACACAATAAACGGCAAACCTTCACGCAGGTCAGTCATAGGTAAAGTTTGGTCATCCCACTAAATGAAAGTGACGGTCTTACCCGCACAAATCATGATAGAGGAAACCGAACTAACTTATTGACAACCGCGCGTCGAACGGTTAATTTATTCAAAACGCTGATGCCGGTTTTCACCGCATAAGTGTAAAGAAGTCGTTGCGTGTGGAAGGAGGCAAAACCCGCTTAAACACAAAAAACGGCAAACCTTTACGCAGGTCAGTCATAGGTAAAGTTTGGTGATCCTACTAAATGAAAGTGACGGTCTTACCCGCACAAATCATGATAGAGGAAACCGAACTAACCTATTGACAACCCGCGTCGAACGGTAAATTTATTCAAAACGCTGATGCCGGTTTTCACCGCATAAGTGTAAAGAAGTCGTTGCGTGTGGAAGGCAGTAAAACCTGCATAAACACAAAAAACGGCAAACCTTCACGCAGGTCAGTCATAGGTAAAGTTTGGTGATCCCACTAAATGAAAGTGACGGTCTTACCCGCACAAATCATGATAGAGGAAACCGAACTAACCTATTGACAACCGCGCGTCGAACGGTTAATTTATTCAAAACGCTGATGCCGGTTTTCACCGCATAAGTGTAAAGAAGTCGTTGCGTTTGGAAGGCGGCAAAACCCGCATAAACACAAAAAACGGCAAACCTTCACGCAGGTCAGTCATAGGTAAAGTTTGGTCGTCCCACTAAATGAAAGTGACGGTCTTACCCGCACAAATCATGATAGAAGAAACCGAACTAACCTATTGACAACCGCGCGTCGAACGGTTAATTTATTCAAAACGCTGATGCCGGTTTTCACCGCATAAGTGTAAAGAAATCGTTGCGTGTGAACGGCGGCAAAACCCGCGTAAACACAATAAACGGAAAACCTTCACGCAGGTCAGTTATAAGTAAAGTTTGGTGATCCCACTAAATGAAAGTGCCGGTTCTAACCGCACAAATCATGATAGAGGAAACCGAACTAACCTATTGACAACCGCGCGTCGAACGGTTAAATTATTCAAAACGCTGATGCCGGTTTTCACCGCATAAGTGTAAAGAAGTCGTTGCGTGTGAACGGCGGCAAAACCCGCGTAAACACAATAAACGGCAAACCTTCACGCAGGTTAGTCATAGGTAAAGTTTGGTCATCCCACTAAATGAAAGTGACGGTCTTACCCGCACAAATCATGATAGAGGAAACCGAACTAACCTATTGACAACCGCGCGTCGAACGGTTAATTTATTCAAAACGCTGATGCCGGTTTTCACCGCATAAGTGTAAAGAAGTCGTTGCATGTGAACGGCGGCAAAACCCGCGTAAACACAAAAAACGGCAAACCTTCACGCAGGTCAGTCATTGGTAAAGTTTGGTCATCCCACTAAATGAAAGTGACGGTCTTACCCGCACAAATCATGATAGAGGAAACCGAACTAACCTATTGACAACCGCGCGTCGAACGGTTAATTTATTCAAAACGCTGATGCCGGTTTTCACCGCATAAGTGTAAAGAAATCGTTGCGTGTGAACGGCGGCAAAACCCGCGTAAACACAATAAACGGAAAACCTTCACGCAGGTCAGTTATAGGTAAAGTTTGGTGATCCCACTAAATGAAAGTGCCGGTTCTAACCGCACAAATCATGATAGAGGAAACCGAAGTAACCTATTGACAACCGCGCGTCGAACGGTTAAATTATTCAAAACGCTGATGCCGGTTTTCACCGCATAAGTGTAAAGAAGTCGTTGCGTGTGAACGGCGGCAAAACCCGCGTAAACACAATAAACGGCAAACCTTCACGCAGGTCAGTCATAGGTAAAGTTTGGTCATCCCACTAAATGAAAGTGACGGTCTTACCCGCACAAATCATGATAGAGGAAACCGAACAAACCTATTGACAACCGCGCGTCGAACGGTTAATTTATTCAAAACGCTGATGCCGGTTTTCACCGCATAAGTGTAAAGAAGTCGTTGCGTGTGGAAGGAGGCAAAACCCGCTTAAACACAAAAAACGGCAAACCTTTACGCAGGTCAGTCATAGGTAAAGTTTGGTGATCCCACTAAATGAAAGTGACGGTCTTACCCGCACAAATCATGATAGAGGAAACCGAACTAACCTATTGACAACCCGCGTCGAACGGTAAATTTATTCAAAACGCTGATGCCGGTTTTCACCGCATAAGTGTAAAGAAGTCGTTGCGTGTGGAAGGCAGTAAAACCTGCATAAACACAAAAAACGGCAAACCTTCACGCAGGTCAGTCATAGGTAAAGTTTGGTGATCCCACTAAATGAAAGTGACGGTCTTACCCGCACAAATCATGATAGAGGAAACCGAACTAACCTATTGACAACCGCGCGTCGAACGGTTAATTTATTCAAAACGCTGATGCCGGTTTTCACCGCATAAGTGTAAAGAAGTCGTTGCGTTTGGAAGGCGGCAAAACCCGCATAAACACAAAAAACGGCAAACCTTCACGCAGGTCAGTCATAGGTAAAGTTTGGTCGTCCCACTAAATGAAAGTGACGGTCTTACCCGCACAAATCATGATAGAAGAAACCGAACTAACCTATTGACAACCGCGCGTCGAACGGTTAATTTATTCAAAACGCTGATGCCGGTTTTCACCGCATAAGTGTAAAGAAGTCGTTGCGTTTGGAAGGCGGCAAAACCCGCATAAACACAAAAAACGGCAAACCTTCACGCAGGTCAGTCATAGGTAAAGTTTGGTCGTCCCACTAAATGAAAGTGACGGTCTTACCCGCACAAATCATGATAGAAGAAACCGAACTAACCTATTGACAACCGCGCGTCGAACGGTTAATTTATTCAAAACGCTGATGCCGGTTTTCACCGCATAAGTGTAAAGAAATCGTTGCGTGTGAACGGCGGCAAAACCCGCGTAAACACAATAAACGGAAAACCTTCACGCAGGTCAGTTATAGGTAAAGTTTGGTGATCCCACTAAATGAAAGTGCCGGTTCTAACCGCACAAATCATGATAGAGGAAACCGAACTAACCTATTGACAACCGCGCGTCGAACGGTTAAATTATTCAAAACGCTGATGCCGGTTTTCACCGCATAAGTGTAAAGAAGTCGTTGCGTGTGAACGGCGGCAAAACCCGCGTAAACACAATAAACGGCAAACCTTCACGCAGGTCAGTCATAGGTAAAGTTTGGTCATCCCACTAAATGAAAGTGACGGTCTTACCCGCACAAATCATGATAGAGGAAACCGAACTAACCTATTGACAACCGCGCGTCGAACGGTTAATTTATTCAAAACGCTGATGCCGGTTTTCACCGCATAAGTGTAAAGAAGTCGTTGCGTGTGGAAGGAGGCAAAACCCGCTTAAACACAAAAAACGGCAAACCTTTACGCAGGTCAGTCATAGGTAAAGTTTGGTGATCCCACTAAATGAAAGTGACGGTCTTACCCGCACAAATCATGATAGAGGAAACCGAACTAACCTATTGACAACCCGCGTCGAACGGTAAATTTATTCAAAACGCTGATGCCGGTTTTCACCGCATAAGTGTAAAGAAGTCGTTGCGTGTGGAAGGCAGTAAAACCTGCATAAACACAAAAAACGGCAAACCTTCACGCAGGTCAGTCATAGGTAAAGTTTGGTGATCCCACTAAATGAAAGTGACGGTCTTACCCGCACAAATCATGATAGAGGAAACCGAACTAACCTATTGACAACCGCGCGTCGAACGGTTAATTTATTCAAAACGCTGATGCCGGTTTTCACCGCATAAGTGTAAAGAAGTCGTTGCGTTTGGAAGGCGGCAAAACCCGCATAAACACAAAAAACGGCAAACCTTCACGCAGGTCAGTCATAGGTAAAGTTTGGTCGTCCCACTAAATGAAAGTGACGGTCTTACCCGCACAAATCATGACAGAAGAAACCGAACTAACCTATTGACAACCGCGCGTCGAACGGTTAATTTATTCAAAACGCTGATGCCGGTTTTCACCGCATAAGTGTAAAGAAATCGTTGCGTGTGAACGGCGGCAAAACCCGCGTAAACACAATAAACGGAAAACCTTCACGCAGGTCAGTTATAGGTAAAGTTTGGTGATCCCACTAAATGAAAGTGCCGGTTCTAACCGCACAAATCATGATAGAGGAAACCGAACTAACCTATTGACAACCGCGCGTCGAACGGTTAATTTATTCAAAACGCTGATGCCGGTTTTCACCGCATAAGTGTAAAGAAGTCGTTGCGTGTGGAAGGCGGCAAAACCCGCATAAACACAAAAAAAGGCAAACCTTCACGCAGGTCAGTCATAGGTAAAGTTTGGTCATCCCACTAAATGAAAGTGACGGTCTTACCCGCACAAATCATGATAGAGGAAACCGAACTAACCTATCGACAACCGCGCGTCGAACGGTTAATTTATTGAAAACGCTAATGCCGGTTTTCACCGCATAAGTGTAAAGAAGTCGTTGCGTGTGAACAGCGGCAAAACCCGCGTAAACACAATAAACGGCAAACCTTCACGCAGGTCAGTCATAGGTAAAGTTTGGTCATCCCACTAAATGAAAGTGACGGTCTTACCCGCACAAATCATGATAGAGGAAACCGAACTAACCTATTGACAACCGCGCGTCGAACGGTTAATTTATTCAAAACGCTGATGCCGGTTTTCACCGCATAAGTGTAAAGAAGTCGTTGCGTGTGGAAGGCGGCAAAACCCGCATAAACACAAAAAATGGCAAACCTTCACGCAGGTCAGTCATAGGTAAAGTTTGGTCATCCCACTAAATGAAAGTGACGGTGTTACCCGCACAAATCATGATAGAGGAAACCGAACTAACCTATTGACAACCGCGCGTCGAACGGTTAATTTATTCAAAACGCTGATGCCGGTTTTCACCGCATAAGTGTAAAGAAATCGTTGCGTGTGAACGGCGGCAAAACCCGCGTAAACACAAAAAACGGCAAACCTTCACGCAGGTCAGTCATAGGTAAAGTTTGGTCATCCCACTAAATGAAAGTGACGGTCTTACCCGCACAAATCATGATAGAGGAAACCGAACTAACCTATTGACAACCGCGCGTCGAACGGTTAATTTATTCAAAACGCTGATGCCGGTTTTCACCGCATAAGTGTAAAGAAGTCGTTGCGTGTGAACGGCGGCAAAACCCGCGTAAACACAATAAACGGAAAACCTTCACGCAGGTCAGTTATGGGTAAAGTTTGGTGATCCCACTAAATGAAAGTGCCTGTTCTAACCGCACAAATCATGATAGAGGAAACCGAACTAACATATTGAAAACCCGCGTCGAACGGTTAATTTATTCAAAACGCTAATGCCGGTTTTCACCGCATAAGTGTAAAGAAGTCGTTGCGTGTGAACGGCGGCAAAACCCGCGTAAACACAAAAAACGGCAAACCTTCACGCAGGTCAGTCAATGGTAAAGTTTGGTCATCCCACTAAATGAAAGTGACGGTCTTACCCGCACCAATCATGATAGAGGAAACCGAACTAACCTATTGACAACCGCGCGTCGAACGGTTAATTTATTCAAAACGCTGATGCCGGTTTTCACCGCATAAGTGTAAAGAAATCGTTGCGTGTGAACGGCGGCAAAACCCGCGTAAACACAAAAAACGACAAACCTTCACGCAGGTCAGTCATAGGTAAAGTTTGGTCATCCCTTTAAATGAAAGTGACGGTCTTACCCGCACAAATCATGATAGAGGAAACCGAACTAACCTATTGACAACCCGCGTCGAACGGTAAATTTATTCAAAACGCTGATGCCGGTTTTCACCGCATAAGTGTAAAGAAGTCGTTGCGTGTGGAAGGCAGTAAAACCTGCTTAAACACAAAAAACGACAAACCTTCACGCAGGTCAGTCATAGGTAAAGTTTGGTCATCCCACTAAATGAAAGTGACGGTCTTACCCGCACAAATCATGATAGAGGAAACCGAACTAACCTATTGACAACCGCGCGTCGAACGGTTAATTTATTCAAAACGCTGATGCCGGTTTTCACCGCATAAGTGTAAAGAAGTCGTTGCGTTTGGAAGGCGGCAAAACCCGCATAAACACAAAAAACGGCAAACCTTCACGCAGGTCAGTCATAGGTAAAGTTTGGTCGTCCCACTAAATGAAAGTGACGGTCTTACCCGCACAAATCATGATAGAAGAAACCGAACTAACCTATTGACAACCGCGCGTCGAACGGTTAATTTATTCAAAACGCTGATGCCGGTTTTCACCGCATAAGTGTAAAGAAATCGTTGCGTGTGAACGGCGGCAAAACCCGCGTAAACACAATAAACGGAAAACCTTCACGCAGGTCAGTTATAGGTAAAGTTTGGTGATCCCACTAAATGAAAGTGCCGGTTCTAACCGCACAAATCATGATAGAGGAAACCGAACTAACCTATTGACAACCGCGCGTCGAACGGTTAATTTATTCAAAACGCTGATGCCGGTTTTCACCGCATAAGTGTAAAGAAGTCGTTGCGTGTGGAAGGCGGAAAAACCCGCATAAACACAAAAAAAGGCAAACCTTCACGCAGGTCAGTCATAGGTAAAGTTTGGTCATCCCACTAAATGAAAGTGACGGTCTTACCCGCACAAATCATGATAGAGGAAACCGAACTAACCTATCGACAACCGCGCGTCGAACGGTTAATTTATTGAAAACGCTAATGCCGGTTTTCACCGCATAAGTGTAAAGAAGTCGTTGCGTGTGAACAGCGGCAAAATCCGCGTAAACACAATAAACGGCAAACCTTCACGCAGGTCAGTCATAGGTAAAGTTTGGTCATCCCACTAAATGAAAGTGACGGTCTTACCCGCACAAATCATGATAGAGGAAACCGAACTAACCTATTGACAACCGCGCGTCGAACGGTTAATTTATTCAAAACGCTGATGCCGGTTTTCACCGCATAAGTGTAAAGAAGTCGTTGCGTGTGGAAGGCGGCAAAACCCGCATAAACACAAAAAATGGCAAACCTTCACGCAGGTCAGTCATAGGTAAAGTTTGGTCATCCCACTAAATGAAAGTGACGGTGTTACCCGCACAAATCATGATAGAGGAAACCGAACTAACCTATTGACAACCGCGCGTCGAACGGTTAATTTATTCAAAACGCTGATGCCGGTTTTCACCGCATAAGTGTAAAGAAATCGTTGCGTGTGAACGGCGGCAAAACCCGCGTAAACACAAAAAACGGCAAACCTTCACGCAGGTCAGTCATAGGTAAAGTTTGGTCATCCCACTAAATGAAAGTGACGGTCTTACCCGCACAAATCATGATAGAGGAAACCGAACTAACCTATTGACAACCGCGCGTCGAACGGTTAATTTATTCAAAACGCTGATGCCGGTTTTCACCGCATAAGTGTAAAGAAGTCGTTGCGTGTGAACGGCGGCAAAACCCGCGTAAACACAATAAACGGAAAACCATCACGCAGGTCAGTTATGGGTAAAGTTTGGTGATCCCACTAAATGAAAGTGCCTGTTCTAACCGCACAAATCATGATAGAGGAAACCGAACTAACATATTGAAAACCCGCGTCGAACGGTTAATTTATTCAAAACGCTAATGCCGGTTTTCACCGCATAAGTGTAAAGAAGTCGTTGCGTGTGAACGGCGGCAAAACCCGCGTAAACACAAAAAACGGCAAACCTTCACGCAGGTCAGTCAATGGTAAAGTTTGGTCATCCCACTAAATGAAAGTGACGGTCTTACCCGCACCAATCATGATAGAGGAAACCGAACTAACCTATTGACAACCGCGCGTCGAACGGTTAATTTATTCAAAACGCTGATGCCGGTTTTCACCGCATAAGTGTAAAGAAATCGTTGCGTGTGAACGGCGGCAAAACCCGCGTAAACACAAAAAACGACAAACCTTCACGCAGGTCAGTCATAGGTAAAGTTTGGTCATCCCACTAAATGAAAGTGACGGTCTTACCCGCACAAATCATGATAGAGGAAACCGAACTAACCTATTGACAACCACGCGTCGAACGGTAAATTTATTCAAAACGCTGATGCCGGTTTTCACCGCATAAGTGTAAAGAAGTCGTTGCGTGTGGAAGGCAGTAAAACCTGCATAAACACAAAAAACGGCAAACCTTCACGCAGGTCTGTCATAGGTAAAGTTTGGTCATCCCACTAAATGAAAGTGACGGTCTTACCCGCACAAATCATGATAGAGGAAACCGAACTAACCTATTGACAACCGCGCGTCGAACGGTTAATTTATTCAAAACGCTGATGCCGGTTTTCACCGCATAAGTGTAAAGAAGTCGTTGCGTTTGGAAGGCGGCAAAACCCGCATAAACACAAAAAACGGCAAACCTTCACGCAGGTCAGTCATAGGTAAAGTTTGGTCGTCCCACTAAATGAAAGTGACGGTCTTACCCGCACAAATCATGATAGAAGAAACCGAACTAACCTATTGACAACCGCGCGTCGAACGGTTAATTTATTCAAAACGCTGATGCCGGTTTTCACCGCATAAGTGTAAAGAAATCGTTGCGTGTGAACGGCGGCAAAACCCGCGTAAACACAATAAACGGAAAACCTTCACGCAGGTCAGTTATAGGTAAAGTTTGGTGATCCCACTAAATGAAAGTGCCGGTTCTAACCGCACAAATCATGATAGAGGAAACCGAACTAACCTATTGACAACCGCGCGTCGAACGGTTAATTTATTCAAAACGCTGATGCCGGTTTTCACCGCATAAGTGTAAAGAAGTCGTTGCGTGTGGAAGGCGGCAAAACCCGCATAAACACAAAAAAAGGCAAACCTTCACGCAGGTCAGTCATAGGTAAAGTTTGGTCATCCCACTAAATGAATGTGACGGTCTTACCCGCACAAATCATGAAAGAGGAAACCGAACTAACCTATCGACAACCGCGCGTCGAACGGTTAATTTATTGAAAACGCTAATGCCGGTTTTCACCGCATAAGTGTAAAGAAGTCGTTGCGTGTGAACAGCGGCAAAACCCGCGTAAACACAATAAACGGCAAACCTTCACGCAGGTCAGTCATAGGTAAAGTTTGGTCATCCCACTAAATGAAAGTGACGGTCTTACCCGCACAAATCATGATAGAGGAAACCGAACTAACCTATTGACAACCGCGCGTCGAACGGTTAATTTATTCAAAACGCTGATGCCGGTTTTCACCGCATAAGTGTAAAGAAGTCGTTGCGTGTGGAAGGCGGCAAAACCCGCATAAACACAAAAAATGGCAAACCTTCACGCAGGTCAGTCATAGGTAAAGTTTGGTCATCCCACTAAATGAAAGTGACGGTCTTACCCGCACAAATCATGAT
The DNA here is from genome assembly GCF_021521415.1 of Bidens hawaiensis. Taxonomy (NCBI): domain Eukaryota; kingdom Viridiplantae; phylum Streptophyta; class Magnoliopsida; order Asterales; family Asteraceae; genus Bidens; species Bidens hawaiensis. The sequence continues at coordinate 318,745 of NW_027492924.1, read as the reverse complement.
AGAGGAAACCGAACTAACCTATTGACAACCGCGCGTCGAACGGTTAATTTATTCAAAACGCTGATGCCGGTTTTCACCGCATAAGTGTAAAGAAATCGTTGCGTGTGAACGGCGGCAAAACCCGCGTAAACACAAAAAACGGCAAACCTTCACGCAGGTCAGTCATAGGTAAAGTTTGGTCATCCCACTAAATGAAAGTGACGGTCTTACCCGCACAAATCATGATAGAGGAAACCGAACTAACCTATTGACAACCGCGCGTCGAACGGTTAATTTATTCAAAACGCTGATGCCGGTTTTCACCGCATAAGTGTAAAGAAGTCGTTGCGTGTGAACGGCGGCAAAACCCGCGTAAACACAATAAACGGAAAACCTTCACGCAGGTCAGTTATGGGTAAAGTTTGGTGATCCCACTAAATGAAAGTGCCTGTTCTAACCGCACAAATTATGATAGAGGAAACCGAACCAACATATTGACAACCCGCGTCGAACGGTTAATTTATTCAAAACGCTAATGCCGGTTTTCACCGCATAAGTGTAAAGAAGTCGTTGCGTGTGGAAGGCGGCAAAACCCGCATAAACACAAAAAACGGCAAACCTTCACGCAGGTCAGTCATAGGTAAAGTTTGGTCATCCCACTAAATGAAAGTGACGGTCTTACCCGCACAAATCATGATAGAGGAAACCGAACTAACCTATTGACAACCACGCGTCGAACGGTTAATTTATTCAAAACGCTGATGCCGGTTTTCACCGCATAAGTGTAAAGAAGTCGTTGCGTGTGGAAGGCAGTAAAACCTGCATAAACACAAAAAACGGCAAACCTTCACGCAGGTCAGTCATAGGTAAAGTTTGGTCATCCCACTAAATGAAAGTGACGGTCTTACCCGCACAAATCATGATAGAGGAAACCGAACTAACCTATTGACAACCGCGCGTCGAACGGTTAATTTATTCAAAACGCTGATGCCGGTTTTCACCGCATAAGTGTAAAGAAGTCGTTGCGTTTGGAAGGCGGCAAAACCAGCATAAACACAAAAAACGGCAAACCTTCACGCAGGTCAGTCATAGGTAAAGTTTGGTCGTCTCACTAAATGAAAGTGACGGTCTTACCCGCACAAATCATGATAGAAGAAACCGAACTAACCTATTGACAACCGCGCGTCGAACGGTTAAATTATTCAAAACGCTGATGCCGGTTTTCACCGCATAAGTGTAAAGAAGTCGTTGCGTGTGAACGGCGGCAAAACCCGCGTAAACACAATAAACGGCAAACCTTCACGCAGGTCAGTCATAGGTAAAGTTTGGTCATCCCACTAAATGAAAGTGACGGTCTTACCCGCACAAATCATGATAGAGGAAACCGAACTAACCTATTGACAACCGCGCGTCGAACGGTTAATTTATTCAAAACGCTGATGCCGGTTTTCACCGCATAAGTGTAAAGAAGTCGTTGCATGTGAACGGCGGCAAAACCCGCGTAAACACAAAAAACGGCAAACCTTCACGCAGGTCAATCATTGGTAAAGTTTGGTCATCCCACTAAATGAAAGTGACGGTCTTACCCGCACAAATCATGATAGAGGAAACCGAACTAACCTATTGACAACCGCGCGTCGAACGGTTAATTTATTCAAAACGCTGATGCCGGTTTTCACCGCATAAGTGTAAAGAAATCGTTGCGTGTGAACGGCGGCAAAACCCGCGTAAACACAATAAACGGAAAACCTTCACGCAGGTCAGTTATGGGTAAAGTTTGGTGATCCCACTAAATGAAAGTGCCTGTTCTAACCGCACAAATCATGATAGAGGAAACCGAACTAACATATTGAAAACCCGCGTCGAACGGTTAATTTATTCAAAACGCTAATGCCGGTTTTCACCGCATAAGTGTAAAGAAGTCGTTGCGTGTGGAAGGCGGCAAAACCCGCATAAACACAAAAAACGACAAACTTTCACGCAGGTCAGTCATAGGTAAAGTTTGGTCATCCCACTAAATGAAAGTGACGGTCTTACCCGCACAAATCATGATAGAGGAAACCGAACTAACCTATTGACAACCGCGCGTCGAACGGTTAATTTATTCAAAACGCTAATGCCGGTTTTCACCGCATAAGTGTAAAGAAGTCGTTGCGTGTGAACAGCGGCAAAACCCGCGTAAACACAATAAACGGCAAATCTTCACGCAGGTCAGTCATAGGTAAAGTTTGGTCATCCCACTAAATGAAAGTGACGGTCTTACCCGCACAAATCATGATAGAGGAAACCGAACTAACCTATTGACAACCGCGCGTCGAACGGTTAATTTATTCAAAACGCTGATGCCGGTTTTCACCGCATAAGTGTAAAGAAGTCGTTGCGTGTGGAAGGCGGCAAAACCCGCATAAACACAAAAAATGGCAAACCTTCACGCAGGTCAGTCATAGGTAAAGTTTGGTCATCCCACTAAATGAAAGTGACGGTCTTACCCGCACAAATCATGATAGAGGAAACCGAACTAACCTATTGACAACCGCGCGTCGAACGGTTAATTTATTCAAAACGCTGATGCCGGTTTTCACCGCATAAGTGTAAAGAAGTCGTTGCGTGTGGAAGGCAGTAAAACCTGCATAAACACAAAAAACGGCAAACCTTCACGCAGGTCAGTCATAGGTAAAGTTTGGTCATCCCACTAAATGAAAGTGACGGTCTTACCCGCACAAATCATGATAGAGGAAACCGAACTAACCTATTGACAACCGCGCGTCGAACGGTTAATTTATTCAAAACGCTGATGCCGGTTTTCACCGCATAAGTGTAAAGAAGTCGTTGCGTTTGGAAGGCGGCAAAACCCGCATAAACACAAAAAACAGCAAACCTTCACGCAGGTCAGTCATAGGTAAAGTTTGGTCGTCCCACTAAATGAAAGTGACGGTCTTACCCGCACAAATCATGATAGAAGAAACCGAACTAACCTATTGACAACCGCGCGTCGAACGGTTAATTTATTCAAAACGCTGATGCCGGTTTTCACCGCATAAGTGTAAAGAAATCGTTGCGTGTGAACGGCGGCAAAACCCGCGTAAACACAATAAACGGAAAACCTTCACGCAGGTCAGTTATAGGTAAAGTTTGGTGATCCCACTAAATGAAAGTGCCGGTTCTAACCGCACAAATCATGATAGAGGAAACCGAACTAACCTATTGACAACCGCGCGTCGAACGGTTAATTTATTCAAAACGCTGATGCCGGTTTTCACCGCATAAGTGTAAAGAAGTCGTTGCGTGTGGAAGGCGGCAAAACCCGCATAAACACAAAAAACGGCAAACCTTCACGCAGGTCAGTCATAGGTAAAGTTTGGTCATCCCACTAAATGAAAGTGACGGTCTTACCCGCACAAATCATGATAGAGGAAACCGAACTAACCTATTGACAACCGCGCGTCGAACGGTTAATTTATTCAAAACGCTAATGCCGGTTTTCACCGCATAAGTGTAAAGAAGTCGTTGCGTGTGAACAGCGGCAAAACCCGCGTAAACACAATAAACGGCAAATCTTCACGCAGGTCAGTCATAGGTAAAGTTTGGTCATCCCACTAAATGAAAGTGACGGTCTTACCCGCACAAATCATGATAGAGGAAACCGAACTAACCTATTGACAACCGCGCGTCGAACGGTTAATTTATTCAAAACGTTGATGCCGGTTTTCACCGCATAAGTGTAAAGAAGTCGTTGCGTGTGGAAGGCGGCAAAACCCGCATAAACACAAAAAATGGCAAACCTTCACGCAGGTCAGTCATAGGTAAAGTTTGGTCATCCCACTAAATGAAAGTGACGGTCTTACCCGCACAAATCATGATAGAGGAAACCGAACTAACCTATTGACAACCGCGCGTCGAACGGTTAATTTATTCAAAACGCTGATGCCGGTTTTCACCGCATAAGTGTAAAGAAATCGTTGCGTGTGAACGGCGGCAAAACCCGCGTAAACACAATAAACGGAAAACCTTCACGCAGGTCAGTTATAGGTAAAGTTTGGTGATCCCACTAAATGAAAGTGTCGGTTCTAACCGCACAAATCATGATAGAGGAAACCGAACTAACCTATTGACAACTACGCGTCGAACAGTTAACTTATTCTAAACACTTAGAAAATTTCTATGGAAAAGATGTGGAAAACATCCACGCAGGTCAGATATAGGTAAAGTTTAGCCATCCTACTAAGTCCACGTGACGGTCTTACCCGCACAATCACGAAGAAGGAAGCAAAATTTCAACCTATTATCTACCACGTTCAAATGTTAACTTATTCAGAACACTTGGGAAGTTGCTAATTTAAACTAAAGTATGCATGAGCAAGTCATATAACGTTTATAAAGCAAGACATCCAGTGAAAGTAGCGGTCCTACCCGCACCAAGATTTATATTTCATAATTCATTACAAGAATGGCCGGGTATCTACCCGCCTACAAGAATATAAATCTATACAATGTAAACCTATCCTAACAGTGGGAAGGGATCTAAAGGTTCAAGCTTCAGGACCACTCCCTCCAAACCCACTTGTACCCGCACCATCACTTGGCTGTGGCGGTTCAAGAAAGGTCTTGAGAATGGTTAACCCATCATCAGCAGCAGCAACTTCGTTCACCTTTTCCACCACTGGATGCGGGAAGGCAGCATACTGGTTCACTGCTTGGTCATAAGCAGCTTCAGTATCCACATCATATAAAGGGAAGTTGGAAGGCGGGATGCCCTTCTCAACGAACCCTACGCTCATGGCATCGTCGTATGATGTGTCCGTGAAGACCCGATGCACAACCTACATAACAAAAATACAAGAATCAAAACCTTTTCTAAGTATAAAGAAAAGCGTGAAGACATTATGAAGCTAAGCTTACCTGCGACAATGCTTCTCGTAGAAGCCATTCCTTGGTAACCAGAGCCTCCTGGAGGGCAGCTTGAGCTTGGTTACGGGCGCGTTCGGCTTCACTTTTGTTAAGGTTGGCAAGCAACACTTCTTTAGCCGCAGCCTCTTCGACGCCCTTAAGCTTACGCTCAGTATGGTCAAGCACGCCCCTCTGGTCCAAGATCTCTTGGAGCTTCTTGGCATCTTCCATGGCCAAGGCATCATGAGCCTGTTGGAGCCTCTCTAGTTTGGCTTTAAGTTCCTCATTCTCGAGGCGTAGAGGCTCAGCAACAGCTTCAACCTTGGTGGCCCTCTCAGTTGCGTTCCGTGCAGTTTCCTTAGCCAGCCGAAGCTGTTCGTTAACAGCTTGGGCAGCCTTGGAACGGGCCTTGAGACGGGCCTGAACTTCAACCTCAAGGGCCTTGAAGGCCTTCTCCTTCTCCGCAGCAACAGCGGAGAGCCTCCTGTTCTCCTCTCGGACAGCCCGCGCCTGAGCTACTTCTTGGATCCGAGCTGCCTTTAACTTGTCGTTTTCACGACAAAGCAGCTCGACGCGCGGCTGCATCCGGGCTAGGAGAATCCGGAGCTCATTTGTCAACCTACCCTCCTGGTAGCTTGACATTGCTTCCCCCAGCGCCCCCCTTGGGGCGGCGTGGCGCGCCCACTCGACGCATTCTACAGGCGTCCGAAGGGTTGTTCCTCGGCGGATGTTCCATCGTGGAACATACACTTCATTGGAATCCGACACTGCAAAAGCAAAAAGCAGTTAGGAAAAGATGATAAAAAAAAATATATATATAGAAATAATAAAAGGCCGAAATAACCCTACGCACCTGTAGGGTCGACAACAGGCATGTAGCCGCCAAACCCATCACCCGAACCTAACGGATATCCATCCAAGAGGTCAGGCAGATGGGAAGGAGGCAGAGATTGGCTTGACGCCCCAACCCCGGACATACCTGAAGGACCGGCCGTAGTCGCCGGCGCCGGAGGAAGCATAGCGGAGGCCGCCGTGGTAGAAACCAACGGAGGTGAACTCACCGCCGGCTCAGTGAAAGAATCAGTGAATATGGCACTGACAACCGGCGGAGACGTCGTCACAGTTGGAGCAGTTGCCTCAACCGAGTGAGCAACTGAACCAACTGAAGCAGGCGCAGCCGCCTGGGTCATCGCCTCAGGTAGGTTGACCAAACCTACCATCATGGGTCCGGAGGTGCTCCTCCCCGCTCCACCCTGGAATGCGGTAGCATCCACGCCTACACGAAGACAAGATATATAAGTATAATGGCGGAAAGATATGAAGTTAAAAGTAAATGAAGTTTGTACTTACGAGTCCTCTTGAGCTTGAAGGTACGAACAGGCGGGGACGAACCCGATGGAACCGGCCTCTTTACGCCGGTCACCGTCGCTGTACTGGGCTGCCCGGAGGTGACAGCCGCCTCAACCTCCGGAGCAGTGATCTCAACACCACCAGGGTTCCCCGCTACCTCCTCGCTTTCGGTTTCTGAGTCAGACCGATTCACCGGATCGGCAGTGGAGGCAACCTTCGCCTTCCCCTTCCCGCCAGCAGCCTTCTTCTTCCTCACGAAGAATGGACCATCTACGGATTCCTCATCAGAAGATGACAAGATTAGAGGAATTCCAGCAGAGGTTTGAGCATTGACAGGTCGAGGGTTAAACAACTCCTTACCTGGCCGCGTGGCGCTTAGAATCGGGTGGCTCGGCGGGTAGACCTCCTCGAACCGATCCGCCGTTTCCTCAAGGATGGACAACTAGTTCTCATCTAGAGCACGAGTACCCATCCGAGCGGGACCATCAGCTTCCCGCGGGTACAGAAGCGATTGCAAATCGTTTCCCTCTGAAAAAAAGAAAAAAACAGTTTAGCAGAAAAACCCTTAATCAGCAAAAAGATGTGAAGCATACCGTAAGGGATAGAGTTCAAACCGTATTCAAGGACGATGGGAATCTGCGGCGCCTCCGCCCCAGCATTCTTCCACACCCGGCTCATCCCGAGCATCACCATCCCGGACTCCGCAAAGCGGTAAACCGGAGACTGGATCCGGGAAATCTTGGCGAACCATTCCGCCTCCTCATAGTTGGAGGCGTGAAGTTTCGGGAGAGCTCTCCCGTTCTTAAACGTCATCGCTATCGGGACGACGCGAGCGGAGATATAGAAGAACTCCCGCTTCCAAGACCGAAGACTGCGCTCGGTTGCGCAGATCTTTAGACCCTTGATTCGATTGACCAAGGTATACCAACCCTGGATGCACCTCCAAGAATAGAAGGTCATCAGGCGGTCGACATGGGGCTCCACGCCCAGAATGAGGCACACCCATTCAAAATGGCGGATCTTTGCGATCGCCATTGGGTGTACCTCCGTCAGGTGCACACCGTGTCTCTCCAGAACACGGTATACAAACTTCGTCAATGGGAACCTGAGATTCCATAGATGAAGAATGCAGCATACACCCCTATTTTGCCCTTGGGGGCATCATACACCGTCTGGTGTGGCTCAGGAAACTCAGGCTCGAAAGGCTCGAGCATGAACTTCCTGACGATATACTGATACTGGCCGACGGGAAGAGCACACTGGCACTCGCCAGCAGTACTCTTATCGTCCTTATCAGAAGTGGACGACGGTTTCTCGACGAACACGTCAGACTCCTCGGCAGTAGCCTCAACATCATGGGAAGAAGACATTCTGTAAGGATGAAAGGCAACGATTTCAGAAGAATGCTCGACAGAAAGGTTAAAGTATTCGCAGGAAATCGCTTGAAGAAGAAAGAAGTGAAAGTGTGGATTAAGATGCACTCTCTCCCCCTTTATATACTCATCGCAATAAATGCGATGAATTTAATGCGGAAGAGAGAGAAATCGCAGGTGCAATGAAACTATGACACGTGGCAAAAAGCAAGCTGGCAACAGCTGTTGACAGGACGCGTGCCGAAAACTCGCGCCCACGCGCCTGAAAAAGCGTCTGGAATGACCATATACTGTCACGTCGTCATAACTTCCTGCACGTCCTGACACTGTCAAAAGAAACCGTCGGACGACGTTTCAACAGTTTGGACTGTTCTTATCCTTTCACCAACTCTTCGAATTTCAAAAAAGATTCAAAAAGATTCAAAAGTAAGCGGGACTATACCCCTTACCTTGGCAACCAAGTAACTATAAGACGGGTGTGGGTACAGTGTCAAGGCAAAACCCTTCACATACTTAGCACCCGCAGGGAATTGAAGCCAAGAATACCTCGGCAAACAAGTAACTATAAGACGGGTGCGGGTACAGTGTCAAGGCAAAACCCTTCACATACTTAGCACCCGCAGGGAATTGAAGCCAAGAATACCTTGGAAGTAAAGTAACTATAAGACGAGTGCGGGTACAGTGTCAAGGCGAAACCCTTCACATACCTAGCACTCCGCAGGGAATTGAAACCAAGAAGGATCTTCTGGGCCATGCTTGCGGAAACGGGAATAACATCCCCGCATAGCGGGAACGTCGAGAACTAGATTGTTTGAAGCTCCAAGATGGAATTGGTTGTTTAAACATAATTGATCACTATGTCCAAAACTACCAAAACCTCATGGAAAATCTATACAAGTTGAACTCAACGCTCCTGACTTGCGAGGAGGTTACAGACCTACCCGCATCATACCCAAAGATCAAGCAGAAAAGTCGGGAATTTCTGCACGTGACATTAGGACTTCCGCGGGAAGAATCCCCATGGAAAACCTTAAAACTAAACCCTTTTCAAAACCCTTTGCTTAAGTCTAAAAGTTCACCTCACTTATTAACAATTCATGAGAAGAACATTGGACTGGGGGGACTTGAAGAGGTAGGTCCAAGCAGAGCCCAGTTGGACCCGCAAGACTCACCTCAAAGAGGGACGTCTGCGCAGTTGAACCCGCAAGACTCACCTTCAACAGGGACGTCTGCGCAAAGGCTAAACTCGCAAGACTCACCTTGAAGAGAGACGTCTGCGCAGAAACCAACTGGATCCGCAGGAGCCACCATGCTCAGAGACGTGACGTCCTTACGCGCAGTACGCAAGCTGTTCCCGCAGGAAAAGCCTCCCAATGGTCGACGTACTCCGCCTGTTCCCGCAGCAACGGATACTAGCCATCAGGGAAGGCTACCCGTGCAGCAAGGCTACACGCACAAGGCACTTAACTCTTAAATAATTTAGTAATGTCACCTGAAGAAGGAGTGAGCAAGCCGAGAACACTCCCGCACAAAGCCGGGAAAACTCCCGCCCAAATAAGCCAGTCCGTACGATACTGGAGGATCTTTTGTACTGTACCTGACGAGGTATGGACAAAAGATCTGACCAAAGATACGACAGCTCACTGACAACAGTATGACGAGCAGCACGCTCTTGTACTGTATGTCACTATTAGCCGCTGCCTACTCACCAACCTGTCGGAGGACGTGCATAGCCTGCAGTTGGTGGAACAGGAATAGTACACAGCCGGCCTGGTCACTATCAGCCGCTGCCTACCCACCAACCACCAGCATGGCATGTGCGTAGCCCACAGTTGGCAGAACAGGAACACTATTCAGCCGGCTGTACCTGCTTGGAAACCTACCTTCGGCTATAAATACTCCAACACGTTGGAATGGTATCATCTTATCTCATATCTCATATCTTGATATATTACCTGATATCTGCTCTAGTCATTCTCTTAATATACACTTATATTCAAGAGCAATCTAGTCTGATTCTCACGCCGGAGGGTGGTCACAAGGAGGTACCCCCCCCTTTTCAGTGACGAGCTCACGGTGTCTGTTTTGCAGGTCATCGGAAGAACCATCTTTGCCGGACCTAACCCCTCGTGGGAAACATCTATTTAACCCCCAGATTGTCCATAATCTGCCCGGGGTCAATTAGTGTTTCTTCAGTATGTCAAATGTTGACTTTTTTTATGTTTGTTTTCGTATATGTAGGCTATTCTCAAACAATTTGCTGGTGGGCTTGGAGGTTCTAAAGATTTACTAGCCAATGAAATAGAATCTCAACAATATCGAAATCCTAAAAAGGTTTACATGTTAACTTGATTTGCCAAGGTTTTCTACATTTGAGTTTGTTACTTTGTGCTTTTGCTATAATAAGCTTTTATGTGGATTCTTGTTCGTGGTTCTGAGGGGTTTTATAGTATTTGAAACAAAACATGTTGAAAATCGTAAGCTATGTATTGTAATCCGACCCATACATACCCATAATAGATTGTTGTCCTAAAATTTTTGTTTTGTGATCCAACTAATGTTCGTAATTTATGATTATATTTATTATTGAAGTGAGTGAAAGTGTTCCTCGATCAAGCCAACCCCATGTGGCCCGTTTTCACCCATACTAAAACGTGGGTTCGTAAATATTTCAACTCCCTACTTTGATTTTTGGATACACCTTGAAAATCTTGAACACTTTAAATGATAAATTCGTAGTGTTAGAATAGTCATAGTGGTTCATGCATTTCTAGCTTCGCATTTATCTTATTTTATTATATTATTTCAAATCTTATTTTTGGTATCGCAATTAATTTAAAATTAGTTATTGAATTTCCATTATAAATCATCGATAACTCAATTTACATATTTCCTAATATTTATAATGATTTTGTGAAAAAAAAATCCACGAATTCTCAATTTAATCTAATTTAATATCTTTAATTACTCACTTTATATTTTATCTAATTTTAAAGATTTAATTGGGATAGGACTATCTCGGTGGCTCGGGAATATCCATTCCCCAATTTAATCTATTAACGATTTATTTGAATACATACATTTTCGCATTATCATTAATATTTAAATTATTAACTATTATAATATTTTAGAATATCTTAATTGAATTAATTTCATCTCAAAATCACAAACTTGAAAAGCTATAACTTTATATTAACTTCTTTTTAAATCTCATAAGTTCTCAACTAACTAAACTCGACTCAACAAAATCTTCGTTTAAATTTATACTCTCGATCTTAAGAATTGTTATGAATTAAACTTTTGCGCATATCATCTCATGAATCAAGTTCCTTTATCTATCACGGTTAACTTCATGTTCTACTATTAGCTTATTCTTGATCATCATAATTCATTTCAAATGTCTGCTTCAAGAAATTCATTTCAATCTCCAAAATTTGTAACTTTCCTAATCAAAAGATATAATAGAAATCACCTTGCTTTATTAATCAAACTCGAACATTTATTAAGTATCTCTTGAATTTATATTTAAAGTTATCAAAACGTATGTTTCTTTCAAAATAATAGTTTTAAATGTTTTATAACCCATATGATGAAACGAGTTATGCGGACCATCCGACGATAAGAGTAATTATGATCCGGAACATAATTATTCAAATCCTCGCATGGAAATCATAGCACGTACAATTGTGTGCCATGATCTAGAACCTAAAGTAGTTTGAGTAACGGTATAAATGTTGAGATTATAAGGACATGGTGGATACGCCGTTGGTACATCCTATATATAAGTGCCCTTATCGGATTGTCATTTGGAGCGTTGCTTTGATTATTAGAAGTTCTATGTTATAATATTTTCCTTAAAAGTTTAATTATTTTCAAAAACGATTATGTTTTAGTTTTCCTTAATTTCGGGACAAAATTCCCTAAAGTAGGGGAGACTGTAACATCTCGGATTTTTTGAATTTGTATTCGTTTAAGTTTAAACCGATTCGGGAACGTAATTTGGATCTTTCGAACTTTTTAAAACTTGTATTTAATGGTGTTTAACTTTATTTAACTTATTTTATAATTTCATAACTTTCAATTATGCCAAATAGCCCTTAGAAACCTTTATAATCGCTTAAAACGACTAAAAATCGCATTTTCGGGAACTACAGGGACTAGTTTCGCCAATTCTTTCCTATTTTCGATGAAATTAACGAAACTTAAGCTCCAAGATATGTCAACTAATTTTATAAAACATTCCAATTTCGTTTTATTGCAGTCCAAACCGAAATCTTTAAGTTATTATACTCGATTTTGTTTCCTAATTCGTTTTTGGTATCTAAATCACTTATTTTTGGCATAAATTGAATGAATTAAGGTCCAAGAAAACTAATATAACTAAAATACATGTCCATATACATAATCCCTTGATCAAGAATGAAATTTACTGATTATATTATTGATTTGATCATTAGATGCTTATTCGGTTTCCTAAATGAGTAAATTAACCAAATATAGTTCGTTTTAGTGTTTCCTATATAAACAACACTTATAATCTCTGCCACAAACTTCCCACAACCCTAAATATTCATCTCCCAGCCGTCATCAACCTCTGGCCTTCATTGTCTTGTTAGGTTTTTGATTTATTGTTGAAGATACGCTCATAAACGGTTGACTTTGCATACGTGTGGACCTTTAACTCTTCGTTTCTCTTGATACTTTCACTTTCCGGGTAAGTTGTAAACATAGAAATCGTTCATATATATATTCCTTAGTCAACAACATTCAATCAATTTCGGTGGTTAAAGGGTGTTGACTGGTCAATTCGTTTAAAACTCGTTAAAGGGCAAAACAGTTAACAAGTTTGACTTAACGTTTTCTCATATTTCTGATCAGATTCAACAGTCGGTCCAGAAGACTTTTATTCTCGTAACAAAATTTTAAGGCTACAGACCAAAACCCAACTTCCGACTCGCTGTTCGGATTCTAGTCAGTACCAGCTCGCTTAAATCTTAAATATAACATAACTTGAGTTCTAAACATCTGTTTGGATTGATTACAGTGGCCACGAATTCGTTTTTACTTGTACTATCATATCTCAAAGATTTAGATTCTGATTGTTCATATCATTTGACGTGTAGTGGACAACTCACTTATTTGTTAGCTCGTTTAATCGCATTTATTAATCGCTTGTCATTAATCTAAGGTGTGTTTTATCATTCCCCTATTTTACTCAATTTTCACAACGTTTTTGGGACATATACGTATATCATACTATATATATATATATATATATATATATATATATATATCGAAAATAGCAAACGTGTAATTGTGTGTGATTAATCAAATATACTTGTTATGTGCTTACTTGTTTATGTCATTCGTTTGACATATCCCCTTGTGGAGGGTTCTCATTGACCACCGCCCGATTCGCTTGGCAACGGTCCTATTATTATTTGCTCATGATTGATTTACCGGCGCCCGATTCGCTTGGCAATGGTTTAATTAACAACTTATTTGCTCATGGTTTGATTTCATTACCGCATTTATTATGTTTTGCTTATTTCTCTTATTTAATATATTAAACATTATTTTATTGCAAAACTGGTGGTAAATTAATCAACATGTGTTGTTGACAAACTCTGTTTTCTACGCATATGCAGGTTGCTTAAGTTGAAGTTTGGACACTTAGAAAGATCTTAGGATTTTATTGAAGACAAACATGAATTTAAATTGTTGTATATATTTATTTGAATCGTTTTGTTGTATTTGAATATTGTGTGCACATTTGAAATAAAATAGTTAAATAGATATTGTCACATTTATATTATGATAGTATCTTCGAGCTGTGAGCAATCGAATCACGCCCCGGCATTTCCAACTTAGGTTGGGGTGTGACACCGATAATGAAAGCAGCCAAGAAAGGGTTCGTTTGGCACTGTTAGTTTTCCCAAGATAATTACTGTAACATATTCAAGTTGTCCATAACGACAGCAGTCAATAAATTAAAAGTTCTTTTCGCAATATCAATTTTCCCAAATAAGCCTTGCAACTGAACGCCCTTTGCCGAATTTCGAATAATAATATACTCCATTATTCATAAATAAAATAATATTAATAATAATTATAAATAACAAAAACAAAGAAAAGAAAAAAACCAACATAATAAGACAAACTGGTGGGTTTTTCTAGAAAACCCCATAACACACCGCGTATAGCTCTATACGCGACGTATTAGTCGGTTTTTAGCCAATTTAAGGGTGGCTGTAGAAAACCCACTTAGCAAAATTGACAATTGAAAAACAATAAAATTATTGAAGTATTTTTGTAAAACATAGGGTGAATAAAAAACCATTTTACCTTTTATTTTTCCTCAACACTCAATCATCTCATCTCATGACTTAGGCTGAGGGGTGTGGGGGGCGCGAGAGGGGGCGCGAGTGGGGGCGCCAGCCAATAATATTGTGACGTGTGGCAGAGAGAGAAACTTGATAAGATGGGTGTTGGAGCCCCCGCTCGCGCCCCGGGACATGGTGTGGAGGGGCGCGAGAGGGGGCGCGAGCGGTTTTTTTTTTTTTTTTTTTTTATAAATGTATTAAAAAAACGTATTATTAAAAAAACTCATAAATTATTTAAAAAAACACACATTAATTAAAAAAACACATTAATATCTAAAAAAAAATTAAAGTACTAAAAAAAAACATTATTCTTATTCTTCGGCTTGGTCTTCTTCGATCAACCTCTTCCGGATACGTTCCTTTTGTTTTTCCATCAGCATTTGGTCGACCGGATTTAGGTTACTGAAGTCTCTTGTAAGGAATTCCAAATCTCTCATTCTTTTTTTTTCCTTTTTGTCATTAGAGACCACCTCCATGGTTTTGTTGAATTTATTGAGGGATTCAACAAGATCGTTGATGTTTACGGCTTCCCCCTCAGCCGGTTTTTTGCCCCTGGCGTCCCTTCCCAATGGCCGCCTCCTCGGCGGTGAAGACGTTTCCTCCCCCGCAACGTTTAGGTCGAATCCAACCCGGCAATCCGACCCGGCGGAAGTGCTATACGCTCCAGACGAACTAGTTTTTGTCCGTTTCGGCCCTACTTCCGCATCAAGGTCCGGCGCCACCAGCTCAACCCACTTAGAACACCTTCTCAACCTCTCCCACACCTTTACACCGTCCCACGTCTTCACCGTCCCATACCTCCGCAGGCACTCCTGCTTCCACTCTTCGACAGTGAAATTATAAACCGCCAAATCGTCACTGCCACTTGGTCTCATACGACCGGCGTTCCTGTTGAACAGATTAGTAAACAAGCCGACAAATTTTCTGATTTCGGTCCACCGACCCGAAATCATATCGGCGTTCCGCTCTGTACTCCCAACGAGCGAATAGAACGTCTCCCTAACCTTTGTCCAAAAGACCTTGCTCTTTTGGTAGTCCGCTGCAAAATGCATAAATAAATTTGTAAGTCATTTAACTTTTTTATTTAACTTTTTTATTGAAAATCATTTTTAAAACGTTAAAACAATTACCGCAACGCCGATCCTCAGAAATGACTATCCAAGCCCGACACAGGGCTTCCTTCTCATCCGATGACCACGGAGTGGTTTTCCGTTTCGTCCTTCCAGTCGAAGCCTAACCCGACCCGTCCGTTGCAACCTGTTTTTTCCGGTGGACGCGTCTTCTTTGTCCCGCAGCTTCACCTTCTGGTTCTTGTGTCTCCGGAACTACAAAGTTAGGAGACGGTTGTATGTTGGATGGTTGAAAGCCGGATGATTGTTGCGACCCCGAATAAAACATCGCTTGGTCCGGTGCCGACCATAAATCGTCGTAACTGTAATCTGAATCTAGGTTTGGGTACCAATTTCCAGCCATGTTTTTAAAAAAAGGTTTGGAAGATGGGGTGATTTTGGGTTTTGGGTGTGGTATGTGATATTGGTATGTGATATTGGTGTTGGTTTGGGTTTGATATAGGTTTTATAGAGAGAAAAAATTGTATGTTTTATATTGTTGTTGGTTTGTGTTTGATATAGGTTATATAGAGAAAAAAAAAATTTTTTTTTAATAAAAAACGAGCCCAACGGCTCTATTCACGCAACCCAAGAACCCTTCACGCTCTTCCCAGCCGCTAGCCCATCCGCGCCTGCCTCTTTTTCCGCGCTCGCGCCCCTCTCACGCCTCGGTGGTGTGGTGCTCGCGCCCCGGGGCGCGAGCGGAAGGGCTTTCGCGCCCCTTCTCGCGCTCCGCACCCCTCAGCCTTAAAACTACAAAAATACACCACCTCGATTTGATCGTTCCTACTCTCTCTCTCCTTAAACTCTCTTTCTCTCTCTAGAGTTTGCAAGTTATGGCAGTGCCCTAGTGGCAATGCATGGAAATAGGGTGATAGGGTTTTCATTGGGAAGGTAAACCCCTGCCAGTTTCACCATTCTCTCTTTCACAAGTCTTACTATACACACACACACCACTATACCTACACCCTCTCTCTCTTTAACCACTACAAACAAGATATACATCACATTACTCTGCATATCTCCCTCTCTCACACCTACAAACACCAAAACACACACTTAAAAAAGCTTGTAACCACACCCATTTTTCAAAGCACTTTCATTGTCTAGTTAAATACTTGGACATATTATTATCACTAGTACATAGGTTTTTCAGTAAAAGGGCTGAACAACACCCCTTTTGTAAGCTTAAATCTCGGGAGAAACCCTTAACTCTTTCTCTCTCCCTCTCTCTGCCAAACATACAAACAATAAAGACAATTATGCACGTATCTATGCACAGGAACTTGAGTTGAAGCTAGCACTTAATATTATTGCAGACAGATCAATGGACGGTGATGCTGGTTGTTTGATGAGGTTTGGAGCTGATAATAATAATAATAGTAACTCACCGTATCTTCCTCCATCTCCTAGTGTCTTCAACAATACCGTATTCTTCTCCCCTCAGGATCATCATCGACACCATAACAGTGGGACTTCTGCATCTGCAATGATGCTTGAAGACAATAACAATAATAGCAACATTAATGTTAAAGCCAAGATCATGTCTCATCCTCATTACCCTCGTCTTTTATCTGCTTATCTTAATTGTCAAAAGGTATATGCATATACAAATATGTTTCTTGAAAACCCTAAATGACTGTATGCTTTTAGAAGAAATCAAGGAGTCACTTTCTTAAAGATATGCATTTTTTTTTCAAGAATTTGTGAGTATAATCCAATATATGTGTTTTTCTTGAAACCCATTTTTTTCCTCAAGAACTTGCGATTATACATATATTTCTTGAAACCTAACTTATCTTTTTGTGAGATATTATCCTTTTAGAAGAAACCCAGAAGTCACTTTCTTGAAAGATTGCATTTTTTTTCAAGAATTAGAGAGTATGATCCCATATATATTTTATTTTCTTTCTTCTTTTGGTAGGTTATCATGAAGAGAGAACATTTGTAGGATGAAACCCAGAATTGGGTTTTTTAGATTTTTGTGTGTGCGTGTAACATTAAGTTGCTTTTAGTCATTTCTTCATATGGTATGAAAGTCATAATAATTCAAGAATGTACAAAACCCTATTCTTTCCCACTAAAAATTTCAACTTTTTATCAAGCTTAATTCAGGTATATGTGTGGAAACCAATATAATAATAATAATATTCTTTATGAATAAAATCAGATAGGAGCACCACCGGAAGTGGTTGAACGACTTGAAGCAGCCTGCCGAGCATCCTTGATGGCTGCGATGTCCGCTCGGTCTGGCTCGGGTGGTGGTAGGTATGAGTTCTAGTACCATTGTTGGACAAGATCCAGCCCTTGATCAGTTCATGGAAGCTTACTGTGAGATGCTTATTAAATTTGAACAAGAACTCTCAAAACCCTTTAAGGAAGCCATGCTTTTTCTCTCAAGAATGGAGTCACGGTTCAAGGCCATCTCTGTCTCTGCTACACCATTTAATCTTTCACCTACCTGTTTGTGCTCTTAACTTTATATGTATGCATATGTTATTTATTATTATATATGTTCTATTTTTTATTGTTCTTGAATGGTTGAATATGCTGATGTGCAATTTATTATATTAATTCTTTAGGTGACATGGATCATCAGAACTTCAACAAGTTCCCATCGTCTTGGTTATTGTTTGGATTAATTTTAAAAAATTATCAAAAACAGTGCAAATTATTTGAATTAAGATGTACTTTTCTTTTACTTGAATTAAGTTAAAATTACCAACTGTTCTAGCTAACCACTGTTACAGATTTTCATCTTTGTTTGGTGTAAACATTCTTTATTTATCATATGCTTAATTGAATCATGCTTTGGATGCTTAATTGATCATTTTTCCAGGGTGAAATAGGTTATACAACAATTTTAGGGGTTCATGCATGCTTTGCATTTTAATTGATTCTTTATTTTTCCAGGGTAATTAAAATAGGTTACAACAATTTTAGGGATTCATTTTAACTTTGATTCAATTACCATTTAAATTTTATACAAAGAAAACTATCTCAAGATAAGCTTAACTATTTTAATTATTTGTTGATTTATTTTGCTATCTTCATAAGCTAGTTTAAACTATATTGATGATCTTGTTGATTGGATCATATAACTGCAATCTTCTTTGTTATAGCTTGCCCTCACACGTGTTATATGAATTTCCTAGATCGAATATAGAGGTTAATTTATCTACTCAATCTGTCTTTATGTATTATGTTGTATGTTGTCTGGTACTCGATTATAAACATGTGATAATCTAGTTATACACTACGATCAATACAAAATACGCCATCATCTTTTACGTGAGGATTCTAAGTTATAGCTTTGTATTATTTATCTGTTTTCTCTTTATGTATTCTATCTATATAGTGTAGATAATTAGATATACAATATCATCTGTTACATAAGCATTTTAAGTTAAGCTTTTAAGTTATTTATCTATTTTCTCTTTATGTATTCTATCTATATAGTAGAGGGTATTCAATTGTAAAAATGTGTTACCATACTACCTATTTATACAATATAATCAATATAGAATACACCATGACTTTGTTAACTAAGTTCTTGTCTAATGATTTTTGTAAAACTTATGTGATTTAAGGTTGTGGTGAGGGAGGCATGGACCAGAATGGTTCATCCGAAGAGGAGCTTGATGTTGAGATGAATAACAGTGTGATTGATCCCCAAGCTGAAGATCGGGAGCTGAAAGGTCAGTTATTACGCAAGTATAGCGGCTATTTAGGAAGTCTGAAGCAGGAGTTCATGAAAAAGAGAAAGAAAGGGAAGTTACCAAAAGAAGCTCGACAACAGTTGCTTGACTGGTGGTCTCGTCATTACAAATGGCCGTATCCTTCGGTAATATCAGTTTTACTTCCATGCATCGCTCTTTGATATTTCAAAAGCATTGGTTTGTACTGAAAAGTTTGTGTATTCGTCCTCTCAACTACCTCGTTAGTTTGTTTGAGGCGGGATCTAGTAAATCATAGTGGTAATCATTGATCGACTATGCTTCAGTTCACAAACGATATTGGTTTCCTTTCATGAGCACATTAACCTCATTCATTGTGTCTTCTTAACATGTTTATTTTGGTAATAAATTAACGAAAAATATGGTTCGTTAATACAGTTATTGAATTTAGGTATATATGTGATTGGCAATGAAATTTAATGCTTGATCTGCGAATGAACTAAACACACCATGGAGTGTGTATTCAGTTTATGTGTTAATCTTATTCCACTGTGTTAGATAGATGGCCTTAACATAAAAGTGAAGTTGCTAACTTTGCAGTTTTGTTATTTACAGGAAGCTCAGAAGTTGGCACTAGCTGAATCAACAGGGCTAGATCAGAAGCAGATAAACAACTGGTTCATCAACCAAAGGAAGCGACACTGGAAGCCATCCGAGGATATGCAATTTGTGGTAATGGATGCTGCTCATCCTCACTATTTAATGGACAATATCTTTGGTAATTACCCTTTTCCCATGGACGTTTCACTGCTCTAGATATTTTATATATCATAAAAGCTAGAACTCTATAGATTGATGGATGCAAGCTAGTGTGTGGCTTTTGCTGTTACCTATTTTGCTTGTTTTGATGGTTCTATGTTCAAGTAGTGGTTATGTTATCTTTGACTTGTTTTGGTCATGTTATGCAGTGATGAAAATGTATTTTATTACCTTGATGGTGTCTTGATTAACATATTTATAAATAACACCTTTATTAGTTTTTGTTTCTAGATTTAAGCTTGATGTTTATACATAACATGTTTGTTAATTTATGATTTCCTATCATTTGATAAGTTTTTACTTGCTTATTTCTGATTTCCTTGATTTACGAGTTTTATTATCTCTAATGGGTTGAATTATATTGATATGATGCTGTAGTCATGCAATTTTTTATTGGGGAAGAGGACATAACTTATTTTTACAATTGGAATTGAAAGTAATAATAGTTGGTTAGCCTAAACGAATTTCTACAAAGAATAAATCAGAAAGAAACCCCTAAAAGTTATATATATTTAAAAATGATATTTTAGTGTGAAGATTATGAAATATATATATATATATATATTCAAACAAACTAAAGTTGTTTAAATATCTAAGGAGGTAGTTGAAAATTTTAATAAATAAATGAATAACGGTTTAAAGAAAAGCATGTCTAGAAAAGTAGAACATTTTGAAAGTACCGTTCCAAATAAAAATATGTATCATGTTTTTGACTACCAAGGGCTTTTTTTATATAATGCAATTAAGAGTATCCAGTAGAGGTGCACAAATCGGTTTTTTTGAAAAAACCGGTTCGGTTATTAACCGGACCGGTTTTTTTTATCCAGAAAAAAACCGGTTCGGTTAATAACCGGACCGGTTATTAACCGGTTTTTGTCAATGAAAACTCAAACCGGCCAAACCGGTTTGGACCGGTTTAGAAACCGGTTAGAACCGGTTATTAAACCGGTTTTTTTACAACCGGTTTTTAATAACCGGTCTAACCGGTTAACCGGTTTTTTTTTTTTTTTTTTTTTTTTTTTTTTTTTTTTTTTTTTTGCTTTAGGGTTTAGGGTTTAGGGTTTCGTTGTTAGCATTCTTTGCTTGGAAGATTAAAAACACATAACTTTCATTTATAGCTTTTACATTAAAAATACAAACATTAAATCGTTATCGCATATTCGTAACTCAAAAATACAAACATTAAAGAATGCTTAGACACGATTACATTAACAAGTTGATGTTTGTTACTCATTTTCTTCGCTACCCGATCCCGAGCTATTCCTTAGGTAATCGTCGTACGCGGCTTCTTCATCGGTCATTGGTTGAGTGTGTCCTTGATTGACCTCGTCTTCATACAAGGCCGCCTCATACTCCATTTCCCCCTCGAGTGAGCGTTGATGTTGTGCCCTATCTAAAGAGTCCAAGTAATCCTTGTAGCAAATCGACATCTCTACAGCTGGTGGAGTGAGTCGAGTCCTCCTAATCGATATAACCCTGCCAGAAACAGAAAAAGCAGACTCCGAAGCTACCGTGGAAGCTTGGACCGTTAGTAAATCTTTGGCCATGGCGGCGAAGATCGGAAACTCATCCTCCTTACCTCTCCACCAAGCCAGCATATCAAGACTTCTAAATTCATCCGGAGTCATGTGTTTCACAAAGTTGGTACCACCATACCTTCCAAGTTCACTGCTTGGGGTGTTTACCCTTTGACGTTTACCGGCGTCTTCCCAAATCATGTAGTACATCCCCATTTCAAGGTCGGTTTGGGATTGGGATTGGGCAACAGCTCTTAACGAGTCATGAATTTGGGAAGACGACCCGTGTTTTGTAAGGTAAACATCATACATGTTTGCCAAGGTGGTGTTGAAAGCATTCTTTAAAGTTTGGTTATAATGGGGGTTTTGATCGTCGTTTAACTCTAGCTCATCACAAATTTTTTCTATTAAAGCTTCAACACCACCAACATTGATGCAAGGGTTTAACGCAGCCGCACAGGTCAAAACAGCGGGTAGTTGTTGAAAATATTTTCTAAATTTTTCTTTCATTTTTGCACCCATATCAAAATAAGGTGCACCCCTACAATGAATTTCAGTCAACTTTGTGCACATGACAGCAATTTTTGGTAAAGCAATGGGGCTTGTTGGATAGTAAACCCCGGATAAACTAGTTGTGCAAGATTTAAAAATTTGAAGAACCTCCGTAACGATCTCAATCAATAACCAGTTTCTAGGATCGTACGGTGCACATTTACCCCTATTTGACAAAATTTGATGAAACGCAATTAACGATTGTTTTTGTTGGATGGCTTTCTCAAACATTTCACAAGTCGAGTTCCATCTTGTTGGACAATCCCAATTAGGCCCCAACCATTGACAGTTAGCTTCTTCACAAAATTTTTTGTATCTTGAAAATGTTGAATTGTTGCTAAAAACATCTCGTAACATTCTTTTAAAATTGTTTCTTTGCGTTTCGATCACGTTTAACCCATCTTGCACGGCCAAGTTGATAATATGTGCAATGCATCGGCTATGAAAAAACGCTCCATCACAGATAGGTTTATACTTTAATTTTAAATGGCCAACCGCGGCCGTATTGTTGGACGCGTTATCAAACGATATTGAAAAGATTTTATCTTCAATCTTGTATTGTCGAATGACTTTATCCAAGAGTTTAAAAATATTTCTACCCGTGTGCGGGTAATCAAACAATTGAAACGCAACGGTTCGTTTCATCATTTGCCACGACCGGGGGTCAACCCAATGAGCCGTCACACAAATGTATGAGTCGGGCGAACCATTAGGTACCGACCACACATCCGTTGTTAAGTTCACACCAGTTTGTAAGTTTGAAAAGTATGAAATTAGTTCGGATTTAGCGTTTTTCCATGCTTTAAGACAATCTCTTCTAAGGGTCGAACGACTTACGTGTTGGTAGCGTGGTTGAACATACTTTTGCATCATCTCCGTGAATTGAGGGTTGTCGAAGTGGTTGAAAGGAAGTGATTGTTGAATCACAAAGTTGCCAAACTGTTGACGTACCGCTTCAAGGTCGTACGTAAACACCGTTCCTTGATTCGTCATCTCCGGCTGCGAACTACTTCCGGATTCGTCCTTCAAGACCTTGCAAGAGGGCTTTTCTACATGAGCTCTTAAACTGGAGTTTGCTTCTTTGTTATAAAACTTCAAACAATGTTTGCATCTAGCTTTTTGGGTTCCGTTAGACATTTCGCATAGGTCGAAATGTTGCCAAATATCTTGGTTTCGTTTCGTGGGGATGACCCGAACGACGGTTTCTCCCGTGTTCGAGGCACCCATGTTGACCGATGAAGCAGCACTTTGGGAGGCCATGATAATCGACTACGAATTAAGAGTGGTATACTCGAGTATGAAATAAACGACTACGAAAGAAGAGCGTTTGGAGTTGTATAATCGCGTATGAAATAAACGTTTAGAGCGTTTGGAGTTGTATAATCAAGTGTGATCTAACCAATACCCAACCTAAACTATATATAGATGTTTGTGGGGGTAAAATGGTAAAAAAACAAAAAAAAAACGGCTAAAAAACGGTCAAAAAAAAAAAAACGGCTATAAAGCCGTTTGGTAACGTTCGAAAACCGGTTTAACCGGTTAACCGGTTATTAAAAAACCGGTTAACCGGTTTTTTTTATAACGGTAATAAACCGGTTATTTTAAAAACCGGTTAACCGGTTTTTTAATAACCGGTTATTAAAAAAAACCGGTTATAAAAAAAACCGGTTATAAAACCGGTTTTGGCTCCAAAACGTATAACCGATACGTAAACCGGTTACGTAAACCGGTCAAACCGGTTTTTAAAAAAACCGATTTTTAAAAAACCGGTTTCCGGTTGAACCGGCCAAACCGGTTCCGTAACCGGTTTTTTTGAACACCTCTAGTATCCAGGCCCGCCTCCGTACTTTAACAAAAACCAGGTGTATACAGGTGGAAAATAAAAAAAAAAAAACGTAACATATATGTGCATGTTAAAGTTAAAATACAAAGGGAGATAAAATTGAAAAAAAATATGAGAAGCATTTGTGGTCATACAAAAAACCTTAAAAAATTCCAAAAAAAAAATCATAACTAAAAATATAAATAAAAAACAACACAAAAATTGAAAACCAAAATGTTTCCTTTGTCATTCCCGTTTCAAGAAAAAAAAAAGACAAAAAGACACAATGATGAAAATTAACAAAAGACACAATAGATTGCAAAATATAACCCAATACCGAAAAAACATAACACAATGTTGAGTAATATAATACAATATTAAGAAAAAAAAGACACAATCAATGGCGAAAATAAATAAAAAAACGCATTGATAAACAAAATGATACAATGATCTTTTTTCCTCAGCATTGTGTCTTTTTTTAGGACGAGAAGACGGGAGAAACATTATTGTTTTTTTTACTTATTTTTTTTTAATTTTGAGCTATGGTTTTTTTATTAATTTTTTTGAGAAGATTTTTTTATGACCACAAATCTTTCTTTCTCATCATTCTTATTTTTGTTTCCCTTTGTAAAATAACCTGACCCTGAATTATAAATGTCAATTTATAAGAACGAATAAGTTTACATAATTAAATAATTTTAATTAAATCATAATAATTATTTGATTTTGGTCAATAAGAATAAGAAAATATATATATAAATCGTTAGAATATAATACAATTTGTATATTGTGAATTATTGAAATGTCAACAATTAAATATAACTTTGGTTTTATATGCTTGAAAAGAATGCATTTTTATATATGTTGTAGCACCCCAACTTAATTGGAAACGTCCGAGTGTAACGTACAGATTGTTTAAACACACATGACACTATTAAGTAACCATAATATCATTAATTCATTTAAATCTTCAAGTACACAAGTTTAAAGCAAGGAAATACATTCAATAAACGATAAACTAAACTAATTTGCCCATTATTATTGTAACATAAGTATAGTGTCTTCGTTGCGCTTCAACCTCTAATTGTACTTGTAGCATGTATATAAAATAAAGGGTCAACTACAAGTAGTTGGTGAAAATTACACAGTTTTGATATACATACATAAAAACTATGCAATTCTATGAACATGTGTAACAACGCAAGCAAGGTCCTTTCTAGTTTGTAACAACCAACATACTCAGATAATCGCACAACGCAAGTAAGGTCCTTAACGTACAGATTGTTCAAACACACGTGACACTATTAAGTAACCATAATATTATTAATTCATTTAAATCTTCAAGTACACAAGTTTAAAGCAAGAAAAAAGATTCAATAAACGATAAACTAAACCAATTTGCCTATTATTATTGTAACATAATTATAGTGTCTTCGTTGCGCTTCAACTTCTAATGTACATGTAGCATGTATATAAAATAAATGGTCAACTACAAGTAGTTGGTGAAAATTACACAGCTTTGATATACACACATAAAAACTATACAATTCTATGAACATGTGTAACAACGCAAGCAAGGTCCTTTCCAGTTTGTAACAACCAACGTACTCAGATAATCGCACAACGCAAGCAAGGTCCTTTACAGTTGGTAACAACCAACGTACTCGGATAATCGCACAACATAAGTAATATCCTTTCCAGATGGTAACAACCAATGCACTCGGATAATCGCACAACACAAGCAAATAAACACACAAGTCCATAATATGAATTTTAGTTTGAATAAAGAATAACTAAGCAATTGTTTGAATATGATATACATGCTACCCCCAAAATGTAAAAACGTTTAAAAATGTGGTGTGAGAAACTCACCTCGAGATCGAAGATAAACTAATAAAAGCCGAAAGCATAATAACGAAACCGAAGCAACCGAACTTCACGAACTGTAATTAAAACAAAACAAAATCTAACTAACGGGATTGGAAAAGTTAAATATTTTGGTTAAAGGGATATTGTATTATTTTAATATATTTTATTAGCATTTTATGGCATTTTAATATTGTAATTTTATATTTAAACTTTTGCGGAATTTTAATGATTTATATTATTTAAATATTATTTGATTAATAGATGTATTAAATGAGAAATATATTATTTACGAAGCACGAGTTTTATAGGTATATTTTATTCCCGAATATCGTTAGTTTAGTGTATGAAATGATATTAACGAAAAATGAAATTCATTAGATTAATATAATATTAGCGGTTTTCACGAAACTTATCGAATATGTAAAAGTTGGGTTTTTGGATGGAAATAATAAAATATAATTTATAATTGATTTTGTTAATTTAAAAATAATTTTATTTGATTTTTAATAATTTTTTATAATTAAGAAAAAACGTTCCTTACATAAAAGAAAAAAAAAGGTTTTAAAGAAAAATAACATAACGGCCTAACCCGGGTTCAAACCCGGGTCTTTATGGCGACACACATACAACACAACCACTAGACTAGCTTGTTTAGTTGATTAGAGATAGAAACAGAAATATGTATACTAAAGATCAAGTTCATCATCCTTATACATTAAACCTTAGATTTCAAATTACAGATTCGTTCCATGTTTGGTTTAATTAGCTTAGGGGTATTGTTTTGTGGCTAAAAACGATTCATAAGTATATAAACATTACCTGTAATTATTATGATTTGACGGTGAACCGAGGTTTGGCCATAGACATCTTTGACGAGTTAATTACGAGCTATGAATGATATTTCAAATGAAAAGGAAGCTTGGGGTGAGATTAGATGAAGCTTTGGGTCTAATTTATAGAGTTAATTTGAACGTTGGATGTTTAATGATTGTTAATTGGATTTTAATAATAATCCCGGCCGTTTACGGTTTGTTTAACCATTGTTTGATGTTAATTGCAAGTTATGAACGTTGTTTAAAGATCGTCGTTGGTGACAAAATGGTTTATGAGCCTTTAATTGAATTATAATATGCGTTTTGGTGTGTATAACAAACCACAATAAGAAATAAAATAATCAAAGAAAGAAATGAAGAAATGAGAAAGAAAAGAGAAGAAATAAAAAGGAAGAATGGAAAATATAATGGAAAATTCAATCCCACATTGGTGGAGGAAAGAAAATGGAAGGCTTTCGCCATGGTATAAATAGGATTTCTAATTCTTCTTCCACATCGCTAGATTACAAAACTTGTAAGCTCTTTATAAGGAAAAGAGTTCACATGATAATATTCTTATGTGACAAATCACACCCAGTAGTCCTAGCGGAGGGTGCGAAGCACCCGACGCGCTCGGTTGATGGGCGCAATGTGGCGCTTTGATGGCGCACGCTCGCATCGTCGCGAGCCCCTTAAGGGCCGCCTTAGTGTTTTTGCACCTTCGCGATACGCGAAGGAGTATGCTTAAACTTCTTCGCGATACGCGAAGTTGTGATGTGAAAGTTACGCAGCATTGACACATCACCTGACACGTGTCGAGCCACGTGGCATATCTAGGGCTGACTCAACAACCCTACTGCAACTTCGCGATACGTATAACTTGTTCGCAAGTTAAAGATGAACATCAAAAACCATCAGGATTACTTCAACAATTAGAAATTCCAGAATGTAAATGGGAATTAATAACAATGGATTTTGTTACTAAATTACCTACAACGAGAAGAGGTAATGGCACAATCTGGGTGATTGTGGATAGATTAACAAAGTCAGCTCATTTCATACCAATGAAGGAAGCTTTTAAAATGGAACAATTAGCTAAACTGTATATAGACAAAGTTGTCTCATTACATGGAGTTCCATTATCCATCGTATCTGATCAGGATAGCCGTTTTACTTCTCATTTTTGGAAGAGTTTCCAAATAGCCATGGGAACAAGGTTAAACTTGTCCACAGCATACCATCCACAGACTGACGGTCAAAGTGAAAGGACCATACAAACGTTGGAGGACATGCTAAGAGCTTGTGTGATAGATTTTGGTGGAAATTGGGACAACCATTTACCACTGATAGAATTCTCTTACAACAACAGTTATCATACAAGTCTTAATGCTGCCCCATTTGAAGCACTTTATGGACGAAAGTGTAGAACACCAGTGTGTTGGGCAGAAATAGAAGGAAGGCAATTATCAGGTCCTGAAATCATACAAGATAATTCAAGTCAAGGAAAGATTAAAGACCGCACTGTAAGGCCCCGAACCCGGTGGCCCTACTTTCGTGTCGGATTTACTCATAAACACAGTTCTTCAAATCAGAGTTTATTAAAACTTTTCGCGGAATATAAAACATAAATCATTTGTTACAAAACATTAAATCTTTTCTTTGATACCATAACACAAAACTTTATTTTTAAAACATCTTTACTTATTTCTTCAGATGCCAGCCGCTCAATCCATGCCGTGTGTCCTCCTCATGCTAGCTCTGTAATCAGCTCACCTGCGTGCATACTAAAAGTCAGCTACGCTGAGTGAGTTCTAGTTAATCGAATGCCATACAATACATACACATACATACATATCTGTAGATCCATATCCATACTTCACTAGTTGCCCTTCTGTTCTACCTACATACTTGCTACCATACATACAATTTATTCCCATACAATTCTTCCCGTATCCGAAGACACATATTACTATCTTAACCTCGTATAAGTATCCATAGGAGGATCGTCACGTAATATCTATTAAAAGAACCGTTACCATTACCATACTATATATAATTTCCATAGGAGGAACACTCTGTATACTTTCCATAGAAGGAACACTTTACTATCCATAGAAGGAACACTATACTTTCCATAAAAGGAACACTATACTTTCCATAGAAGGGATACCATACTTTCCATAGAAGGAACACTATACTTTCCATATAAGAAACACTATACTTTCCATAAAAAGAACACTATACTTTCCATAGAAGGAACACTATACTTTCCATAAAAGAAACACTATACTTTCCATAGAAGGAACACTATAATTTCCATAAAAGGAACACTATACTTTCCATAGAAGGAACACTATACTTTCCATAGAAGGAACACTATACTTTCCATAAAAGGAACACTATACTTTCCATAAAAGGAACACTATACTTTCCATAGAAGGAACACTATACTTTCCATAGAAGGAACACTATACTTTCCATAAAAGGAACACTATCTATACGTTATTATTTAATATCCATGTAAGGAGCTAATCTCTTCCCTTGACGATACGTGCAATATCCGAAGATCGTTCACGTACCGACAAGCTTTCATTCATAATGTTCATACATCATCCTTACATTACATGCAATATTAATATCTTTATTTATATCCTGACAGTACGTGCAATATCCGAAGATCATTCACGTACCGTCAGACAATCAATCGTATCTATCACATATGTCATACACGGCATACACCTCTTTTCTCGAATACTGGTATGGTTCGGTTCCCTAGTTCCCAATTATTAGTAGGGTTCGATTCCCTCTTCGTTACCTTACAACCATACATCATACCTCGAGTATTAGTAGGGCTCGGTACCCTTTTCGTAACCATACAACCATACATTATCATTTCTTTCTTCTATTATCTCCATCATGTTCATACACATAATCATACCTAACATACTTACCTTATACCTAGCGTTACAACCTGACAGTACGTGCAATATCCGAAGATCGTTCACGTACCATCAAGCAATCATTCATACATTTCACATTATCCACATAAGGCATACACTTATCTCTTAGGATAAGTGTATTAACTATCACATTGAGTATGCACACAGCCCCGAAAACATAACAAGGAATGGGGCTAGAAACTCACCTGAACTCTGCTTCTTTTTCTGATAGCTGTAAATCCCTTCTTTAACTGAGCTCGGCTGACTGAACAAGTTACACGTATCAATTAACTATCACTTCTCATAATGTATTTCTATCTTTATATGACCCACAACGAACGGGGGTCCGGGGGCGGCGCCCCTGGCAGCGGGGTCTAGGGCAGGGGCGGCAGCCCCTAGCAGGGTCCAAGGGGCAGGGGCCCTGGCTGGGGTCGAGCTGCCAGGTCAGCTTGGAAAAATTTTATTTACATTAACTGTCTTAACACATTTTCCATTAGGTTTTTAATTTATTTTCTAAACGAACTTCACTTCAGGCGAAGTTAAACCTCGGGCGAACTTGGCTTCAGGCGAAGTTAAACCTTAGGCGAACTTGGCTTCAGGCGAAGTTAAACCTTAGGCGAACTTGGCTTCAGGCGAAGTTATCCTTAGGCGAACTTGGCTTCAGGCGAAGTTAAACCTTAGGCGAACTTGGCTTCAGGCGAAGTTATCCTTAGGCGAACTTGGCTTCAGGCGAAGTTATCCTTAGGCGAACTTGGCCGTAGGTGAAGTTATCCTTAGGCGAAGTTACGGTTGAAGGCGAAGTTCATCAGGCGAACTTAATCTTGCAGGCGAAGTTATCGCGCTGCATATCTGTTTGCCCATAAATCCTTCGTTTCTTAGCCAAATAACTTGATTTTGGTACCCACGGAATCGTATGGTCGGCGCCTACAAATCCCAACCATCAAATCGGCCTAAAATCGACGTTTTAGGGGTCCGATTTGGGCAGTTTGGGTTTCGGGTCCGGTTAACCCGTCCAATCCTAACCATTTTCAGTAATATTAGCTTTGTTGGATTTGTTCTTACCTTACCAACTCAGATCTATCAACAAAATCTCGGGTCTCGGCTTCGAATCTTGATCGGTTAGAATGTGTGTATTTTGAGTGTGTGAAGAAATAGATGTAAATGAAGATATTTTTGGGATTTTGGGGGTATTTATATCCCTGAAATCCCATTCTTATTTAACCCATCTCAATTAATCCACGTCCCTGATCCGCTCCTACCCGATATTAATAATTAAAAACGCGAAATCACTAACATAACTTTCTTTATTCACATTATAAATTTTAGGATGTTACAAGTCTTCCCCCCTTAAAGAGGTTTCGTCCCCGAAACCTAACTTATTTCCTATAAAATGAAAGTTTCTTATATTTACACGTTTTATTGAATCGCCTTCGTTTTCTGAGTTGCTCTTCTTACTTCCGACTTTGCAGTCATCGAATGGTGGTCATGTGTATTAGCTATTTAAGGTAGCTTGTCCGTGAAGCCTTCGATGTACCAAGTCTCATTTCAATCTTCAAGGGGCTTTGTCTTATATCATATTAAATGCTAAAGCCTAAGTCGTCACTCTATCACAACCCAACAATTTATCATGACTAACATGCATTCAGACAATTCGTACCATAATTAATAAACACCAGTCAAGACCTCAACATAAAACAACACGCATCGAGTCATTAATAAGTTACACATAGATTTAATACTTATGGCTAGCATCTAGCCTTCTTGAATGTCTTCTCTAAGCATACGGAGGAATCTGTTAAACTTCAAGCACTCTTCTCTCCTTCATGTCCTCCCTTTGGCTTCTTACAATCCCTTGCTATGTGCCCACGTCCTCCACAGTTGTGACACCTATGGTAATCATCACATTCCCAAGAGGAATGTCCTGCTCTTCCACACCTGTAGCAAACACCTAATCCCTTTCTGCACTCTCCGGGGTGTCTCTTCCCACATTTTTCACAAGCAGTGAACCCCTCTTGCCTTGCCTTCTTTTTGCGTGGATCCACTTTATTGGCTTCCTCTGGTTCTGGGGTTGGGTTCTTTTTCTTCGGTTCCATTTTCTCCCCTTCACAGTTGGCAAGGTCCTCATAAATCATCTCGGCCAATTCCACGGCCGAGTCAAATGTTGCGGGCTTACTAGACTTAACCAAAGTGCGAACATTCCAAGGAAGTCCCCTTACGTAACACTTGATCCTTTTAGCTTCGGTGTTCACCATGTCAGGTACCAACCTAGACATGCGGTTGAATTCAGTAGTATACTCCCGTTGTGTCATCTCTCCCGCTTTCAAATTCAGAAACTTCATCTCCACTCTTTCAACTTCTGTATCAGCGCAGAACCTCTTCATCACCATGTCCTTTAGGTCATTCCAACTCATCGCCTTGATCTCTTCACGGGTCTTCCTCTGCTCCACACTCTCCCACCAATACATAGCCTCATCTTCAAAAGATTGAGTGGCATAACCGACAGCTTGGTCAGGACGGCACTCGCTAATGCGGATAACCTTATCCATGGCGGTTATCCACTGAAGAGTAGCGATTGCGTCTCCTAAACCAGTCAGCTTAGGCGGGTCACAACCTTTGAAGGTCTTATAGTTGCAACCGCCTCGGCCCCTCTTCCTATCATCATCTTTCACAGACTTTACCTCACTCGAGTTACCCCTTTCCCTCTCGTCATCCTTTCTATTATTACCACCTGCCCCTTCAACGGTTCGTTCACGGCTTCCAGCAGATCCTTCGGGATTCAGGTTCTTCACAGCAGCAATTACAGCTTGAACAATGGCTGCTTGAACTGCAGGGCTAAGTTGAACTTCTTCGTTGTTGTTCTGGTCTCCTCCTGCGGCGCTCCCTTCATCTTCGGTGTGGGAAGCTTCTTCTACCGAGGGTTGCCGGACAAGACGAGGCCTGCCACGACGTCCAGTGCGACCCCCAGTTCCCACAACTTCTCCAGCTCCAGCCATCAGTATTCTTAAAGGGACAACACAAACATCATCACTCAAGGAACTATCTAGTACAAGGATAGCAAGGCTAACAGGTAATAACAGTGGCCAGCTGTGACTAGCTGATCACGTTGCTTTCCGTGTCCTATTCGCTTCCCTTTATGAGTCTATTTGTGCTGGTTCTACTTAAGCAGTTAGTCAAATCAAACAATCAATTACTTCTATCCTTATCGTTCACGTATATTTTCTTTCTCATTAACCTATATCATTTAATCATACACTTTACCTTTACTGATCTTGCTTGAGCGACACATGGCATTCTTGAACTGGCATCTTCTTTCTTTTCTTACTTAAATCTCATTCTATGTTCGAGTCTAAGCATGTAGGATGCTTAAATCTCTCGAACTTATGCTCTGATACCAACTTGTAAGGCCCCGAACCCGGTGGCCCTACTTTCGTGTCGGATTTACTCATAAACACAGTTCTTCAAATCAAAGTTTATTAAAACTTTTCGCGGAATATAAAACATAAATCATTTGTTACAAAACATTAAATCTTTTCTTTGATACCATAACACAAAACTTTATTTTTAAAACATCTTTACTTATTTCTTCAGATGCCAGCCGTTCAATCCATGCCGTGTGTCCTCCTCATGCTAGCTCTGTAATCAGCTCACCTGCGTGCATACTAAAAGTCAGCTACGCTGAGTGAGTTCTAGTTAATCGAATGCCATACAATACATACACATACATACATATCTGTAGATCCATATCCATACTTCACTAGTTGCCCTTCTGTTCTACCTACATACTTGCTACCATACATACAATTTATTCCCATACAATTCTTCCCGTATCCGAAGACACATATTACTATCTTAACCTCGTATAAGTATCCATAGGAGGATCGTCACGTAATATCTATTAAAAGAACCGTTACCATTACCATACTATATATAATTTCCATAGGAGGAACACTCTGTATACTTTCCATAGAAGGAACACTTTACTATCCATAGAAGGAACACTATACTTTCCATAAAAGGAACACTATACTTTCCATAAAAGGAACACTATACTTTCCATAGAAGGGATACCATACTTTCCATAGAAGGAACACTATACTTTCTATAGAAGGAACACTATACTTTCCATAAAAAGAACACTATACTTTCCATAGAAGGAACACTATACTTTCCATAAAAGAAACACTATACTTTCCATAGAAGGAACACTATACTTTCCATAAAAGGAACACTATACTTTCCATAGAAGGAACACTATACTTTCCATAAAAGGAACACTATACTTTCCATAAAAGGAACACTATACTTTCCATAGAAGGAACACTATACTTTCCATAGAAGGAACACTATACTTTCCATAAAAGGAACACTATCTATACGTTATTATTTAATATCCATGTAAGGAGCTAATCTCTTCCCTTGACGATACGTGCAATATCCGAAGATCGTTCACGTACCGACAAGCTTTCATTCATAATGTTCATACATCATCCTTACATTACATGCAATATTAATATCTTTATTTATATCCTGACAGTACGTGCAATATCCGAAGATCATTCACGTACCGTCAGACAATCAATCGTATCTATCACATATGTCATACACGGCATACACCTCTTTTCTCGAATACTGGTATGGTTCGGTTCCCTAGTTCCCAATTATTAGTAGGGTTCGATTCCCTCTTCGTTACCTTACAACCATACATCATACCTCGAGTATTAGTAGGGCTCGGTACCCTTTTCGTAACCATACAACCATACATTATCATTTCTTTCTTCTATTATCTCCATCATGTTCATACACATAATCATACCTAACATACTTACCTTATACCTAGCGTTACAACCTGACAGTACGTGCAATATCCGAAGATCGTTCACGTACCATCAAGCAATCATTCATACATTTCACATTATCCACATAAGGCATACACTTATCTCTTAGGATAAGTGTATTAACTATCACATTGAGTATGCACACAGCCCCGAAAACATAACAAGGAATGGGGCTAGAAACTCACCTGAACTCTGCTTCTTTTTCTGATAGCTGTAAATCCCTTCTTTAACTGAGCTCGGCTGACTGAACAAGTTACACGTATCAATTAACTATCACTTCTCATAATGTATTTCTATCTTTATATGACCCACAACGAACGGGGGTCCGGGGGCGGCGCCCCTGGCAGCGGGGTCTAGGGCAGGGGCGGCAGCCCCTAGCAGGGTCCAAGGGGCAGGGGCCCTGGCTGGGGTCGAGCTGCCAGGTCAGCTTGGAAAAATTTTATTTACATTAACTGTCTTAACACATTTTCCATTAGGTTTTTAATTTATTTTCTAAACGAACTTCACTTCAGGCGAAGTTAAACCTCGGGCGAACTTGGCTTCAGGCGAAGTTAAACCTTAGGCGAACTTGGCTTCAGGCGAAGTTAAACCTTAGGCGAACTTGGCTTCAGGCGAAGTTATCCTTAGGCGAACTTGGCTTCAGGCGAAGTTAAACCTTAGGCGAACTTGGCTTCAGGCGAAGTTATCCTTAGGCGAACTTGGCTTCAGGCGAAGTTATCCTTAGGCGAACTTGGCTTCAGGCGAAGTTATCCTTAGGCGAACTTGGCCGTAGGTGAAGTTATCCTTAGGCGAAGTTACGCTTGAAGGCGAAGTTACGCTTGAAGGCGAAGTTCATCAGGCGAACTTAATCTTGCAGGCGAAGTTATCGCGCTGCAGATCTGTTTGCCCATAAATCCTTCGTTTCTTAGCCAAATAACTTGATTTTGGTACCCACGGAATCGTATGGTCGGCGCCTACAAATCCCAACCATCAAATCGGCCTAAAATCGACGTTTTAGGGGTCCGATTTGGGCAGTTTGGGTTTCGGGTCCGGTTAACCCGTCCAATCCTAACCATTTTCAGTAATATTAGCTTTGTTGGATTTGTTCTTACCTTACCAACTCAGATCTATCAACAAAATCTCGGGTCTCGGCTTCGAATCTTGATCGGTTAGAATGTGTGTGTTTTGAGTGTGTGAAGAAATAGATGTAAATGAAGATATTTTTGGGATTTTGGGGGTATTTATATCCCTGAAATCCCATTCTTATTTAACCCATCTCAATTAATCCACGTCCCTGATCCGCTCCTACCCGATATTAATAATTAAAAACGCGAAATAACTAACATAACTTTCTTTATTCACATTATAAATTTTAGGATGTTACACGCACGAAATCGTCATAAGAGTTATGCAGTTCATCGACGCAAACCATTAGAATTTCAAGTTGGAGATAAAGTTTTACTAAAGGTATCTCCATGGAAAGGAGTAGTCCAATTTGGTAAGAAAGAAAAGTTAAGTCAAAGGTTTGTTGGACCATTCCAAATTATTAAAAGAATTGGACCAGTAGCCTATCAGTTGGAGTTACCAGAAGAAATGGCCAGTATACATGATGTATTTCATGTAAGCAACCTAAGAAAATGTCTAGCTGAAGAATCGTTAAAAGTACCCCTTCAAGATATAAGGTAAACAAAAAATTGAAATTCGTTGAGAAACCATTACAAATTGAAGATAGGAAGATCAAGAATCTCAAGCATAAAAGAATAGTTCTGGTCAAAGTAAAATGGGATTCAAAACGTGGACCAAAATATACTTGGGAATTAGAATCAGAAATGAAGCGGAAGTACCCACACCTATTTCAATAAGATCTCGAGGATGAGATTTAAAATAAGGAGGGGAGACTATAACAAACCATAATAAGAAATAAAATAATCAAAGAAAGAAATGAAGAAATGAGAAAGAAAAGAGAAGAAATAAAAAGGAAGAATGGAAAATATAAAGGAAAATTCCATCCCACATTGGTGGAGGAAAGAAAATGGAATGCTTTCACCATGGTATAAATAGGATTTCAAACTCTTGTCCCACATCACTAGATTACAAAACTTGTAAGCTCTTTATAAAGAAGAGAGTTCACATGATAATATTCTTATGTAACAAATCACATCCAGTAGTCCTAGCGGAGGGTGCGAAGCACCCGACGCGCACGGGTACGGGCGATGGGCGCAATGTAGCGCTTTGATGGCGCACTTCGCACGCTCGCATCGCCGAGAGCCGCTTAAGGGCCGCCTTAGTGTTTTTGCACCTTCGCGATACGCGAAGGAGTATGCTTAAGCTTATTCGCGATACACGAAGTTGTGACGTGAAAGTTACGCAGCATTGACACGTCACTTGACACGTGTCGAGCCACGTGGCATAGCTAGGGCTGGCTCGACAGCCCTACTGCAACTTCGCGATACGCGAAGATGATCAATTTCGAGTATAAATAGGGAGGCATCTTGGACTGCACAAATCATTCAAAAACTTTTGATCTCTCTCTAAAATTTTTTTATATAAGGCTAGTATTATACCAAGTAATTGTAACGGTACCTCTTCGATCGAAAGGAAATTTTATAACACGAATCCAAAAGCTCTACCTAACCAAGGTATGACATTGTGCTATCGTGTAAAGTTTCATGTCTCGTGATTATCGTTATTATTATGGGTTTATACTAATAGAGATATACTATATTGTGTTTAATCTAGGTGCTTAACACCAAAAGGCTTGTTAAATATAAACTTGCAAGGTGAGACATTCGAATTTTTGCATAACTCACATTTGCGTGAGACAATTGATTTTTTAACACTGTCATGATGCTTTTCCAAAACCATCAAAACTCATGACGGATAGTTTAAATATTTTCAAAGGATTTAAACTACATTACAGTGATTAAGTCTCTGTAGACTTACGGGATGGTTACTACTGGTATTGTGGGGTTTTGTATATAAGGCATGCCTACTGGGCTATTACACGTTACTTATTGGACAAGTGTTAGCCAATAAATAATATGACCACAGTCACATATATGGTCGAGTGACAAGTACCTTTCGGTAATTTGTAAGCAGGCAGATGTAAAAACATCTTAATGCGGTAACTGTAAAATGTGTCATTTATAAATGAATTTACTCACCAGTATTTCCTGCTGATCAAATATTTTTAAACATGTTTTAGGTGACTTGTTAGAGACAAATGAATGATGCCTGCGGGCTTCCAGCTTAAATAAGTGGCTTGTCACAAGAATAAAGAAACGTGTTTTGTAAATTAGGGTTTATCCCTATAAAACTTATGTTTGTATAAAAACGGGTTTTATGCCAGTTTATGAAATAAGAATTATGGTGTTTTTATAACTCTGATCATTTTTCCTAACTACGGTTTTGTTAAGATATTCCGCTGCAAATTATTTTAAAAACACCGATACCATCACTCAACGTTTCCGGCTCCCCTCCCGGGGTATAGGTGTCGGGGGCTGTGACAGTGTGTTTTAGGCCTTGCTGGAGCCGAATCTCGCCGACCGGAGAGGCTGCCGACAAAAACGACGGGGAACGGGGCGGGATGGGGGGGGCTGGACTAATTATTTAAAATATAATAATTTAATTGTATTTACACTTTCAGTCCTTCATCTTTAATGATATATTAAAACAAAATTTAAATATAATTTACTAAGTGGAACCTTGTACTTTGAAATGTTTTAAGATCAAAAGGATTTAAATAGTTTACACATTGGATCCCGAAATGTTTTATAATCGAAATAATAAGTTATGAAACTTGGACGCTAGTTATATTATACTCGGATAGTTTGCATATCTTCTAAATCCCGGAGGTTCGTTAATAGAACAAAATGAATAGAAAATAAAGGAACAATAACTCAAATCCTCGTGAATATTATATTAACGATGAACATCAAACACGAATACAATGAAACGACGAAATGGTTCGGTTTAACGAATACTAATAAATAAAGATACCAAAATAATGATTGCCACATAGAAAACGTGCAACGAAAATTAATTAATAACATTATAATATAATACACACACACATATATATATATGAGTTAAGTGCCATTTTGGTACCTGTGGTTTGACCAACTATGCAACGTTAGTACCTATACTTTATTTTATGCAAGTGGCTACCCCAGTTACAAAAAACTTGCATTTTTAGTACTTTTTTTTAACTCCGTCTATTTTATCAGTTAAGTCAAGGGTACTCTGGTAATTTTGTAATTTTCTTAACTTTTTCTTTTCTTTTAAATGCCTTCCCCCCTTTTAAATGCCGGCAACGTTCAACCCCACTGGAAGTCCACTGCCGGAAACTACTTCAGCTCGTCAGCGAACGCATCAGGTTTGCCAGAAATGTGCGTGAACTCCGTCGTCGTCGCTTCGTACTGAACCATCATAAGCCTAATCCATCGCTGCCCGTTCTTCTCCACCGTTTTCGAATATTGTGGCAAAACCCTAGTCGTTATAGTCATCGCCATCGTCATCGTCATCGCCACTAATTGAACCAGCAACAGCGGCGGCGACAATCTGGTGGTTCAATTGTCGGATACTATGGATACCATTGTCGGATACTATTTCGGATACTGTCAATTGAACCACCATGGTCGTTCTTCTCCACCATTGTCGGATACTGTGTCGGATACCAGGTTTGTCACCGCCGCTGCTAGGGTTCCGCCACAGTATCCGACAACGGTGGAGAAGAACGAGTAGCGACGGATTAGGCTTATGATGGTTCAGTATGAAACGACGACGACGATGGAGTTCACGAACATCTCCGGCAAACCTGGTGCGTTCGCTGACGAGCTGAAGTAGTTTCCGGCAGTGGACTTCCGGTGCGGGGGAATGTCGCCGGCATTTAAAAGAGGGGAAGGCATTTAAAAGAAAAGAAAAAATTAAGAAAATTACCAAAGTACCCTTGACTTAACTGATAAAATAGACGGAGTTAAAAAAAATACTAAAAATGCAAGTTTTTTGAAACTGGGGTAGTCATTTGCATAAAATAAAGTATAGGTACTAAAGTTGCATAATTGGTCAAACCACATGTACCAAAATGACACTTAACTCTATATATATATATATAAACAAAACTGAAAAATTCAAAATGGGTCGAGTTTTCGGTTTTGAAAAGTAACGAATGTTACATATGTTAAGTCAAAAAATCTAATAAATTAAATTACCACTTAAATGTAGTTGGTAAGTATTTTTAGTTTAAAATTTGAGGTCTTGGGTTCACGACCCGAATCACACAATAATTTATTTTTCAAAGCCTTAATTAGAAAACAGGTCATGGGTTATAATAAGAAAACAGAACATGGATTATGATATAATAGAAAATAACTAACATGATATCTATTTGGCATCCTATGTGGAGAGCCTGGTAGAATGTCATGTAAACAATAGGTCTTATTTTAATAGTATAATATATAGTTAGATACCTTAGTAACTCATTCCATCTCCCATCTCATACCTTCTTAACCCTAGGCTTGTAAACGAATCGAATGTTCATCGATCAGATCGTGGACTGCTCGGTGGAAAGTTTGTATACATACTTTCGTTTAATAAATGAACGAACACAAATAAGAAATTTTGTTCATTTAGTTAAATGAACGAACATGAACAGATATTGCATTCGTTTATTTGTGTTCTTGAATATTTGGTAATTTGTTTATTTATGTTCGTTTACGTTTGTTTGTTTATGCTCGCAGGTTAAATGTTTGTTTTAAATTTTTATAATATTTTATTTGTAATAACAACCTAAGAGCAATCACAATTCGTCCATCAAATTTAGTGAGTGAGGTTTTATAATATTGAGAGTGATTTAGGGTGTTGTGAGTGGAGGAGAGAGAAAATACGGAGAAATATATTTTCAAATTCTAAATTATTCTAAAAATTGCTAATCGTTAATTAAAAAAATGATACTTTTTCTTTAATATTACAAAAATACGAATTATGCTTTATTTTTTAAGTCGAAATCGGCCCAAGTTGACCGACTAGATGTGATTCTGGCTGAGGTTGACCAACTTTGATCGATCCTTAATAACTATGCGGAGTTAAAGAAACTCGTTTCGGTGCCATACCTTGTAGCGAGTACTCAGTCTCCTACTTTTACAACATTGATTTAACTGAGAATGAGAGAGAAAATATGGCGTGTTTTAATGTAATTTTGGATTTGACTATAGCGGAAGGGATGTGAATGCTCTAACATTTAAAATGTATTGTTTTATTATTTATGTTTAGTTTATTTCCTTAATTGTTTGTTTTATAAAGTCTTGTTTTAACTAACAATTCTAACTTGTGCTCCGTTAATATTATCAAAATAAAACCACTGATTGAGGATGATTATGTTTATGATTATTATCTCAACTACTTAAGTTTATATTTACTTAAAGTGAAAGTGTCTAATGTTTTGGATAAAGAATGTTCTTGTTGTGAAACAACAACCTATTAGCAACCAACACTCATAGTAGATAAATATTAAAACATAATAGAAAGAGAGAGAGATAGTAATGATGAATTGAGAAAGTCTTCTCATTGAGTATGTAAGATCAAATGAAAGAACCCTTTATTTATGAGAAAATTCCCAGAATCAGCATTTATGAAAACAAATTTCTAGTTTTAGGTATCATTTGCAAAAAATTCTTGAAACAGGTATTATAAACTAGTCGTGGCGAATAGTTTGTAGAACCAATTAAAACTTACCGTGTGTCCTTAAACTAACCGTAACAAGCACGCTCACTAATCATTTACTCGTCAAGACTAAATAAGTTCCATGCCTCGTAATCAACGCCACGAGTAATTCATAAGTCCTTTAGTCGCGACGATTAGTTTACCCGGTTTGCATTCCTTACACGAGTAGTTTAGTAGTAGTTAACTCATCGCGACTAGTTTAACCTTATAATCTACTCGACGCGACTAAAGGACTTATAAATTACTCGTGGGTGTTGATTACGAGGCATGAAACTTATTTAGTTTTGACGAATAATGATTAGTGAACGTGCTCGTTACGGATAGTTTAAGGACACGTGGCAAGTTATAATTGGTTTTTACAAACTACTCGTTACGACTAGTTTATAATACCTATTTCTAGAATTTTTTGCAAACGATACTTAAAACTAGAAATTTGTTTTTATAAATGCTTATTTTGGGATTTTTCCCTTTATTTATAGAGTCATAATATTAATACAAACTTAATTGTAAGGTAGGGGTTAGAATGTTGATAGTCATCAAATCATAATTGTTCTTAACACTCCCCCTTGACTATCCATGTGATAAAGAAAATATATGTTTTTGATGTGGCCTCATTAAAAACCTTACTAGAAAAAGCCATTTGGACAAAACCATAGCTAAGGGAAAAAGAGTGCAACACGTATAATACTCCCCTCATTTATGCATCCTTTAAGTGACGGGTTCCGATCTTCTGGGAAAGTGTGTTTAAGATTTTTGTAATTTACAGTCCGCCGCTTGATCTTATAATGTACACTTCCTTATTTTGAGGATGATGTACAATCTTCGTCTATGACTTGTAGTGCCTCATATTGTAAACAAGTGAGTTGTAGTGCCTCATCTTGTAAATAAATACCATAAGATCCATGACTTTGCTACATTACATTCCCTGCATCAATATGACTAACCAAACCCTTTTTACGGATTAGTAAAATATAAACTTATATATGTCACACCTTGCATGTATCAAATATTTATGTTTAGCTTATTTTGTTGTCTCTTCACTTGAAACAAATTATATCTTACCAATAAATATAAATAAATAATATATCTAGTTGTGCAATACTAGCAAGAAATATTGCATCATTAACTATGATACTTCTAGTCGAGTAACTTTCATTTCTTTAAGGAATTGTTATCATTTTAATCCATTCCTTGAAGTGAATGTGATGTGATACAATAATCACAGTAAAGTCCATGATCATGGGAATTAAAGAAATTGTTATGTTACCCATGCCAATAACGAGATAATTATGTTAATACTGTGATAATTATATAATGATCGTTATAATGGTCATGATCATGGTAAATAAGCAAATTTTAATGACCCTCAAATTGATAATGAGATCAGCCATATTAAAATTATAACTGACCACAAGAAGTGGCACACTAATGGAGTGATTATACGAGAAGTCGAGAATAAGGTACATGTTACGTGTTTTAACCCAAATGTTTGAAATGATAATACATTATTATTATGCATATTTTTTTGTGTATTAAACAAACACGAGTGATACTAAAGCATATATGATCATAAGATAGAAATTATAAATCATGAATATTTATTATATTGGCTTGACCGGTTAGACCATTCCGATTCATGGATGATGTGAAACTATTGAAGAAC
Source organism: Bidens hawaiensis (assembly GCF_021521415.1). Classification (NCBI taxonomy): domain Eukaryota; kingdom Viridiplantae; phylum Streptophyta; class Magnoliopsida; order Asterales; family Asteraceae; genus Bidens; species Bidens hawaiensis. Next base: position 276,460 of record NW_027492924.1, on the reverse strand, counting down.
CAGAAAATTCTTCATGATAATTTAAACATACAACGCTTGCTCTCAAGGGGAATATAACTATTATCCAACTAAGTTGGTTGTAAATCCCTAAATATTCTAGAAATGATTGTATGATATGAATATCCCGGCATGATACCATTTAGTGTTATAAATCGATGCATCGTCTAAATGGTTATCAAGCTTGCAACTTACGTTTGCGTGATTTGTGGCTTAGCTAATAATATAGCAAGCACATTATTATTCCAGGTTGGCATGTTGAGTTTGGTAATAATATTCCCTAATTTATGTTCATACACAAGTTTTCTTTTGTTGAGACAATTACCAAACATCTACAATTGATTGCAAAACTAATAATCATGAGAGTAAAGGTTCGTGTTTATGTATGGGACCATATTATGAACAAGTTTCAATGGTAATTCACATCAAAGCCTACAATTTGTTATGTTTTCTCCCCATTACAAATGGTTTTTTGTCAAGAACCAAGTATTTCCATCTTAAGTTTTTTTTTATTATTGTGTGATATATGTTGTAATTTCTCTACCAGAACACACAAAGATGGGACCTCAAATAAGGATGAAATTCATCATTAAAAAAAATATGTAAATCCTTAGATTATAATAGTCAAACTGATTGGTGTCTTTGGCTCCACTAAATAATTTAATATAATACTAGGTTATTAACCCCGTGTACTATACGAGTGGAAATTAGTAAAATTTATATTAATATGAATAGATAAATTTACATATATATAAGTAAAGTCAGTTTCTAAGTAATCATAATTTAATTTGAAGGAATTATTAATTTATATTATTAATATAAATATTAGTAAAATCATATATTATTACACTATAAATAATGCATTTCATAAATAGTTAATAAAAAGAAGTGGTTCAGAATTTGAAAATAATACTAATACAATTAAAAGAAGCAAGTCGTCATCTTCATTCAAACCCCATAACTGATCCCAAACCTGATGATCAAAATTTGATTTTTTTTCATGCCATACTATTGGAAAAAAAATAAACTTAGGGTTTTGATTCATAATAAAGAGACAAGTAAATTGATGGCTTAAATACCTTGACTGATACATGATTCGAATGATGACGGCAGGGGGGAAGCTAAATACAGAATAGAAAACGGTTGGGTGAAGGGAAGCATTTGTCAATTGGGGTGTGTGCTCGAAAAAGAGGATAAGTCGGTATTTAAAATGGTCTAAAGAAAACATATGCTTTAAGGCTAATAATGACAATTATTAATCAGTTTCATAAGATAGTCAAAACTTTTTATGATGAACCGACAATTTAGTTCATTCCGGTTTAAATTTAAATGAATGCAATAATTATTATAATTATTACTACAATTCAACTTTCTTTAATTATCTATAAATCGTAACCGCCTTATGTTTTAACTTTACTTGAATTTTCATTTAGTGATATAAGTCACTTACTTTATAACAATCATCCAATATTATGAATAAGTTTCAGAATATAAAAATTATTAAATTTAACATAATTAAATTGTTAAATTTGAAAAGCACATTTTTTACAAAATCATACAATAAGAACAGGAATTATCAATTATCAATTTTATCAACTATATCATATAATTAAGAAACGGGCCATGAAATATTCGGATTAAATGGGTCATGGTTTATAAGATACAGTATAGGGGTGCATTTAATAGGATTTTTTTTTAATTTAATATAAAATTATTTTAATAGTAAGAAATTTTAAGGTTGCAAGTTATTTATGGAAAATAGTCAAGTTAACTAATAGGAAGGTGTCATTTGCTTAAAAAGGGTCTTGCTTTAATATAATATATATAGATATAGATTTCTGAACTTGATTCTGAGTCGTTGCGTAAGAAAATCGTTGTGTTAAAAATAATTTAATTTAATTACTTATAATTTAGATTGTTCATAAAAATATTAAAAATAATAAATGATGTTTTAAAGATCCGCCTTGACTATAGTAATGCATTGACTATGATTTAAAGATAGTTAATGTATTGATTATGATTTAAAATTTTGTCTAATGGTCATATGATATAAGTTTCCATTCAATATGAATTTAGAATTATTTAAATGTGAATAAAATCTAGGAAGGCTTGATATATTATTTTCTTTTTGAATTATTTAATTGTGAAGAAAATCAAATAAGTACTTGTTATATATAGAAGCAATAAAGTTGAACCAATAAAAAGATTCCATGTGTCCAAAAACTCTATTGATTTAATAGTATAGGTAGATTAGATTTGATTGATCTTCCTTGACATTTCAAACCACTACCACCAATTCTTTAAATAATATAATAAAAATAGATATCATTTATTTACCTTAGAGATGGGAAATAAATTATTAAACCGTAACCCACATAAGTAACCTTACCTAATATGGTTTTTGTTTTTAACCTTGCCGTACCACCAACCCCTAGTATTAAAAGACCAAAATTTCAGAATTCATTATAGAGATTCGAGGATGCGAGTTACCTTATATTGATCAAGGAGCCAATTCCATATTTGGAATCAGTCCAATAACTCTGCTTCAGTAACATCGTTACAAGGATCATGAGATCATCGGTTTTGTGGTGCTGTCGCTGTGGTTGAAGAATTAGTGTTTTTGACCGAGCATGGTCGTGCTGATAACGTGTTGTGAAACAACAACCTATTAGCAACCAACATTCATAGTAGATAAACATAAGAACATAATAGAGAGAAAAAGATAGTATATAATGATGAATTGAAGAAGTCTTCTCATTGAGTATGTAAGATCAAATACAAGAACCCTCTATTTATAGGGTCATAATATTAATACAAACTTAATTGTAATGTGTGGGTTAGAATGTGTATAGTCATCAAATCATAATTGTTCTTAACAGTTGTGTTCTTTTTCTTTATTAAATACTAGATGTTTGTTTGCCTTGGTGAAGAAGTTCAATTTCTTAACGGACAAACACGATCAAATTTTAGTTGTTTATAGTTATTAAGTTTATAATATGTTTATATATTATTTATATTTATATAATTTTAAGATTTTAAATAACTTTTTCTTGAGAGTCAGTATCGTATCATGGATTGATATCAAAAAATTTCATGAGCTCAGTGCTAAAATTTTCTTGAGGATCGCTCGAAATTCGCTCACATATATGGTAAAATGAAATTAAAAGGTTATGGGGCATGATCACAACCCATCCTTCAAAAGTAGGCACGCCAATCGTACTAATAATATTTAACAAAATAAATAAAAGATAATAATAATCATCAAATACTAGATAAGGTACCAAACTAGTTATAATAGTAATCGGATAATATGCTTCCACAAGCTGAATATGCTCGGTAAGAATTTCAACCGAAGAGTGCCAAATTGAGCAACTGACAATCGTTTGGTCATGAAAGTAGCCTAGGGGTGGCAAATGGGTTGGGTCGAATAGGTCATGGGTCAAAGCGGGTTAGGGTCGGAATGGATTAGGGTCAGAACTGGTTAATTAAAAGAAGGTTGTTTTGATTTTTGTCAAAACACGTTTTTTTTAACGAGGAAAACGGAAGAAACATTTTAGTTTTCTTTTCGATTTATATTTTGAGTTATGATTTTTTATTGTTTTTTTTTTGAATTTTTCTTTTTTGAGGGGTTTGGGTATGCTTGACAAAACTAGTTGGCGGCTGTTGGCCAGAAGCTGTAACTTTTTAAATATATTTAGGTATTTGGCAAAGTAGCTAGAGCTTTTAATAAACTAGTTGGGTGCCTGCGTGGTACGGTGAATGGGCGTGCAACCTGACATCAACCGTATAATCAGTGTCAGTACATTATTCACCTGATGACAGTGCATACATAACCCGAATGTAGATGTGGAATTTGGGCAAAGGTAGTGCGGGTGTAACCGGTAGAGAAAATCAAGAAGTAAAGCTGAAATATACAGTAATTTCAAATAGATAATTTTTTAAACCAATATGTTTTCCAACCCATATAATTTTCAAAGCAACTCAAATTTACTCATTTGAAATGTTTTTTTTAGTTTGACATTTTTTTCAAAAGCTTAAAACTAGAAGCTCCTAAAAATTTATAAAAGCTCTCTACCAAACATATATTTTTATATTAAGATCAAAAACCTCTCAATCAAATAATAAAAAAATCATAACTCAAAATATAAATAAATAAAAACTAAAATATTTAATCCGTTGTCCTCTTTGAAAATAAAAATACCCCGAGAGATTAAGTGAAACCGAAAAAATCGACGAAAACAAAACAAAAAACCAAAACCTAGCCGAACCCATCCCGTGCGAAAACTCGTGTTGGCTTGAAACCTGATTTGAGCCAAAACATGAACAGAACTCGTTCCAGTCCAAAACACGTTTTGTATCGAAACTTGTCTCATGTGGAAATCTGTGCCACTCAAAAACTCGTTCCGACCCGAACCTGTCACATTTCCTTAGGACACGAACCCACATCGACCAATTTCTTTTAATTTGTTGACCTATTTAGACCTGAAAATAAAAATGTGAAATTTCAAGTGACCCATTTTGACTATTTTAGTTAAAATATCTGACCCAAATCAACCCGTATAATTTTCAAGGCAACTCAAATTGACCTATTTGAAATGCTTTGGGCAAGATTGCCGCATCCAGTAGTAGGCTTAAAGTGAACTTGAAGATGTACTTTGGGCAATAGCATGTTTGTATGAAGTGAAATTTAGTATAGATATTTGGTGCATTGTGTAAAACTGGATGCGCTACTATATGCTTAGATAGTTACACCTCGAAGTGTGTGACTAGGAAGTGTAAACCGAAGGTCGTGAAGTATATACATAATCCAGCGAAGTTCACCACAATTGTGAGCAAGGCATGAAACGCGAAAGGTCGTGAAGTATAGATATAACCCAGCGAAGTTCGCCATAATCGTGAGCAAGGCATGATACTTAGCCTCGTATCACATCTTGAACTATTGTGTGCATTGTTTCTTAAAACTTCAGATGATAAGATAATTGAGTACAAGAAATACAAAATATCATGTGGTAGATCTATAATCATCAAAACATCCAACGTAGTCAACTACCGGATAAAACAAGAATACCAAGGTGAATCTTCAATCTTCACTTATACCTAATAGCATTTTGCCATTTTCATATTAAGTGGCCGAACATAATACTTTCGAAATGGGTAGTGAACTTGTGAGTTGTGACACTGAGCAACAGCATGAAGCCCAATTTGCAGCATTATTGAATATTGATACGTGACTCAGGCCCAAACACCACGGGTCATCCCACCAACACAAAATATGTAGCCCATTAATCACATAAAAGTGATAAAAGTAACCATAACATTTATAGATGAGACGATAATTATTTTCATTACATGTCAAGTCACAATGACCAAATCTTTAAACTTTAACGTACCATAAGCACTATTTATATAATTTTACAACATTAATTTCGTGTGTTTACGTTTAGGTGTTTGTCAAAACTAATGGTCTCGCTCTCCAGAGAAAACAATCATAAACTGCCTTATGTTGTATATAGGTTTGTGTGTTCAGTTAGGATAAGAGTTTTAATATTAAGGGGATAGCATTAGCCGGAAAGAAGATAGGAATGGGTCTGAACACTTTTTTATAGCTTCAACAAGAACGAAAATCCGTCACTTGGACAATATAGTAAACCAACTCATATGAAAACACTTCGGATCGAGTTTTCTTTATTTAATATAAAATAAGAAAACAGTTATAGTATAAATGAGTTTTAATATAAATGGTGTAAAGTTTATTCACATTGCTTACAAGTTTCAACCTCCTGTGTTGTTTTATTAAATTATTATTTCAATAATTTTGTTCAAAACTTAATTCAATACGTCTCATATTTATTGGATTAGAAAAGACAAAAATATGTTGGTTTTGCGAATATCTTAGTGTACAAGGTGTTCAAGAAGAGAGGGCTTTGAAGGTCCATTTGTCCACCCATAACCTCCTTTAAGGAGCATATATTTGTTCCTGGAATATTGACAAAAGCGTGGAATTATTGAGAAGAGTGCCACCCCATTTGTCACCAATCTTTTTCCATTGAATGGCTATAATTTCTACTTTATTGTGGGGTGTGATTTCTTAAATTAAATTTTTTTTATAACTAACCAGTCGAAATATTATATTTTTTAAAATATAAGAAATGTAACGGTATACCATGGAGAAGCAAATACACCTGTTCAAATCATTAAACCGCAAAATGTACTTCGTATAGGCAAATCAACAAGCGGAGTCTGGTAAATGACAAGGGAGGCTATGAGTGTGGGCGGGCGTTTGATCAGGGCACCTTTTTTTAGGCAAAAAAAATTAAAAATTATCCGATGTTATGTATATATATTTTAAAACACCCGAAATCTTATGTTATTGCTATTAATGTTATAACTTCAGGAACAACAAATGTGGTTTTTAAAAAAATCGGATTTTACAATTCAAAAAAGGGGTTGCGCTGCAGCTTGTTGCCCGCTTGCCTTCTGTTTTGATATAATCACTATATTGCTTAAATAATGAAAGTGGAGGGTTTTGTATATCTTATGGGTCAAGTGGACTATTTTTAATACCATGGCTGCAACCTAAAAAAAATTGCTATTTTGTATGTCTTAAACTAATTTCAATATCATGATTTTGCTAATTGTTATGTTTATTGTTATAATTTTAATAGCCGTTTAAAAAAATTAATTTATTATTTAGTTCGTGAATTCTCCGAGACGCCATTGTTACTCCCATGTTTTGGTTTGAAGTTAAAAAATATATATATATAGAGCTGATATGTGTTTTGTTTTCTCTTCTCATGCATACGATCAATGTTTGGACTTTGGATATGGTCATTTTTGTTTTATCAAAAGCCTTAAATTTCAAGATGAATTTGGATCATGAATATATTCGACAATTTTGTTCACCTAAAAAATGACTCGGGTGTCTATTTAACTCAGAGTTACGTAGGATCTGTATTTTCCTTGTAATAATAATAATAATAATAATAATAATAATCAAGAAAAAAAGAACAATCTAGTTATCTTATTTTCAATTAATAATGTATATGTCGTCAATTATATGTTGAACATACATGAAACACCATAATGGGATTATTTGATATTTTGAAGTATGCCCCACCAGGCCACCATAAATTTGTCACTAAGGATGTAGATGGAAGACATGATATTTATGTGAGTGGATGTCACATATCCTGGGTAGTTGGTTGTTCAACCTAAACCCATTTTATCTTTTCTCTCGAAAATACTAAACCGATTGCTAGAGCCTATGTCCGTCCTGGATGTTTCGAGTATTCTTAGCATGTTCAGTTTTTATTGTCATTCCTAGTTTGAGATATATTATGGACTTGATCATTGGAAGTGGGAAGAGTTGTAAGTTAGATCAACCATAAGTGATGCCCGGAATCCCTAGAAAAAATCCAAATTTATCTTATTTTCAAAGTACACTTGGATGATTCTTGAAATCATGGTCATTTATATTAATTTCTTCCATATACACTAAAACCAACATCATTTGGAATCATTTGAAAGAAGAAAAAAAGCTAACATCAAGATACTAAAACCATAAGCTGATCATAACTCGTAAACATGGTTACAACTTACTAAGCAGGTTCAGTTTTACGTTAAAAACTATGTTCTTAATTTATCAAACAATCCTTCATTGTGTTAGTTTTAAATTATTTGAATCATCAAGTTCCCACATGTGTTATGTGAAATCCATATTTTTTTCACCATTTTGTTTTTCATTCTCAATCGGTTTTCATGTTTCTCTCAAATAGTCAAAATTCCAACTACTAGTGACATTTGGACCGCTTTAAAACCCAAGAAACACTGCTTCAACACCATAGTCATGTTAATCTGGTTTAGAGGCAAACACACTGGCAGGGGTCATAGAGGATGAGGGAGTGACGAACTTATTCAAAACCCTTGTTCCTAAACCCAAAACGAAGGACTTCTTCAACATTGTTAAAACAAAAACACCTGAAAGCAAATAATGTTCTTAAAGACTGTTTTAAAATTTTGAAATGACCAAAATACTTATAAAACTAACTGATCAAATTAAGATTGCAAATCAAAACATTAGTTATGAAAGCAAATAGTGTCTAAAGAGACTGAACATGTAAAAATCTTGAGTTGATGGTAACATTTATAAGTTGACCCAAACCTTTGGCGCCATTTATAGCAAATATGCTATTTAATTATTTTTTTTGAAATTCAAAAAAAAAAATAAAGGAGGAAACCTTTATATGAGATAGCAAATTCTACATGGCATGCCACTCAGATTAGTTGATGAGTTGTCACTGAGATTTGGTATCTCGGATAACGGATTGCCTAAGCAAAACACTTGATTGTCATACACCTAGAAACCATTAGTTATACTAAATTAAAAATATATATATATCCTTTTAACTAATTTAATAATAGAAAATTTCCTAACATATAATAGTATTATACTATTATATACTAGTTTTAGAGCCCATGTTACACACGTGATAATTCAAATTATAAAATTATAAGTAAAACAAATAATTACATGACGTATATGAAAAGAAAAATGTATTACATCTATACTTGCATCTATACAATGTGTACATAAATCGATTTTATTTATATCACAAAACGGTTTTTTACATAAACTTAATAAAAAAATGTCCGTGCAAAATCGTACCCGAGAATGCTTCTTTCTATTGAAAAATTCATTCTCGGTGTCATATATGTATAATTGAAAGAATTTTGGTTATGAACCAATTTCAAAAATAAGACTTCTCATACGATAGTAGTTCTAACCACTCAACCTAAATACAAAAGAGGCGTTACTTTTATTGATATATTTATCAATTTACCACCCATCAAAATAAAGTAGGATATTAAATTGTAACAATGGATGATTATCAAGAACTATGTTTTTCTGAGCTACACCATAAAAAAGATTTTGATAAGTTTCAGAGGGCTTATTGACTTTGTCAAAATGACAACATGAAAAATAGCATGTTAACCCATTCAATTTTGTGAATATTTTGTTTCATTTGAGCATAGTTTTGCATGACATGCTTCCCATACAACGTTCTGATCACAATTGAAGGAAAAATCAATGTTGACATAAATATTTGAAATTTGATAAAAGTTAGAAGCATTGATAGGCATGGGAGTGGCATGTCGAAAGTGTTCACAATCTTTTCTTAAGTTTTAATAGTTAAGGGAAAAATAGTCAATTTGTCAAATCTCGAACCTTTTGATTATTTCAAAGAATGCCCATAAAAATAAATTTGAAACTCGAATCATGTTTAAAATTCTAACTTTCATACTTTTGACATTTTAAAGTTAACACTTTGAACCCATAACAAATTTAACGAAAAATCTATTTTGCATTCTCAAACTTTTAAAAATACTCAAAATTTTCATTTTTGACCTGTAACAAAATTTGACCTAAATGTAATTAACTTGTACCAAACAATCTATTTACCAACTTTTAACCCATAAAATCAAATTTAACTTCCACAAAAAACCCAAAACAATTTTCATTTAAGAAACATGATTTGTTGTTGATTAATTCACCAAGTATTTTGAAATATATAGTAAAATAATATGTTAATATTTATATTTATAAATAAATAAATATATATATATATATTATATAAATATAGTGTAAAAGAAGAGTGAATAATTATTAATTTATTACATATATTAGGATATATTAGTTTTGGAGGGAAAAAAAATGTAATAATTAACAAAAACATGACAAATGTCTTTATTTATTTTACTTTATTAAAATATGTAGATAGGTAGATATATTGTTATTATTAATACTGAAAGGCTAATGGAAAAGAAATTAAAAATACACGCTTTAATACTCGATTGAATCTTAAATTCAGCAAAATACAAATATGACTTGGTACTAAGCATATGATGATAATTTTGGAAATATTTTAACGTAATAGTGTCCACGTTTATTTGATAAATATTTTTGGAGATATATTTGAAAGCAATACGTGGTCATGATTCTGCCGACACGCTCTAACGACTCTATCATCAAACACAATTGAAAAGGAACAATATAATATAATTTTATTGTAAATAGTATATAGGTTACCTATATTTTTGACTTTATGATTTATATTCATTAATTAATTTAGCCACGAAAATAGACAAAACAGAAACACGGTAGTTCAACTTCAAGGTGAGAGCACAAATAAAGAATTAAAGATATCGGTTTTTTCTTCACAAATAATAACTTATCTTTAATTTGTTGTCAAAAAATACTTCTAAGTTCATAAATTTACAGTCACGTCCGTAAATTCACAGTTTCAAAATTCAAACCATAAGTTTACGCTTCATTTTTCACCTACTTTGCAAGGTTACATTTACTAGCATAAGATTTTTATATAAGAAATTTAAACTTAAGGTTTCGGTCCGTAGTTATACACTTTCTCTAGCGACTTTCAAACTTTCCCTTTGCATAAAATGTAGCTATGTCGTAATTCTCTTTGATCTTCATTGTACACATTTTAATCAACTTCGGGTGTATATAAAAGGCGTTAAACTTTCAAACAATTCAAACAATCGAGTGAAGTTCATTGACTACATATATATACTGATTAGTTAATGATTAGTCTGAAATTTATAGATTTTCGTCAAATGGGTCTAGTTCACAACCTAACTTAGGTGGGACTCGTGGTCTCAATTTACCACATATAATGATTAGAAAGTGTTGTCCGTAAGGTTGTGTTCTCTTATGTTATTTCATGTTATAATCTAAGTCATTTGCATTTTTATGTGATTTGAAAGTAACAAAGTAATAAAAAAAATAAAGAAAAGGTTTAAAAAGTTCATTGATTTTGGTTAAAATGTTTATAATGTTGATAGCTTAAAAGAGTATGGGAATGTAAAACTTTGAACTATTATTGTATATTATAATTAAGAAGTTTGGCGACGTAACTGTTTTGGTTAAAAATCGGTCTAAGGATCAATGAACCAAATTTGTAAGTGAGGATTTGTGCTAGTATGGATTAATGCGATCAAAGTAACAGTTATAAACGATGAACACATAGATTTATACGAGGAAAAGCCCTTGGTAACTAGTATCCCGCCAGCACAAAAACCTCGGGTAGTGAAAACTATCACTACCAATTATATTGAACTTGAAAAGATTACAAATGGTGGAATAATAGCTGATCGTGAATACAAGTGTTTGCTATGAACTCTCAGTGCTAAAGTGTCGTGTGTTAATCAGCCATGGTTCAATGTATATATATACAAAAAATTATAATGTCTACTAACTAGTTCCTATAAATCCGGCCACGTTTGCTTTACTTTTTCAACTTGACCGTTTAAGAGCTTGGACGAGAAGGGAAGACTAGGTAAAATATCTCATCCACAAGAATAGGGATTTCAGTTAGCACGTGTTTTACCTGCAAAAATAGATTAGAATATAACTGAAGTCGACTGTTGAGGATCCTTGATCCACAGAGAATCCTTAGTCCCGGAAACAGTTGCCAAAAATAGCTGATCCTCAAGGATCAAGAATCCTGGTCCCAACAATTGCCCCCAAACATGATAGGTGTGAACGGATAACAGCTGTCATGTTTATCTCGAGAACTGCATCGCAACCATCGATTAGAATAAGATGTGACCGTCGCCTTTCCAGCCCTTTCCAATCAGCAAAACCACACACAACGACCAGAGTTGGAAGAATAAATTCTTCTTTGTCCTGAGAGACTCTATCCCAAATGTGATCCTTCTATTAATGATTGATTAATTATAATCTTGTTGCTCTTTATGCAGTATCCAACTTCGCAAATCTTGCCGCTGATTCGGACGGTGTTAAGAAGGCAAAGGCGTTTCTGTCTTTGGATCCTTTTGACCGGACCTTCAAGATTGTTGGTGAAGAATTGGGTGATTCAGCTGAGAAGACTGCAAGCTCTTCAGAAACCACGTCCAGTAAGTTATAATTCATTCCTTAATCATAAATTTAGTAAAAATATGGAAAAACAATAGATTATAAAGGGCTTATCTTTTTTCGGACAGGTGCACAGAAGTCATCATCCAAGTCTTCCAAGAATCTGCTAGGTCAGTTCCAGTTAGAGGATGTTGACAGCCTCATTTCATCTCGTTCCTCTGAGAAGAAGCCCATGAAGAGCTTCAGCCTTGCATCGCCAAAGATCATGATGACTCGATCCAAGGCCACCGTGAATAGAAAGAGGGACCCTGATGTGGAAGTCCACAGTGCCCAACATATGTTTGACCAGCTTTCGGAGGTAAGGATCCATGCTGGCATAACTCTAAAAGGCAAGCTCAATGCAGCACATCAGGTGGAGAAGGAAGCTCTGGAGGACAAGGATGCTGGTGATGGTGACGGGGGTGAGGCGAAGGAGTAGGTGACGACAATGGGCGATGAAGGATATTATAGACAAGGCCGGAGCCCATTTTTTATGATGTTTTAACGGTTTTTCTTGATGGTGGTTTATTCGAACAATAGTAGTTGTAATTCTTAGGATCGATGATCCTTAAGACAATTATGAAAGGTGGCTAGGGTGGAGGGATCCTCTGTTTTGGGGATGAAGCCTTAACCGCTTTTCTCTCTTTGCTTTGTGTATGAACTTGTGATAAACTTGACGTAGCTTGATCCGGGTGGATGGTCCACGTTTTGCTGGTGAAGCCCGGATCAACTCTTGCTTATAATAATATATCTCTTTTGATTTCTGCTTTATTACCTATGTCACTAGGATAGAGGATCCTTTATTCTTGGAATTTTTCTTCTCGTATTATTTACCAGCTAGAGCAAATAATCAAAAGAAAACGTAATAGTTAGAAAAGTTGGATTCAAATCCAACTATCTTGGGGACCAGCCCAATATAACGTAGGGACAAGCCCAATATAACATGGGGACAAGCCCAATAAAACGTGGGGACAAGCCCAATAAATACAAGCGACGAGCCGATCCTTGGCGTTGGCCCAATTGTACGCGGTGACGAGCCTAACCCAGCGTTGACCTTAACTTGTGTATATGGTACATCTACCATTTAATTCGTAGGATCCAAGATATAATTTTTAGCCATGAAATTGTTAGTCACGTATAGTGCACTGGTCCCACGGCCTCCAATTATACCCAGATAATCGTGCGCTCCAGGCGAGGGTGTAGAAACCCTAATTCGGGAGATAAGGTGAAGACCTTATAAACCTGGCGACAAGGCCGATTAAACTTAGGAGAGAGTTGGCCAACCCGTTCTTTCCACTTGAGGGCCCTATTGCTCGGCATTTCTGCAACTTGACACATTTGACAAAACAAAAATATAATGTGAAATTATAAACATAAAGTAAAATTTTACCAAGTATCGGACTGAAGCAATTGATTAGAATCCAGGATCCTGATCAACAAAAATACTTTTTTAGATGAATTGCATTCCAAGCCCTTGGGAGCATGTCACCTTCCATGTTCATCAAACGATATGCCCCCTTTCCTGCTTCGGCTTCAATTAGATAAGGACCCTCCCATTTGGGTGCCAGCTTCCCGTCGGCGTGATTAGTTGTGTTTTGGAACGCCTTTCGAAGGACTAAGTCTCCAACTTCAAATCTTCTAATTCTGATATTCTTGTTGTATGCGCCAGCCATATTTTGTTGGTAGGCTGCCATCCTGAATCTTGCTTGATCTCTGAGTTCTTCCACAGTATCTAGATCTTGGACAAGATTCTCGTCATTTGTCTGAGGATCACGTATGCTTGTTCTGGCAGTTGGGCACACCATTTTAGTGGGGATCACTGCCTCAGCTCCAAAGACTAATGAGAACGGTGTCTGTCCTGTGGCATTCTTTGGAGTTGTCCTATCTGCCCAGAGCAAATAGGGTAGTTCCTCAGCCCATTTGCCTTTCTTTGCTCCAAGCTTTTTCTGCAAGTTGTTGATGATGACTTTGTTGCTTGATTCTGCTTGGCCGTTTGCTTGTGGATGGACTGGTGTTGAAGTGATCATTTTGATTCCCCAGCTGTCACAAAAGTTAGTAGTTATTTTTCCAATAAATTGGGAACCATTATCACAAATAATTTCAGAAGGAATTCCAAATATAGTTACAATGTTACGTTTGATAAAGGATATAACTTCCTTTTCCCTAACTTGATGGAAAGCCTCAGCTTCAATCCATTTAGAGAAATAGTCTGTCATTGCTAACATGAAGACTTTTCCTCCTGGAGCTGTAGGGAGTTTACCCACTATGTCCATTCCCCATTTCATGAATGGCCACGAAGAGACAATAGGATATAAGGGTTCTGCCGGTTGATGTAGAATGTTGTCGTGCCTCTGACAAGTATCACACTTCCTGGAATATTCCGTAGCATCCTTCTTCATTGTAGACCAGAAGTATCCGGTTCTTAGAATCCTTGAGAATAATGCTCTGCCCCCTGTATGGTTGCCACAATCTCCTTGATGGAAATCCTTCAGTACTTCATGGATCTCAGATCCTTCGATGCACCTTAAATATGGACCTGCAAGGGATTTCTTATATTGCATATTATGTACAATAGTATATTGTGATACCTTGGCCCTAAAAGCTTTGGGGTTCTCTTCTTTTGGGATTTCTCCATCTTGAATGTACTTCATTATCGGAAGGAGCCAAGATGATTGATCAAAAGAATGATCCTTAGGATCCGTGTGTTGACTCCCATCTATCTCCATTGCTTGGTATTCCTCAATTGCAGGGGATAGTACATGGATGATAGGGATTTTTATATTCTCTGGAAGCTTCAAAATTGAAGCCAGGTTTTCTAAGGCGTCGGCCCCAGCATTTTCTTCTCTTGAGACCTCCGTAATTGTAAAATAATCGAAGGACCGTGCGAGATCCTTTACTATATCTAAATATTTAACTAATTTCTCGCCTTTGACTGCATATGAGCCATTAAAGTGATTAGCAATTAATAATGAATCTACAAAAATCTGAAGATACCTGATCCTCATACCTTTGGCCAGTTGTATACCTGCAATAAGTGCCTCGTATTCTGCTTCATTGTTAGTGGCCTGGAATTCACAAGCTATGGAATGGGGTATTATGTCCCCCTGTGGCGATTTTAGTAGTATTCCCAATCATGTTCCTTTAACATTTGAAGCTCCATCAGTGAAGAGTGTCTAAGGATCCTTGGCCTCTTCAAGCTATTGAACTTCAAGATTGGCTTGTTCCTCTATATCACTACTGAAATCAGCCACAAAGTCTGTTAGTGCCTGTGACTTAATCGCATTTCTAGGCTCATATTGAATATCATATGCACTTAATTTTACGGCCCACTTGGCCATTCTACCCGACATTTCTGGTTTTCTAAAGACATTCTTTATGGGATAATTGGTTTTTACAATAATAGTATGTGTTTTAAAATAATGTCTTAACTTAGTTGAAGCCATAATTAGAGCAAGAATAAGTTTTTATAGGTGAGAGTACCTGGATTCGGCATCGAGGAGACTTTTACTTACATAGTAAATTGGATGTTGATTACCTTCGTGATCTTTTACCAAGATAGTGCTCAAGGCAGTGAGGGAGACGGCTAGATAGAGGATCAATGATTCTCCATCTATAGGTTTCATCAAAGCGGGGGCTGAGGATAAATAATCCTTCAAAGCGGTGAGAGCAGCTTCATGTTTCTCCGTCCACTCGAATTTTTTGTTTTTCCTCAGGATGTCATAAAAATCTTTACATCTTTAAGATGGCTTGGATTTGCTCTGCACTCGCCTCTATCCCCCTTTTGGTTACCAAATAGCCTAGGAATTTTCCGGCTTTGACACCAAATACACATTTAGCAGGATTTAGCTTCATGTTGTATTTGTCGAGGATGTCAAATGCTACTTCCAGATCCTTAAGGTGATCTTCTGCCTTCTTTGATTTCACCACCATGTCATCGATGTAGACTTCCATGGTATCTCCCAACTGTTCCTTGAACATCATATTAACTAGTCTTTGATATGTAGCACCTGCATTTCTAAGACCAAACGGCATAGCAATATAACAATATATGCCCGTAGGGGTTATAAACGTTGTATCCTCTTGATCAGATGGTTCCATCTGGATTTGTTGAAATCCTGAGGAAGCATCCATAAAGGTCAACATTTCATGCCCTGCGGTAGCATCCACCATGGATTCAATGTGGGGAAGAGGGAAAGGATCCTTGGGAAATGCCTTATTTAAGTCAGTAAAATCGACACATACCCTCCACTTTCCATTTTTATTTTTAACTACAACCACATTGGCTAACCATTTTGGATATTTTACTTCTCTAATTATACCTGCCTTTAGTAGTTTCTGTACCTCTTTATGGGTTATAACATCTTGGATGATCGCATTTCTTTCTGGGTAAATTTCCTTCCTTTTTGATGAATGGGCCTGAAAGAAGGATCAATTCCAAGTTTATAGGTTATAACATCTTTAGAAATACCTGTCATATCTTCGTGCTTCCAAGCAAAGGTTGACTTTCTTCGTTGTAAGAAGGATATTATATCCTTCTCAATGTACTCTTGTATTTCAACACCTATTAGGACTTTGCTATCAGGATCCTCAGGGTGCAAGACCACTTCCTTAGAGTCTTGTTTCCTAGTCTCCATGACATTTCTCCATGTTTTCTGTAATTGCTATGCTTCCCTCAAGTTTTTTGTAGACTTCATTGAGGAAGTGTAGCAATCCTTAGCGTCTTGCTGATCACTTTCGATCTTCGCTATTCCCCATGGGGTAGGTAGCTTCACGCATTGATGATAAGTGGAGGGGACCGCCTTCATCTCGTGTATCCATGGCCTGCCAAGAATAACATTGCAACAAGACAAGGAATCGATAACACAAAATTTTTTAATAGAATTTACGCCCTCTATATATATGGGTAGTTTGATGTCCCCCAATGTATTCTTCATTTCCCCACTGAACCCTACAAGAACTAAGGATCGTGGGACAATTTCCGACTCCGGGATATTCATCCTTCGAAGTACTTCTAGTTGGATAATGTTAACAGAACTTCCTCCATCAATGAGTATCCTGCATACATAATGGTTAGAAATAAATAAAGTAATGACTAAACCGTTATGATGAGGATCCTGAACATTGAATTGATCATCCTCATCAAAGAGATAATTCTTTGCTTGGCTGTTGTAGAAGTATTGATTGGCTTTTCATCATTCTCCAGTTTGCATTCTTTGGCGTACTTCTTTGCAGCCGAGTAAAAGGTTCCGCATATATCGGATCCTCCAGAGATCATGTTGATAACTTGAGCGTCTGGGGGAGGTGGAGCAGCCTTTTCCGGAACTGGTTCAGGATCCTAGTTCCTGTGCTTTTTTCTTCCGAACAGCTCCTTAAGGTGACCATTGCTGTGGAGGTAGCTTATCTCCTTTCTCAGGGCTATGCAATCTTCTGTCATATGGCCGAAGTCTTCGTGAAAGGCACACCATTTAGATTTGTCTTTGGGGAGCGGTGCCTTCTCATTTTTTCTTGGCCATCTTGCTTTGTCGCCTAAGTTCCTAACAGCAAGCATCACTCCTCCCATATCTACGGAGAAGCAATAATCAGATATTCTTGGACAATCTTCATCGTCCTCCTCCTCTTCTACAGCATTGATCTTCTGGCCATTTGGTTTATTGTATGGCTTAGAGTTGTTGTTCCTGAAGTAGGATCCTTGTTTCTTGTCTTAAGATTCATTTTTCACCGGAGTGCTCAGTTAATCTTGTATTCTTTGATCCTTCTCCAACCTGATGAATCTTAAAGCTCTGTTTCGGACTTCATCTAAGTTCCTGCAAGGGGTCATCACAAGAACTTGATAAAATGGAGAGTCCTTTTGTAAACCCATTTTGAATGCCTCAACAGCTGTCGGGACATCCAAATTTTGAATTTCCAAGGCCTCTCTTCCAAACCTTGTAAGGAACTGCCTAAGGGGTTCCCACGAGTTGGACAACTCTATATAAATCACTAGTTAATTTTTCGAAAGATTTACTGCATGAAAATTGACTATTAAATAGATTGATTAAATGAGCAAATGAGGTAATAGAATAAGGAGGAAGACTTGGCAGCCATTTAAGGGCGGATCCAGTGAGGTTTGAGCCAAAGCCCTTACACAAGCAAGCCTCCTTCAATCTTTCTGGAATCGGGTTGATTTCCATTCTCTCACGATATAAGGCCACATGTTCCTCAGGATCCGTGGATCCATCGTATAGTTTCATACTAGGAGCAGTGAAGCGCTTTGTTATCTCGGCATCGAAAATCGGTGGAGCAAACCTGGATATATTGTGGCTTCCTACAGGTACTTCGGGAATAGGTTTGATGATTCCAGGCACAATCGATATCATATCCTTGAGCTTTTGTAGCTCACGGGCTATGGTTTGGTTGATCCTAGTATCCTGCATACTAGCATGGTTAGTGCCAAAAGACGGATTATCATAAATGTTACCTTTTACGTGATCAAAAGATCTAGCTCCATAGCTGCGTCTGGGATATATTGTTTCGGCATCAGCAGTTAGTCCAACAGGAGCAGTAGTTTGCATGGGAATGAAATCGCCTTCATGGACCTCGAATGGCCTGGATCGGGGTTCCTTAAGGGATTCCTTCCCATAAGGATAATAGGATTCTGGATGCTGATGGATGATGGATTCTGTTTGAAAACCCAAGGATCCTGGTTGAAAGATTAAGGATCCTTGGAGTTGCTGGGTGGAGGATCCTTGGTGAAATCCAAAGGGTCCGAATTGGAAGGCTAAGGATCCTTGCGAATGGTGATTGGAGGATCTCAAGGGTTGACCTAATGATCCTTGTTGAAGGATAGATGATCCTTGAGAGTACTGGTTAGAGTATTTCTTCGGGAAGTAGTCCGAAGATCCTTGTTGAGGGTAAGAGGATGCTGGATACCTTTGGCCTGGGAAATCCGGAGTGCCAAAGTCAAGCATTTTCGGCATGATGGGGCTTGCGTCTTCAGCAGTCTTTTTAGTTCTCCTAATTTCCTCGATCTCATGGAGGATCATCTGGTTGGTCTTGTTCTGCTGCTCCATATAGCTCTTCATCTGTGAACACAAAACAGAAACATCATTGTTAGCAGTTACCGTTTGGGAGATGGTAGTGGATTTTGGTCCGGAGAAAACAGTGATGTGTTGTAAAACACATGTATTTTCTGCACCTTTTATATACGTATTGTATTACATTTTATGTATTTTAACTTATTTTAGATAGGTTTTACATATTTTTATTTATCTTGTAGGTTTTGGGTGGAAAGGATGAAAAACCGGACTTTTGGAGCAGTTTACGAGCCTTTTACGCATACGTTTTCAAGTAAGACTCAAAGCCCGGCCTGTTTACATCATGGAAAAGCCCAAGCCTCTTGTTAATATTATAATAAAAAAAGAAAAAAAACCCTAAGGGCAGCTAGAAGTGCCGATCGCAGCAGGCAGAAGGAGAGGAGAAAAAGAAAAGTGTTGTTCGGCTAGGGTTTGATCATGTGGCGGTTAGGGAAGGAAGAAGACACAAGAACCAAGCCTCGGGATCATTCACCACTGTTTTTTACAGCCGAGAGCAGCCCCGGAACATCTCATATCCTTACATCTTTTTCATTGTTCATACACTTTTAGTTTCTTGCTTAATTGTTGAATTGTTTTGCAATTGCTTAAGAGATTGAATTGTTTATGAGTAGAATTGATTGTTGGATGATTATTATGATGATTGGTATGAGTTATATAATGTTTTTATTGAATGCTAACTGCTGTCCAATTATGATTCTCGGCTAATCTTGTTAGTTCTACCTAGGAATGATGTTAATTGTTAGTGTTTGACGAGTTTTATGGATTGTTTGATTGATGGACTTGAATTGTTATTGTAAAGTTTGATTTAGACATGAAATAGGTTGTGTTTAAGGGCTGGAAATTTTGGTGATTCATTGCATAAACCCCGTGTGTCGATTAATTAGTTTTGTGTTGATTGATCGGTGCATTGTTTGATTCTAGACTTTGTGTTTAGGGTTTGTTTGCGGTAGGTACAACCGTAGCGTTTTGTTGCGTGAATTTGAGGTTAAAGTACAGCGGATAGGCACCTTCTTTGAGAGCGAGAGGTGATAGGAAGTTAGGGTTGTCTCATTGCCTTCGCATGCTAGAATAAGAA
The DNA here is from genome assembly GCF_021521415.1 of Bidens hawaiensis. Classification (NCBI taxonomy): domain Eukaryota; kingdom Viridiplantae; phylum Streptophyta; class Magnoliopsida; order Asterales; family Asteraceae; genus Bidens; species Bidens hawaiensis. The sequence goes on along the minus strand of NW_027492924.1, from coordinate 256,383 downwards.
TTGCGCGAGAGCGAGTTTGTTTCTTGTCAGGTTTAGGTGTTTTGAGCGACTAGTTGATCTATTTTGGTTTAAGTTGAATTGTTCCTCTATCCTTGGTTGTGTAGTATTCATTGCTATTAGGGTTGAGTGTTGGTGAGACCGAGAGGTGAGTCAACATTAGAACACGTTAACAATTGTTTCCCGGTTTGGTCGTTTTAGGCGATTTTGAGTAGTTTAGGCTTGTTGAGTGAGACCGAGAGGTAATCCAGTGAGCCCGAGCGATCCTTAGTCGTGTCATCTTTAGGGACCGGTGTCTTGATATCATTCAATCCATTAGCTTGTAGGCCTACAGTTTGATTCAGACCTAGGTAGACGTTTTTCTCCATCCTAAGTTAACACAGTTAGTTCCCCGTTAAGTTTTCTATTTTTGGTAAGTTTTGTCAGTCAGTTAGGTTAGTTCAGTTAAGTAATTAAAAATTCAAAAATCAATTAAATATTATTCTAAGGTAGGTCTTGTCTAGGGTTAGTAATCGTTAGCGTCTTACGTGTCCACGTGTTCGATACTCAGACTTCCTAGGTCTATACTACTTGTGATCGGTACACTTGCCGGTTGTGTGTGGTTTTAGGATTTTTGTTTTATATTTAAAGCTTAGTTGTGAGGGTCATTATTATAGGGTTATCTGACGCACATCAAACAACAGTCTCCTTCTTCTGGGCAACAGTTATAGGCTTTTGTGGCTTCGTAGAACCGGGTAGCAGTGGCAAAGTCACTTGAGCCGGGACACTCGAAGCAGCAGTTGTGGGAACAGATTTTCCTTGGGAGGTCATTGAGTGAGTGAAAGTAAGGATCGAATAGAGGTAAGGATTTTTGTGATTAAAGCACCAAAGGCCCCACGGTGGGCGCCAAATTGTTTTGGTTAAAAATCGGTCTAAGGATCAATGAACCAAATTCGTAAGTGAGGATTGGTGCTAGTATGGATTAATGCGATCAAAGTAACAGTTATAAACGATGAACACATAGATTTATAAGAGGAAAAACCCTTGGTAATTAGTATCCCGCCGGCATAAAAACCTCGGGTAGTGAAAACTATCACTACCAATTATGTTGAACTTGAAAAGATTACAAATGGTGGAATAATAGCTGATCGTGAATACAAGTGTTTGCTATGAACTCTCAGTGCTAAAATGTCGTGTGTTAATCAGCCATGGTTCAATGTATATATATACAAAAAATTATAATCTCTACTAACTAGTTCCTATAAATCCGGCCACGTTTGCTTTACTTTTTCAACTTGACCGTTTAAGAGCTTGGACGAGAAGGGAAGACTAGGTAAATATCTCATCCGCAAGAATAAGGATTTCAGTTAGCACGTGTTTTACCTGCAAAAATATATTAGAATATAACTGAAGTCGACTGTTAAGGATCCTTGATCCACAGAGAATCCTTAGTCCCGGAAACAGTCACCAAAAATAGCTTATCCTCAAGGATCAAGAATCCTGGTCCCAACAGTAACCACGTGATTAGTCCATGTGGCCGCACGTGGTTGGTCAACCTTTTTATTGTATATATACGGTTTTTTTAACCATGGGCGAATTAACTTATTGCTGTAATTTTGGTATCGTAGCCTGATACCAACTGAACTCGTGTCGGTTCACCACCCCAACACATGGTTTTTTTTGTGTACGACTTAGTCCTGATAAACGTCGATTCCAATTGAATTCGCGTTAGTTTGTAAACGCAACGTGCAGTGTTTTTTTATCACTTTTTTGTCCATCAATTCCAGAAGCAGCGATTTTGTATCAGTTCGCAACTGTAACGTGCGTTCTTTTTATGTTCGCCACATTTTTTATATTTTTATGTTAAATTGTTGTATTTGGGTGTGGAAGAATTTTATGGTTTGCTTTATTTTTGGCACCGTAACCAGATACAAACCAAAGTGTCATCAGTTTGTAACCACAACACATGCTTTGTTACGTTATTTTTTTTTGTAATTTTGCGTTAACAAGTTTTTTTTGTTGGGGGTTAGCGGGTTACTGGTTTCGTAACTTGGCACCAATCGAATTCACCTCGACTCGTAGACACACTAAGTTGTACAAATACAACTGCCAATAAAATCAACCCGGCGCAACGCGCCGGGAATCTTCCTAGTTTATTCATAAATGACATACCTTGAACTTTAATAAATTTTACATACAAACGTTGTAAATAATAGGTTATTGGATTTTAATAACCCCAACTATTACATGCTAACCGCTTTCGTTCGCAACTAGCGAGTTAACCAACTACTTTATACTTTAAACTTATTTTATTGTGTCGCTTCCCCAAATTAACCAAACACTAACCTGGTTAGTTTTTGGGCAAAAAGTGTCCATATACCAAGTTGAGAAGGTAAAATGGGAATTTGTTTTAACACCACATCCGCCTACGTCGCCTTCCACTGTCGTAATTATACGTTTTGAAAATTACAAAACATAATATTTTAAAGGAAAATTGGAAATAAATGAAAATTGGAAATAAATAATCTTACCTTTTGTGTATTGGCCAATAATAATTCCACTTTTAAAAATCACTACCAATGATCTCACATTTCAACTATTTTTGTCACAATGGTCCTTCGTTAAAAAATACTTAACGTCGTTAAGTTTTTTCCTAGTTTCAAATCGATATTTTAGGACATTTGATCGGAAGAAGGATACGAGTCGACCAATGTATAACTTATCTCGAAATGGTGATCCAAACGACGAAACAATGTTTCAATTCGGGTGCTTGAATTTCCAATGAACAAAAATCATGCCATTTGAATCACCGTTTCGAAATAAGTTTTACATCAGTCGACTCATATCGTTCTTCCGATCAAAAGCCCTAAAACATCAGTTTGAAACTAGGAAAAAAACATAACGACGTTAAGTATTTTTTTTTTAACGGATGACTAGTGAGACAAAAATAGTTAAAAGATGGGACCATTGCTAGTAATTTTTAAAGGTGAGATTATTATCGCCCAATACATAAAAGGTGGGATTATTTATTTCTAATTTTCCTATTTTAAATTATATAGAAGGAAAAAAAAAGCTGTAGGTATGGAACACGCCATCATTTTGAAGGTTCAAAAATGAAATTTTAAAAATATATGGGTAAAGACGAGATGTAAAAAAAATATGAATACTCTTAAACCAACCAAAAGTCATGTGAACGATGGTGCATAAAAAACAATTTGCCCGCTAAACTATTGATATTGAACCATAAGCATAAGAACACTGTAAATTGTTGAAAGCTATAATTTTATTTTACGGCCAACGTATTTTTTAGATGGCCTGTTGGCTAAATAAATTAATCATATCGGGATACATTCGTCTTTCGATCTAGGAAAAACCCTCATCTAAGGCCAACGTCCGTGAACACTCACCCGAAAACACGACGTTGCAGTAAGATAAAACTCATTCAGTTCAAAAATCCGACTAAACTAGTTAAAACCACCTACTCGTCTAGTATTCCACCACACCATGTTGCCTCGAAACTAAATATAAATTCATATAAAGTTGTTTAATTAAGTAATGATATTAATTAAAATGATGTTTTTGGAGAAACAAAGTGTTTACATTTACACTGCAAGTTATGACTAACAAGTGGCCGTGTGGCACCGAGACACGTATTTAACGCGAGCGCACCGCTGATCCACTAGCGCGTGATGTCCACCTCTTCAAATTTCATCTTATTTTATTAAAACGTTACCAATGATATTCTGCCACTCGATAAATACAATGTGATTGTGACATACTAAATGACGTGATATGCACGCGATCTTTTAGGAGCGTGAGAGATTGTAGTCGGTTAACAGTATGGTGTAGCCGTTGAGACACATGGTAAGTGAGAGAAAAACATTAAATGCCATAAACCTTTGTATTAATTAGAGTATTTCTGGTGTATTTGCAATTTGAGGCTTCTAGTTACAATAAGTTTGTATATCAACCTTTCTTGTATTGTACTATTTTAGTATCCATTTGATGATAACGAATATATTTACTTTTGGCCTTCAACTATCACCCACTTTAGCAAAGTCTGTTTTATTCTTGTAGCATATAATTAAAACTACTATAACAAGTCATTTTTCTTGAATAACATAAATCATGTTTGTAGGATATTAGCCAAATTTAAGTAAGTTGCCTACTTCTTTCATACTTAACACAATAGTATGTATCTTTTATAAACTAGCTTTTGACCAAATTTTCATAAAAATTAGATATTATCCGTTTTAATCAAACTATTTAGTTATCTTGCATATGCTGAATTCCATATTATGGCTGATTTAGGTTTTTACAAAACAATCCCTTTATGAATAACATTGAGAAAACATACATTATTTTTTTATTCGAGCTCGTTCTATTTAACTTTCATCCACATAGTTTTCAACACTTCCTATTACTTAATTTTAGTTGGATACTGCAACAATATTATGAACATTGTAAATGACTTTTAATCATACAGGAGAGATTGGTCTTCTTTCAAAGCTAGCTTGTAGACCGAGTAATATGATCCATATCAATGCACAGTTATATTGTTATATACTTTGCACTTTACCTTTTTTTTTCTCAACTTCACATCAGCTTGAAAGAAAATGGTAGTGTTGGGACCAGGATTCTTGATCCTTGAGGATAAGCTATTTTTGGCAACTGTTTCCGGGACTAAGGATTCTCTGTGGATCAAGGATCCTCAACAGTCGACTTCAGTTATATTCTAATCTATTTTTGCAGGTAAAACACATGCTTACTGGAATTCCTATTTTTACGGGTGGGATATTTTACCAGGTCTTGCCTTCCCATCCACGCTCCTAACCGGTCAAGTTGAAAGAGTAAACAAACGTATCCGGATTTATAGGAATTAGTTAGTAGACGTTATAATTTTTGTATATATATACATTGAACCATGGCTGATCACACACAACATACAGCACACTTAGAACTTTTAGTAAAAACACTCTGTAATCACGATCAGCCTCGATTCCATCTCTTGTAATTCTTTTTAGCTTAATATAATTGGTAGTGATAGTTTTCACTACCCGAGGTTTTTATGCCGACGGGATACTAGTTACCAAGGGTTTTTCCTCGTATAAATCTTCGTGTTCATCATCTATAATTGTTACTTCGATTGCATTAATTCATTTGAGCACCAATCCTCACATACGAATTTGGTTCCTTGATCTTTAGTCTGATTTTTTTAACCAAAACAGTTTGGCGCCCACCGTGGGGCCTTTGGTGCTTTAATCACAAAAAATCCTTACCTTTATTCAATCCTTTTTTATCACTCGCTCAATGGCCTCTCAAGGAAAAGCTATTCCCACAACCGCTGCTTCAAGTGTCCCGGCTCAAGTGACTTTGCCACCGCTACCTGGCACTACGAAGCCACAAAAACCTATAATAGTCGCTCAGAAGAAGGAGACTGTTGTTTTCTCCGGATCAAAATCCAGTACTGCCTCCCAAACGGTAACGGATAACAATGATGTTTCTATTTTGTGTTCACAAATGAAGAGTTATATGGAGCAGCAAAACAAGACTAACCAGAGGATCCTCTACGAGATCGAGGAAATCAGGAGGACCAAGAAGGCCGCTGAAAACACAAGCCCCATTATGCCGAGGATGCTTGATTTCAGCACTCCGGATTTCCCGGATCAAAGGTGCCCAGCATCCACTTATCCTCAACAAGGATTCTCGGACCTCTCCTAGAAAAAATTCTCTGACCAATATTCGCAAGGATCCTCTATTCTTCAACAAGGATCATTGGGTCAACCTTTAAGATCCTTCAATCACCATTTGCAAGGATCCTCAGCATTCCGACCTAAACCCTTAGGATTTCGTCAAGGATCCTCCACCCAACAACTTCAAGGATCCTCAGTCTTTCATCCAGGATCCTTGGGTTTCCAAACAGAATCCATCATCCATCAGCATCCAGAATCCTATTATCCTTATAGAAAAGAACCTCTGAAAGAACCCCGGTCCAGGCCATTGGAGGTCCATGAAGGCGACTTCATACCCATGCAAACCGCTGCTCCTGCTGGACCAACTGTTGATGCTGAAACAGTGTACCTCGGACGCAGCTATGGAGCTAGATCTTTTGATCACACGAGAAGTAACATTTATGATAATCTATCTTTTAGCGCTAATCATGGTGGTATGCAGGATACTGTGATCAACCAAACCATAGCACGTGAGCTATAAAAGCTTAAGGATATGATATTGAGTGTGCCTGGAGTCATCAAACCTATTCCCGAAGTACCAGCAGGAAGACACAACATATCCAGGTTTGCTCCACCAATTTGCGATGCCGAGATACCAAAGTGCTTTACTGCCCCTAGTATGAAGTTATATGATGGGTCCATGGATCCTGAGGAATATGTAGCCTTATATTGCGAAAGAATGGAAATCAACCCGATTCCAGATAGGTTGACGGAAGCTTGCTTGTGTAAGGGCTTTGGCTCAACCCTCACTGGATCCGCCCTTAAATGGCTGCTAAGTGTCACAACCCCCGACCCCTATACCCCGGGAGGGGAGCCGCGAACATTGAGTGATGGTATCGGTGTTTATTAAAATAATTTGCAGCGGAATATCTTAACAGAATCGTAGTTAGGAAAAATGATCAGAGTTGTAAAAACACCATAATTCTTATTTCATAAACTGGGATAAAAACTTGTTTTTATACAAACATAAGTTTTATAGGAATAAACCCTAATTTACAAAACACGTTTCTTTATTCTGGTGACAAGCCACTTATTTAAGCTGGAAGCCCGCATGCATCATTCCTTTGTCTCTAACAAGTCACCTGAAACATGTTTAAAAATATTTGATCAGCAGGAAATCCTAGTCAGTACATTCATTTAAAAATGACACATTTTACAGTTACCGCATTAAGATGTTTTTACATCCGCCTGCTTACAGATTACCGAAAGGTACTTGTCACTCAACCGCATCTGTGACTGTGGTCATATTACTTATTGGCTAACACTTTTCCAATAAGTAACGTGTAATAGCCCAGTAGGCAAGCCTTGTATACAAAACCCCACAATACCAGCAGTAACCATCCCGTAAGTCTACAGAGACTTAAGCACTGTAATGTAGTTTAAATCCTTTGAAAATATTTAAACTATCCGTCACGAGTTTGATGGTTTTGGAAAAGCATCATGACAGTGTTGGAAAATCAATTGTCTCACGCAAATGTGAGTTATGCAAAAATTCGAATGTCTCACCATGCAAGTTTATATTTAACAAGCCTTCTGGTGTTAAACACCTAGATTAAATACAATGTAGTTTATCTCTATTAGTATAAACCCATAATCATAACGATAATCACAAGACATGAAACTTTACACGATGGCACAATGTCATACCTTGGTTAGGTAGAGCTTTTGGATACGTGTTATAAAAGTTTCTTTCGATCGGAGAGGTACCGTTACAATTACTTGGTATAATACTAGCCTTATATAAGAAAATTTTAGCGAGAGATCAAAAGTTTTTGAATGATTTGTGCAGTCCAAGATGCCTCCCTATTTATACTTGAAATTGAGCATCTTCGCGTATCACGAAGGAATCTTCGCATATCGCGAAGTTGCAGTAGGGTTGTCGAGTCAGCCCTAGCTATGCCATGTGGCTCGACATGTGTTAGGTGACGTGTCAATGCTGCGTAACTTTCACGTCACAACTTCGCGTATCGCAAAGAAGCTTAAGCATACTCCTTCGCGTATCGCGAAGGTGCAAAAACACTAAGGCGACTTGCGGCGATACGAAGTGCAAAGTGCGCCATCAAAGCGCCACATTGCGCCCATCGCCCGTGCCCGTGCCCGTGCACGTCGGATGCTTCGCACCCTCCGCTAGGACTACTGGGTGTGATTTGTCACATAAGAATATTATCATGTGAACTCTCTTCCTTATAAAAGGCTTACAAGTTTTGTAATCTAGCGATGTGGGACAAGAGTTAGAAATCCTATTTATAATGGTGGAAGCCTTCCATTTTCTTTCCTCCACCACTGTGGGATGGAATTTTTCCTTTACATTTTCCATTCTTCCTTTTTATTTATTCTCTTTTCTTTCTCATTTCTTCATTTCTTTCTTTGATTATTTTATTTCTTATTATGGTTTGTTATACTAAGTGTTCCTCCTTACTCTATTACTTCCTTTTCCCATTTGATTAATCTGTTTAATAGTCAATTTTCATGCAGTAGATCCTTTGAAAAATTAACTAGTGATTTATATAGAGTTGTCCAACCTCGTGGGGAACCTCTTAGGCAGTTCCTTACAAGGTTTGGAAGAGAGGCTTTGGAAATTCCAAATTTGGATGTCCCGACAGCTGTTGAGGCATTCAAAATGGGGTTACAAAAGGACTCTATTTTATCAAGATCTTGTGATGACCCTTTGCAGGAATTTATATGAAGTCCGAAACAGAGCTTTAAGATTCATTAGGTTGGAGGAGGATCAAAGAATACAAGATCAACTGAGCACTCCGGTGAAAACGAGTCTCAAGACAAGAAGCAAGGATCCTACTTCAGAAACAACAACTCTAAACCATATAACAAACCGAATGGCTAGAAAATCAATGTTGTAGAAGAGGAGGAAGACGATGAAGATTGTCCAAGAATATCTGATTATTGCTTCTCCGTAGATATGGGATGAGTGATGCTTGTTGTTAGGAACTTGGGCGACAAAGCAAGATGGCCAAGGAAAAATGAGAAGGCACCACCCCCCCACCCCCAAAGACAAATCGAAATGGTGTGCCTTTCATGAAGACTTCGGCCATATGACGGAAGATTGCATAGCCTTGAGAAAGGAAATAAGCTATCTCCTCAGCAAGGGTTATCTCAAGGAGTTGTTCGGAAGAAAAAAGCCTAGGAACCAGGATCCTGATCCAGTTCCAGAAAAGGCTGCTCCACCTCCCCCTGACGCTCAAGTTATCAACATGATCTTTGGAGGATCCAACATTTGTGGAACGTCATACTCAGCTGCAAAGAAGTACGCCAAAGAATGCAAACTGGAGAATGGCGAAAGGCCGATCAGGACTTCTACAACAACCGAGCAAAGAGTTATCTCCTTCGATGAGAATGATCGAGTCAACGTTCAGGATCCTCACCACAACAGTTTAGTCATTACTTTATTTATTTCTAACCGTTATGTACGCAAGATACTCACTGATGGAGTAAGTTCAGTTAGTATCATCCAACTAGAAGTACTTAGAAGGATGAATATCCTAGAGTCGAAAATTGTCCCACGATCTTCGGTTCTTGTAGGATTCAATGGAGAAATGAAGAACACATTGGGGGACATCAAATTACCCATATATATAGAGGGAGTAAATTCTGTTCAAAAATTTTGTGTTATAGATTCCTTGTCTTGTTGCAATGTTATTCTTGGCAGGCCATAGATACACGAAATGAAGGCGGTTCCCTCTACCTGCCACCAGTGTGTAAAACTCCCTACCCCGTGGGGGATAGCAAAGATCGAGAGCGACCAGCAAGACGTTAAAAACTGCTACACTTCTTCAATGAAGTCTACAAAAAAAGCTGAGAGAAGCATAGCAATTACAGAAAGCGAGAAGAAATGTCATGGAGACTAGGGAACAAGACTCTAAGGAAGTGGTCTTGCATCCAGAGGATCCTGACGGCAAAGTCCTAATAGGTGTTGAAATGCAAGAATCTATTGAAAAGGATCTAGTATCCTTCTTACACCGAAGAAAGTCGACCTTCGTGTTGAAGCACGAAGATAAGACAGGTATTTCTAAAGATGTAATAGCCCATAAACTTGGAATTGATCCTTCTTTCAGGTCTATTCACCAAAAGAGAAGGAAATTTGCTCCTGAAAGAAACGCGATCATCCAAGAATAGGTACAGAAACTACTGAAGGCAGGTATGATTAGGGAAGTAAAATATCCAAAATGGTTAGCCAATGTGGTTATGGTTCAAAAGAAAAATGGAAAGTGGAGGGTATGCGTCGATCTTACTGATTTAAATAAGGCATGTCCCAAAGATCCTTTCCCTTTTCCCCGCATTGACTCCATGGTGGATGCTACCGCAGGGCACGAAATGTTGACCTTTATGGATGCTTCGTCGGCATTTCAACAAATCCAGATGGAACCATCTGATCAAGAGGATATAGCATTTATAACCCCTACGGGCATATATTGTTATATTGCTATGCCGTTTGGTCTTACAAATGCAGGTGCTACATATCAAAGACTAGTCAACATGATGTTCAAGGAACAGTTGGGAGACACCATGGAAGTCTACATCGACGACATGGTGGTAAAGTCAAAGAAGGCGGAGAACCACCTTAAGGATTTGGAAGTAGCTTTTGACATCCTTGATAAATACAACATGAAGCTAAATCCTACTAAATGTGTATTTGGTGTCAAAGTCGGAAAATTCATGGGGTATTTGGTGACCAAAAGGGGGATAGAAGCCAGTCCAGAGAAAATCCAAGGCATCTTAAACCTCAAATCTCTAACAAACGTCAAAGAGGTACAAAGACTAACAGGAAGAGTGGCAGCACTTAAATCTTCAGAAAGATTTAAAGATTTTTATGTCATCCTGAGGAAAAACAAGAAATTCGAGTGGACGGATAAACATGAAGCTGCTCTCACCGCTCTGAAGGATTACTTATCCTCAGCCCCCGCTTTGATGAAGCCTGTGAATGGAGAACCATTGATCCTTTATCTAGACGTTTCCGTAACCGCCTTAAGTGCAGTCTTGGTAAAGGATCACGAAGGTAACCAACATCCTGTTTATTATGTAAGTAAACGTCTCCTCGATGCTTAGTCCAGGTACTCTCATTTGGAAAAACTTATTCTTGCTCTAATCATGGCTTCAACTAAGTTAAGACATTATTTTGAAACTCATACTATTGTTGTAAAAACTAATTATCCCATAAAAAATGTCCTTAGAAAACCAGAAATGTCAGGTAGAATGGCCAAATGTGCTATAAAATTGAGTGCATATGATATTCAATATGAGCCTAGAAATGCAATTAAGTCACAGGCACTAGCGGACTTTGTGGCTGATTTCAGTAGCGATTTAGAAGAACAAGCCAATCTTGAAGTTCAACAGCTCGAAGAAACCAAAGATCCTTGGACACTCTTCACTGATGGAGCCTCAAATATCAAAGGAACATGATTAGGAATACTACTGAAATCGCCACAGGGGGATATACTACCCCATTCGATAGCTTGGTGAATTCCAAGCCACTAACAACGAGGCAGAATATGAGGCACTTATCACAGGTATACAACTAGCCAAAGGTATGAGAATCAGGTATCTTCAAATTTTTGTAGATTCATTATTAATTGCTAATCACTTCAATGGTTCATACGCAGTCAAAGGTGAGAAACTAATTAAATATTTAGATATAGTAAAGGATCTTACGGGATCCTTCGATTATTTTACAATTACGTAGGTACCAAGAGAAGCAAATGCTGTGGCCGATGCCTTAGAAAACCTAGCTTCAGCTTTGAAGCTCCCAGAGAATATAAAAATTCCTATCATCCACGTCCTATCCCCTGCAATTGAGGAATACCAAACAATGGAGGTAGATGGGGATCTACATATAGATCCTGAGGATCATTCATCCTGGATCATCCCGACAATGAAGTATATCCAAGATGGAGAAATCCCAAAACAAGAGAACCCCAAGGCTTTTAAAGCCAATGTATCCAAATATACTATTATACATAATATGCTATATAAGAAATCCCTTGCAGGTCCGTATTTAAGGTGCATTGAAGGATCCGAGATCCAAGAAGTGCTGAAGGATTTCCATGAAGGAGATTGTGACAACCATACAGGAGGCAGAGCATTATTCTCCAGGATTTTAAGAACCGGATACTTCTGGCCTACTATGAAAAAGGATGCTATGGAATACTGCAGGAAGTGTGATGCTTGTCAGAGGCACGACAACATTCTACATCAACTTGCAGCTTATATCCTATCGTCTCTTCGTGGCCATTCATGAAATGGGAAATGGATATAGTGGGTAAGCTCCATACAGCTCCAAGTGGAAGAGTCTTCATGTTAGCATTGACAAACTATTTCTCTAAATGGATCGAAGCTGAGGTTTTCCCTCAAGTTAGGGAAAAGGAAGTTATATCCTTTATCAAGCGTAACATTATTACTAAATTTGAATCCCTTCTGAAATTATTTGTGATAATGGTTCCCAATTTACTGGGAAAAAAAAAACTAACTTTTGTGACAGTCGGGGAATCAAAATGATCACTTCAACACCAGTCCATCCACAAGCAAATGGCCAAGCAGAATCAAGCAACAAAATCATCATCCACAACATGAAGAGGAAACTTGGAGCGAAGAAAGGCAAATGGGCTGAAGAACTACCCTATGTGCTTTGGGCAGATAGGACTACTCCAAAGAATGCCACAGGACAGACGCCGTTCTCACTAGTCTTTGGAGCTGAGGCAGTGATCCCCACAGAAATGGTGTATCCAACAGCCAGAACAAGCATCCTTGATCCTTAGAGAAATGACGAGAATCTTGTCCAAGATCTAGATACTGTGGAAGAGCTTAGAGATCAAGCAAGATTCAGGATGGACGCCTACCAACAAAATATGGATGGTGCATACAATAAGAATATCAGAATTAGAAGATTTGAAGTTGGAGATTTAGTCTTTCGAAAGGCATTCCAGAACACAACCAACCCCGCCGAAGGGAAGTTAGCACCGAAATGGGAGGGCCCTTACTTAATTGAAGCCGAAGCTGGAAAGGGGTATATCGTTTGATGAATATGGAAGGAGACATGCTCCCAAGGGCTTGGAATGCGAATCATCTAAAAAAGTATTTTTGTTGATCAGGATCCTGGATCCTAGTCATTTAACTCAGTCCATTACTTGGTAAAATCTTACTTTATATTTATATATGTTATGTTAGATTCATGTTTTGTCAAATATTTCAAGTTGCAGAAATGCCGAGCAATAGGGCCCTCAAGTGGAAAAAATGGGTTGGCCAACTCTCTCCTAAGTTTAATCGGCCTTGTAGCCAGGTTTATAAGGTTTTCACCGTATCTCCCGATTAGGGTTTCTACACCCTCGCCTGGAGCGCACGATTATCCAGGTATGATTGGAGGTTGTGGGACCGTGCACTATACGTGGCTGACAATTTCATGGCTAAAAATCATATCTTGGATCCTACGAATTAAATGGTAGATGTACCATATACACAAGTTAAGGTCAATGCCGGGTTAGGCTCGTCACCGCACATATTTGGGCCAATGCCAAGGATCAGCTCGTTGCTCGTATTTATTGGCTTGTCCCCGCGTTTTACTGGGCTTGTCCCCATGTTTTATTGGGCTTGTCCCCACGTTTCATTGGGTTTGTCCCCACGTTTTATTGGGCTTGTCCCCATGTTTTACTGGGCTTGTCCCCACGTTTTATTGGGCTAGTCCCCAAGATAGTTGGAGTTAAATCCAACTTTTCTGACTATTACGTTTTCTTTTGCTTATTTGTTCTAACAGGTAAATAATACAAGAAGAAAATCCTAAAGTGTAAAGGATCCTCTATCCTAATGACACAGATGATAAAGCAAGAACCAAAGGAGTTATATTATTATAAGCAAAAGGTGATCCAGGCTTCACCAGCAAAACGTGGACCATCCACCCAGATCAGGTTACATCAAACTTAACATATGTCCATACGGAAACAAAAGAAAAGAAAGGCAATTAAGGTTTCATACCCAAAACAGAGGATCCCTCCACCTTAACCACCTTTCAGAATTGTCTTAAGGATCATCGATCCTGAGGATTACAATTACTATCTTCCATACCAAACACCAACAAAAACCATAAACACTTCATAAAAAATAATGGGCTTCGGCCTTGTCTATATCCTTCATCGCCCATTGTCATCACCTACTTCTTCGCTTCACCCCCATCACCTTCACCAGCACCCTTGACCTCCAGAGCATCCTCTTTTGTTCCGCTCGTCCCAGCATCCTCATATCCCTTGTCGCCTCCAGCATCCTCACCTTCGTCACCAAACCCAACCAGTGTCTTCTTCCACAAAGCTACATTCCAGTTAGACCTGTCAAAAACAGTGTCCTCGGCCTCCTCAGCGATCTTGATCCTGGCTGTTAACACCGCTTTTCTAGCCTACACTTTGGCCTGTTTGGTGATTTCGACCACTTGCTGCTGAGCCCGGATGTTAGGGAGAGCCAGCTTATCCTCCAAGGTGCCTTTTTCGGTCTGCAGCTCCATGATCAGCTTGTCCTTTAAGGATATCCCGACACGGTACTTGGCGAGTTCCGTCTCTGTGCTGGCCACGTTTTCATCGTATAAAGCCTTGAAACTGGCCACAGCCTGCAAAATATTTACAAGTTAAAAAATATAACTGAAAAGTTTATGACTAAGGATAAAGGATCCTTACCTCTGAGAGCTAATCAAAGACATGCTGGACAGCACTGTGGATCTCCACGTCAGGATCTCTTTTTCTTTTCATGCTGGCCTTGGAACGGGTAGTTATGGTCTTTGGTGGTGCGAGGCTAGAACTTTTCATATGTTTCTTCTTGGAGGAACGGGAGGAGATGAGATTGTCGACATTCCAGCTGGAACTGACCTAACAAACTCCTGGAAGGCTTGGATGAGGACTTCTGTGCACCTGCCCGAGAAAAGATAAGTTATTTATTATCTTTTATTTTTTCTTATTTACTAAACTTACAATTGAGGGATAAATTCTAACTTACTTGACATGGTTTATGAGGAGCTTGCAGTTTTGCTCGACGACTCTTCACCAACGATCTTGAAGGTCCAATCAAAAAGATCCAGAGACATGAACACTTTCGCCCTCTTAACACCGTCCGAATCGGCGGCATGATCTGCGAAGTTGGATACTGCACAAAGAGCAAAAAGATTATAATTAGTCAGTCATTAATATAAGGATCACATATCCTTTGGATCCGCTATCCTACCCTTGAGGATCTAGTGAGTTGGCAACAAATTCCCCTTTGGGATTAAGTCTCTTAGGACAAAGAGGAACTGATTCTTCCAACTTTGGTCGTTGTGTGTGGTTTTGCTGATTGGAAGGGGGCTGGAAAGGCGACGGTCACATCTTATTCTAATCGACGATGGCAATGCAGATTTCTCGGGATAAAACATGACAGCTGTTATCCATTTACACCTATCATGTTTGGGGGCAATTGTTGGGACCAGGATTCTTGATCCTTGAGGATAAGCTATTTTTGGCAACTGTTTCCAGGACTAAGGATTCTCTGTGGATCAAGGATCCTCAACAGTCGACTTCAGTTATATTCTAATCTATTTTTGCAGGTAAAACACGTGCTTACTAGAATTCCTATTTTTACGGATGGGATATTTTACCAGGTCTTGCCTTCCCGTCCACGCTCCTAACCGGTCAAGATGAAAGAGTAAACAAACGTATCCGGATTTATAGGAATTAGTTGGTAGACGTTATAATTTTTGTATATATATACATTGAACCATGGCTGATCACACACAACATACAACACACTTAGAACTTTTAGCAAAAACACTCTGTAATCACGATCAGCCTCGATTCCATCTCTTGTAATTCTTTTTAGCTTAATATAATTGGTAGTGATAGTTTTCACTACCCGAGGTTTTTATGCCGGCGGGATACTAGTTACCAAGGGCTCTTCCTCGTATAAATCTTCGTGTTCATCGTCTATAATTGTTACTTTGATTGCATTAATTCATTTGAGCACCAATCCTCACATACGAATTTGGTTCCTTGATCTTTAGTCTGATTTTTTAACCAAAACAGGTAGCTTGAGTCATTATTACATAAAACTTGAAGTACAAACAGAATAAAATTATTTACGTTAACATATGGTCAACGTTGTCAAGCGTTATTTAAGTTATAAGTTGATGACTAAAATAGACTTAGGGTTGTTTGAGGCATTCAGATCTGAACAAGCATCTTTCCATTCAACAACAAAAGCTCACTTACCGAATCAGAGATTCAAATATCCATAGATCAAAGGCATTTTTTAAACAAGCCAAACGCTTTTATGTCTATCATAATCATATGTGCATATCATTAAGTACCAGACAAACAGGCTCAAAGTAAAAATGGTCTAGCAATCTATACATGTCATTTTTACAACTTAATTCTTTTTTTTTCTAACTCAATCAGTGATCTACATTGATGAACAAATATTCAATATTATCAAAACTAATACTCAAATATTTTTATCACTATATCTATACAATATACAATTAAGCATGAGAAATATTCCCAATAACTAAAATCTCATCATGATCAATTGATCATGCATACAAGACCTAACTATTTGCATCAAAACAAAATGAAATATATCTATTCAAAACTTAGTGACTAGTCTTTGTTTCTTCTCCCCCATCATCATCCTCATATCCTTAGAATTAACAATTTTTTCAGTCAAATCACATATTAGCTCACACAAGATCATAAAGAAATGCATACTTAAAACACACATCAAAATCTGAAAATTAAAATATGTAAGGTTATAAAGTCAACATTTTATTTGAATTCTGAAATTATCAGAGTAACCAAAACTTTTCAATTTTCATTCTTTTCTCTTACTATCCTCCTTAGACTATGCATTGTGGTTTAACTAGAAAATACATTATGTCCTTAACATGCTTGTTGTGTTTTAACTAAAAATATTAATAAAAAAAAATTATGATTGGCTGGTTTTGGGGGGGGGGGGCTCATCTCATTGATACAATTTGGGCGTTAAGGCCTTTGGCGCCGGTGGGTTTAACGCCCATCTTTCACAAGTTCGTTTTGGTGTTTGGCAATGACATGGCTTTGACGCCCACTACGGGTAAGCGTTACAGAAACTTGAGCACAAATTATAAGGTTGTTAAACAAAACTATCCGAAACAACAGGGGCTTATAAACAACCACAACTACACACACCGATAACGTTATAATTGCCCTCTGCATTTATTTCTGTAAAAGATTAATATTAATAATACATAAAACGTAAGCATCATAATTCATTCATACAAATACAATACACCTTCTTCATCTACTGTCTATTTCTTCCTTTTCGTCTCTTTCAGTTCATCCAAATATCTTTACTCATGAAATTGAACTGTCACAAATAATCAATCAGTTTTAGTTATTTCATTTTCATATTAATCATGTGCTTATGCTAACAAATATCAGGAATGTTCTTTCTACCTTTAGCTCAAGTCTGAAGCAATTTAGGGTTTGTTTTCATCTGGGTACACTTCTTAAAAAGGTAAAGCTTTTTTATTTTTATTTTCTTGATTTGGGGTTTAATTTATTATTAAAGTAATAATAATCTTTTTGTTGAAATTTGGTTGAATCAGTCTATAACAAGAGACCCCTTGAGTTTATTTTATGGGTTTCTTGAATTCTTTATTATTTTTCAAGAATTGAAACTTTCTTTTCAAATCTTGAAACATAAAGCTGGGATTTTTATAATATTTTTCTGCTGGCCTCTTTGAATTCCAGCAAAGATTCAAGATTTAGGTGAACCCCTTTTCATATTTCTTGGAAAAGATCTGGTGTTATGAGTAATTGATCAATAATTTGATGATACATGGTGTTCTTGAACAGCAGATCTGAAGAAAGATGGCAACTTTAGGGGATATTGGGGTTGCAGCAGCTCTGAATGTTATTACAGCTTTGATTTTCTTGATAGCTTTTGCTATTTTGAGGCTGCAACCATTTAATGACAGGGTTTATTTCCCTAAATGGTATCTTAAGGGTTTAAGAACAAGCCCTGCAACATCTGGTGCATTTGCAGGCAAGTTTGTGAATTTGGATTATCGGTCGTATTTGAGGTTTCTTAATTGGATGCCGGATGCGTTAAAGATGCCGGAACCGGAGCTTATTGATCATGCGGGGTTGGATTCTGCGGTTTATCTGAGGATTTACTTGCTAGGGTATGATACTTTGCTCATGTTTATTTATTTATTTTAAAGTTTTTCTGGTTTTGTGATGTGTTTTATGTATTTTCAATATTAGAAGCTTGATGAAGCATAATCTTAGCAAGTTTTTAGATTTGTAATTAAAATTTGAATGAACTGGAATTAGTGTGTAAAATGAGTTAGAATTTGATGAATTAGAATATGTCAAAAGAAATTGTAATTCGTCATATGTTTAGTTGATAAAGTTTGTGGTTTTGAGTTTATTGATTACTATATATTGACCATCAAATGACACTTCGTGTTCACATGGTGTGACTACATTGTGCTTTGATGGCTGCTACCATCTTTTGTCAATGATTTTGAATTGTCAGTAATTTATGTATTTTTTTATTAAAACGTTCTCAATTTACATAGCTTTATAGGGGTCTACGGATGTTTTAAGCGTTTGCATATGTTTTGAGTGATGTTTGACTAGTTTAGACCAATTTGAGAAAAAGTGAAAAACAAACCCAAATTTATTAAATTTGTATAAACAAGTCGAATGTCTCATTTTTTAGTGATTAAAGGCATGTTTAAGGCGATTGCGTGCTAAGTGGAAGATTGTCTTATTATATCATATTATTCAATTTTCTAGTTCTGATATATGCAGGTTAAAAATATTTATTCCTATACTCTTCCTCACGTGGGCCATTTTGGTGCCCGTTAACTGGACAAACGACTGGCTCGAGCGCTCAAACGCAACTTACAGTGATATCGATAAGCTTTCTATATCAAACATTCCCCAAAGCTCTCACAGGCATGTTAACTAACACATGCACACGTCATAGTCTTTTGCCTTCTTTTACTATTTATTTAATTTATATTCGAGTTCATGATTGTATGATTGCAGGTTTTATGCACATGTGGTAATGGCATATGCTGTCACATTTTGGACCTGTTTTGCTTTGAAGAAGGAATACGAGACGGTTACAAAGATGCGTTTACATTTTCTTCAATCAGAAAAACGCCGCCCTGATCAATTTTCAGTAAGTTTAGTCAACTCATCAAGACCATATATACAGACAATATTATTATTACTTATATTATTATTATTGTTATGTTTTACAGGTTCTTGTGAAGAATGTGCCACCAGACGCTGATGAATCCGTCAGTGAGGCTGTGGAGCATTTCTTTCTGGTCAACCATCCCGATCACTATCTAACTCATCAGGTACAAAATAAATAAGTAAATGAAATGATGTATTGACTATTTGGTCAATTACCAAGATCTGTTGATAATCTTTGATCACTAACGTGCATATGATAATTTGCACTGTCACTTTAACTATTTTCATATTAATTATTTGTAGGTTGTGCTAAATGCAAACAAGCTTGCAAAACTGGTTGAAGAGAAGAAAAGTAAGCAAAACTGGCTTGTCTATTACCAGAATAAATATGAAAGAAATCAATCAAAAAGACCCGTTATGAAGGTACATTTTTAGACCCTATATAAATATATCTGTTTATATAGTTCTTTATTTATTTGTTGCATTTACCTTTTGCAGACCGGTTTTCTTGGACTTTGGGGAGAGAAAGTGGATGCTATTCAATATCACATAACCGAAATTGAGAAACTCTCGAATGAAGTAAATATTAACATCATCTTTTCACGCTTTGATTAAAGTCGGATTCTTTATAAAAACTGAAACATTTTTTCGGCCAATTTGTAATACAGATAGCTGAAGAAAAAGAGAATGTTAAAAACAGCCCGAAAGCGACAATGCCCGCTGCATTTGTGTCGTTTAAAACTCGTTGGGGAGCCGCGGTTTGTGCACAAACACAACAGGCTAGAAACCCAACCCTGTGGTTGACCGAGTGGGCCCCGGAACCGCGAGACGTTTACTGGAAAAATTTGGCGATTCCTTACGTTTCATTGACTGTTAGAAGGCTTTTAATGTCGGTTGCCTTTTTCTTTCTGACCTTCTTTTTCATAATTCCCGTTGCGTTTGTGCAATCACTTGCAAACATTGAAGGTTTGGAGAAACAAGCATCTTTTCTTAAGCCTATAATTGAAGTGTGAGTTCTATTTATTATTTCTTTTTTTATTTTATTACTTAAGATTTGGGAAGTTCGGCTCGTTTAGCTGGCTTGTTGGCTCGTCAAATTTGAAGACTGAATTTTTATATTTATAATCTATAAGTATAACCTGGATTACAATATATATAAATTATAAGTTTTGTAGTTTATAATTATGCATTAAGTGTATGTTAAACATATATATATATATATATATTAAAGCAAACATTTCAGCTCGTTAAAGATAAACAAGCCCGGGCCAAGGTGAGCTTGCAATGTTGGATCGCTAGCGAGGCTCATTTAGATGGCTTGTTGACTCGTTTAAATAAAATTCCAAATTTTAATATGTTAAAAATTAAAATATTATAACCTAAAAAGCATAACCCAAATTGTAATATTCATAAATTATAAGTTTTGTATGTATGTTAAGAAGGTTGTTTTTTTTTTATCATTTTATATACATCATATATATATATATATCAATGTGAGAAAGTATGAATTCAATTTCTTTTAAAAATTAACGAGCTAGCTTAAGCTTTTTACGAGCCGAGTCCGGGATCAACATTTCAACTCGGTAAGATAAACGAGGCAAGCCGGATCGGCTCCATTTGCATCCATAGAGCCAAACAAGAAATTAGCTTTAAGGGAAACAGGTTTAAAGTCGTCCAAAGTGTACTTATAATGCCTGCAACCTTTTCTAAACATATTTATAAATAAAAAGATTATTTTTGTAACAGCATTCTTTGTAGACATAGTTAATTCATAAAAGAATTTAGAAATTGGTATTTTAATCGATCCAACCTACCCGTTTTGACCCATTAAGAAATAACCCGCTTTGAGCCAAAGCATTTGACATGTTACCACCTCAAACAATAGTAAGTGCTATGTTTTTTTATGTTTATTTCTTAGACTTACTGTTGATAACAATATTATGCAGAAAACCTATCAAAGCATTTATCCAAGGTTTTCTACCCGGGATTGCTTTGAAGATCTTTCTAATCCTTCTACCAACAATATTAATGACAATGTCAAAATTCGAGGGATTCTTGAGCATTTCAAAACTAGAACGAAGATCCGCATCAAGATATTATCTTTTCAACTTCTTCAATGTGTTTTTAGCAAGTGTGGTTACCGGGACCGTGTTGGAACAACTACATACATTTCTGCGGAAATCCGTAAGCGAGTATGTTTTTAATTTTTAATCAGCAAAACATGTTCTTTAATTAACATCATTCTTATCTTGATTATGTGTTGTTTACTACTTTTTGTTTTTTTATTGTCAGTCTTCCCGCGATAATTGGAGTGGCTATACCAATGAAAGCAACTTTTTTTATAACATATATTATGGTTGATGGTTGGAGTGGTACAGCCGGAGAGATTTTGAGATTAAAACCGTTAATTATTTATCATTTGAAGAACTTTTTCTTGGTTAAAACTGAGAAAGATAGAGAAGAAGCTATGGATCCAGGAAGCATTGGTTTTAATACGGGTGAACCGCAAATACAGTTATATTTTTTGATTGGACTTATATATGCTGTGGTGACCCCACTTTTGACCCCTTTTATTCTAGTGTTCTTCGCGTTAGCGTACGTTGTTTATCGTCATCAGGTAAAAGTAAAACTTTTTTGACTAGTGCAATCTTTCGACTTCAAAATGTTTTTGTGTATTACTTTTAAAGCAGTTAGATGTAGAAATGGCGGTTCTTGTTAATCTTAAAGCTGGAATATGAACTTGTTTGACTTTTTAAAGTAAAGATGTGTTGAATTTTACAGTAATGCAACAAAATCTTGAAGTTAAAAAAAAACTTGTTTACTCTCTAAAGTACATAACTAGTGTAGTTTTTTTAAAGTCTAATTCAGATTTGAGGTGATTATTTCATCTTTTAACTTCAAAATGTTTTTGCTTATTTCTTTTAAAGCAATGAAAATTTAGAAATGACAGTTCTTGTTAATCTTGAAGTTGGAGTATTAACTTGTTTAATTTGTTAAAGTAAAAATGTTGACTTTGTATTGAATACGGGTTATTGTGCTAAAGAATACCTTAGACAGCAAAACCAGGAATAGTTCTTTTAATTTTCTTACAGAAGTGGAACAAATCTTGGAAGTTTGACTTTCAAAAGTACAAATGTTGACTTTGTGTCGAATGCAAGTTTGACTTGTTTTTGAGTACTTCTTAAGTAATTATATGCAGAAGTGTTTTTTTTGTTACACTAATGCAAAGAATCTTGTTGATGTGACATTTTAGCATGAACTTGGATGACTTTTTGAAATAAAAATGTTCCGACTCTGTTTTTTCTACTCAAATGGAACAATTTTTGGGGATCTTGAAATTGTAAAAAGGAAATTTGTTTTGACATTTGAAAGTTGATGTTGACCTTTTGTTGAATGCAGATTATAAACGTTTACAATCAAGAATACGAAAGCAGCGCGGCATTTTGGCCGGATGTTCATGGACGTATAGTCGGGGCGCTTGTAATATCACAGTTACTTTTAATGGGATTATTGGGCACAAAAGCTGCTGCTTCTTCAACTCCATTTCTCCTTGCACTTCCGGTTTTGACTATTGGTTTCCATATGTACTGTAAGGGTCGCTTTGAGCCTGCTTTTACCAAATACCCGTTACAGGTACCCGTTTTTCTTTACCTACAAAGTGACTGGTTATACGAGGCTACTACTATACAAACACCACTGATATGCTATCCAAACAATGGTTGTACGAGGTTTATCACTTGCCCCAAAATAATAAACTTGGGCTTGAAATTTTTGGCCTAATTTTATTTTGTTGATTAATGATTTATTAGTTATTAAACATTTGGACCTAAAATTTCTGGGTTACACGATTTATTAGTTTCTTGTAAATTACTTAGATCGGTTGGTTTGGTTTTTTCGGGTTAGTTGACACAAAACCAAAAATGATTGAAGAATAGTTTTAAATAAAAAGACAAAACCACATCATCAGTTTTTATTGGGTTTGGTTATTTCGATTCGGTTACGCGGTTATTCCGGTTTCATGCAAACTCGTCCTATGATAGGGCAAACAGTGGTCAAACGGATCAGTTTGATAGTCATATGTGCTCTATGGTAGGGGGTGAAAAAGAGGTCATGCGGGACGGTTCGTATGAGGGGCAAATCATACCGTATGTATGATTTGTTGACTGGCAAACTAATATACATTTTTGGGGCCCTTATATTTTTCAAAAATGTGCAGGAAGCGATGATGAAAGACACGCTTGAAAGAGCAAGAGAGCCGAATCTAAACCTTAAAGGGTACCTCGAAAACGCATACCTTCCTCCTATTTTCAAGGAAGCCGAATCGGATTCAGAAGACGACGACGATGATGAAGTGAGCGACAAGAAGTGGGCCAAGGATAACGTGCTGGTCCCCACCAAGAGACAGTCGCGTAAGAGCACGCCCGTCCCCAGCAAAATGAGCAATGGTTCATCACCAAACCTACTTGATATCCAAGAGAAGGATAAGCCATAGAGTTTGGATGGAGGGTAATGCTGTAAATTAATCAGATATTATGTTTTTTAAGGTGTTTTGGTGGATTGTAGAGGTTTTGAGTTGCATATATATATATAAGAGAGGTAAAGGGATGTTGTATGTGTTTGAAGTGGTGTAAATCCACTAAAACAACCTTTACTTGTGCTTCAAAAAGTTATGTTTAATTACAAGTTTCTTATGAACTATATATATGGTTTTGATACGTGATAAATAATAGCTGTAGCTTGTAACCCTTGCTCGTTTAAGTAAGACAAATTGTGAATGGAGTGAGATCATTGATGAACTGGACGTGTGCTGGATTACCAGATTGTATCGTAACAGACGTATAATATAACTAGTTTTCAATATCAAACTAGCGGACCAGTCTACACTGGTATCACCTCTTAAAACCAATTTTAAACTGGCGGATCAGATAGGCTCCCAGCCCGAAACGTCAATCAACATATTTGCATTCCTAGATAATGACTTTCTAAACCAGTTATGCCATCCATAATGTTACACTCCATTCTTTCCACAAATAAGCCTAGTAAATTGTGCCATATTTAGGCGGGTGAAACACTTCTTCATTATAGTATTCCGGAAACCCAATGACTCGATCGTATTGATATGTAAAATACATTATTTTCAATCCTAGCAGGAAAGGAGGGAAACAGATACTCAATTTAAAGTGAGTAAACAGAATTCCATACTCGATCTCATAGATACATATAGAATTCTGCATAATGTATGGTTAGCGATTGTAGCCTTAAATGGTTTTAATGATTAATAGATAATCACATATGTGTGAGAGAGAAGTGTGATTGTTTTTAATGGAATTGTGTGTGGGGGGGGGGGGATTCCTAAAGCTCTCGCAGAACTAGACAAGCGTTCCATGACCAAGAACATACACGACAATGAGGGGTTAACCAGACCAGGAAGAGTGTTGTATGGAGTGTAATAACGTCTACACAAATGGTGGTTTGCTCAAAGACATCGCGTCTACTGACCACTAGGAGACTAAGTATGCTTCACAAAGAAAGGTTCAAAGCCAACGTACCTATCCTGCAACACTCAAACATTGTAATTATACTTGACACGTGAGTGAATGGATTGATCTACATTAATGTGGGGGGTTGTTGGAAAATTTTGGACAAGGCTGTCTCCAAGAATCACTTTAAATTTTGGGGTCTGGGACGAGTAAAAAACGAAGCCCTAAAATCACGTTATCAATTATGTAACAACAAAAAGGTTGCCTATCAAAAGCATAAAGCCAACCAAAACAAAAAGGTAATACCAAACAATTTTGTACTAAAATGACTCATAAAACACAGCTATAAAAATATTATAAAGAAAAAATAAAAAACCATTTGTGAGAATTAAACCCATGACATTTTATTCTATAATCAATCATTCTTTCCATCCTACTAATGAGTCATTTTGTAGGCTTTTATTTTAAAACAAAATTATATGTAAAATATAAATATATATTTTTCGGCAATTATGGGCCTCTCAAGAGAGTGGGCCTGGGTCCGTCGCCCTCCCTGCCTCCTTTGGGCCGTGCCTGATTTTGGACCTAATTAATTTATTTGTATTTGTTACTTATAAATAAATTATTAACGTGCCCAAAGAGTAAAGATGAATGCGATATCGATACTCTAAAATGTGTAGTTACGAACTTGAACATTGGTGAAATGGGCAAATGAGTTTGTCCCACATTGGTAGAATGATAAACTTGTGAGTGCTTTATAAGGAAAAGGGATCACAAGATTACATTCTTGTATGACAAGACACATTAAGTGGCACTAGCAAGACGTGCCCGCGCTTGGCCACGGGCTCGGACGAAGGGCTCAATGTGGTGTTTTGATGGCACACTTTGCAATTCGCATCGCCGCTTGAGAGTCACCTTAGTATTTTTGATTGGTCGGTTGAGGATAATCATCAACCTGCATGTGCGCCAAGTGTCGAAGATATGCCATAACCAGACCTGTGTGCATTCTATACACCATCACAACCACATCATAACACACACAACTCACCAGAAAGCAAAGTTCGGTTCCAATTTTCGATCATGTACACAGTCGTTCTAGGTACAGTTCGGGTGCTAGGTTAATCCCGCAGTAGATACTACTTCGGCTATTGTACCCTGGGGGACAGACGAGCTTACCGAGGAAGCCCAAAATCTATGTTAAGGGACCTGTATAGAACACGAATCCTCAGCCACCACCTGAATCACTTTGTTTTCTTTCATTTTGGTTACCTCTCCTTATTGGTTATTATTACAATATGTTGTTATAATTCATTTTAGTTTGTTTAACTCGTTTAATTAGTTGTAGCATTTCCTTCCTTATATTGTAAGTTACGACTTTGTTCATCTCTTGCATTGTAATTCATATTAATAAATTGTATTTTACTTTATGATGCGAACGGTTTTCCTACATACTATGAGTTTGCAGTACAGTTAAAGGCAGGTGAAGAGTTTGTTAGCAAGTCAAAGGAAGGTATATATATAAGTGTGGATGGAAGGTTGGGGTTCTTCATCTTAGGCTGAGCTTAAAAAGAAAACAGTGATAATTTAATGAAAACTGAACCAGGGAATGTAAATGGGACTTAATTTTAACATGCAATTTTTAAAGTTAGAAAAGTAACTCATGTGACACTTAAATGTCAATTGTTGATCTTATTTGGATTGAGGTTTTGCTAAGAGTTGTTTTGTTTATTTTTAAGAACAAAGATGTTCATATCATATTACGCTTTTGTGTTGATACAAAAGAAGCATGACACCTATTTATAGAGACAACCAACCAAAACTAAATTCTAAGCTTGCAACAGAAAATATAACTAAACAACAGTTTCTTTTAGCCAAATCTGTATGCCTCCTACTACTTTAACTTCTCTTTTTGGTCATTCTTCGTCTTTAATTATTTTAATTGTTGGATTTTAGTGTTGATCAGTAAAAACTTTATTTATTAAAACCGGTTTAATAAATATGACAAATAATAATTAATCCAATTAATTAATAAATGTGCAGCGGAATATTAACGAGTAATCAGCACCAAAACAAAACCCGACAGGCTCCGTTTACAAAACATACAAGCACAGTTATAACAAGAAACAATTAAATATATATAAATGCAAACCGATAATATATATATATATATATATATAGGGAGATAATCAAGAGAAAACTCACATTTAAAGAGAAAACTTAAAAACTCTTAAAGAATTATTTTTAATTAAAAATAAAAAAATATTTTCAAATTTCTATTTTTGCCGTTATTCTTATATTTTCTTACACTTTGCTCAAAAAATTAAAACAAAAATAAAAAAAAACCTGTTGTAATGCACATACGTATTACTGTGCGATACCGTTGTATTACACATGTGTATTACTATGTATTTTTAAGTTTAATAGTGTTTAATTGCATATATTCAATATTTGTGTATTGTATATGTATAGTATTGTTGTATTATATGGAAAAATAATAATAATAATAATAAAATAAAAGTCGATGTAGTGCATATGTGCCTTAATGTTGTATTACACATACGTACTAATGTGTATTCGATGTGCATATTAGTCTTATATTGCATATATACAATAGTGTATATCAAATATGTGCAATAGTGTTGTTTCTATGCAATACAAACACTTTTGCATATATGCAATACACACTATTACACATGTACACTACACCGACGAGGTTACCGGCAAGGTTTTTTTTTTTTTTTGGAACCAATAACAACATATAAGAATAATGGAAAAAAAAAGAAACTTCAAAAAACTATTTTTAACAAAAATTTTTTTAAAGTTAAAAATAGTTTTTTGGGGGTTTTTAGGAGTTTTTAAGTTTTCTCTTTAAGAGAAGTTTTTACTGGATTCCACCCCTATATATATATATATATATATATATATATAGGGGAGATTTTAAATGAGAACCTCTTTGAGTTTTAAGAACTCGAAAGAACTCAGTGTAACGATTTTTTTTTTCGAAATTTTTTTTACACATGCGTAATATATGTAGGTTACACACACGTAAAAAAATTACAGAATTTTTTACGCACCGAGTCGACTTTTTACACATGTGTAACGGACGTAAAAGTTAGTGTAACCAGTTACATCTTTATTCTCTCTCCTACTTTGACTTTTTTGCCAGATTTAATCTCAACCACATATTCCAATTCATTTAATTAAATGTGTGGCCAAGAATTGAGTTCTTAAGTTCTTACAACTCAACATGGTTCTCAAAATATCCCTCCCCTATACACACACACACACACACACACACCGCGGTTAATAATAATCGATCGAGACACCGAGAGTTAACGAGCAACGCTAGGTGACAAACGAGACCTGACGGTGGCGGTGCACTAGGCAATGGCAGCGACGACGGACTGTAGCAGCGGCAGCAGCACACGGTGGCGGTGACAAGGGAGGCCGACGACAATAGTTTAGAGTAATAGAAGAGATGGATTATTATTTGCTAGCTAGGGTTACTTATACTAATATGTTAACTAGTTTATTAATAAACTAGTTAAGCTAATACGGGCCACCAAGCCCATCTCTCGTTTCCAAAAGCCCGGTCCATAAAATCTCGTTAATATATGTCATACTGGGTTAACTAACTTAAACGGGTTTCACGCTCGTTACCCAAGGTGTAACTCTAACAGCTCAAAACTCGGTCAGCCGCGTTGACTTAACCGAACTGGTCCATAAATCCACAGTCTCCCTCTTGGATGGCTTCTGGTTGAGTTCCTCAACACTGATAGCCAGCGGTGCTCTAGCTACACATGGCTGCCCCCAACAAGTTATGACATTTTAAAACCATTAACCAAAACATCTTGCAATACACTATTGCAAGATAATGAGCTTATGGTAATCATTGTCATCTATCCTTTCCGTATAAGACATCAATCGAACAATGAGACATGGATCATATTCAATCTCATATGGCGTTCAATCATTATTGTTCTCGATCTAGAATTATAGTGGTACAATCAAACGCACAGTAAGTTTGGGTGAGGCCTCACACTTCACCAGTTTGAGTCAACGAGGGCGCCAAGATATCTAACTGTTACATATCATGTAAGAGTACAGAATCCCATCTTGATTACATACAACTCCCACTGAACTTCATATTATTCCCAACCAATGCCTTTATAGCTGGCAGTTACGCGACAACGGTTGACACTGATCAAAGAATATCCTTTAGTAAACGAAAGTTCTAATATGTATCTCAGGTCTAAGGATACTAAATGAGTATACCAATATCAAAACATCTTATGACTGAGATCCATGAAGATATTTGATGCGAGTTACATCCAACATCATTCATAATGAGGTCTGTGAGTTTGGAAGTCAACTCCTTAAGTCCAAAGTCAAAATAGTCTTAATTAAGTGTCGTTCCCACGAGTCTGACCGACTACGGATAATTTATAATACAATATTCAATGATTTAAATGTATTAAAAATGAACACAGTTATAATATTCAACCCTTGCATTTAACCATTAAATCAAAAAAGAACTCAAAAGTATAACTGTTTAAATGTTCATATATTCAAGTACTAAATCAAAACAAATGACTAGCTAATTTAAGACCGATACCATCCTTGTATTGGTTATGCTTTTCCTGAGTCATCAGCTTAGTGAACGGGTCTGCTAAGTTTTGATATGTGTCTACTTTGCTTATTATGATGTCTCCTCGTTCTAGTATATCCCGTATATAGTGGAACTTACTTAGAATGTGCTTGGCCCTGTGATGAGGTCTGAGCTCTTTGGTTTAAGCAATGGCTCCTGTGTTATCACAGATTACATCGATTGGTTTCTGAAAACTTGGAACCAGATCGAGGTGGGCTATGAATTTCTTCATCCAAGCAGATTGTGAACGAGAAGTCGAGAAACATCTCGGTCATTCTGGAAGCTAGCATAAGTGTAACACCTTATAGTGAGCTCTTCTTCCACTCCTTAAAATACTAAGAACATATCCTTGGCCCTATTTAGGTACCTTAGAATGTTCTTTGTTCTTTATTGTAGTCCACTAGGCAACACCAGGACTTCGCTGAAAACGACTAGTCATACTTAAAGCATACGAGACGTCAAGTCATAGCGTACATGATAGAACCAATCGCTGAAGCATATGGAATTGCTTGCATATGCTTAGTTTCAATGTCCGTTGCCAGAGATTGCGATTTGTTCAACACGGTTCCTTTAGCAATGGGAACAGCTACTTTCTTGGAGTTGTCCATTGAGAAGCGTGCCATGACCTTGTCTATGTATGTGCTTTAACTTAGCCCTAGAAGCCGCTTAAACCTATCTCAGTAGATCTTGATTCCAAGAATATAAGCAGCTTCACCAAGATCTTTCATTTCCAAACAAGATCCCAACTAGTGCTTAACTTCCGTAAGCCTAGAAATGTTGTTTCCAATGATCAGTATATCATCCACATACATGATGAGAAATGATATAGTACTCCCACTAGCCTTTCTGTTAACATAAGGTTCATCTTCATTTTTGATAAAACCAAACTCTTTGATTTTCTCATCAAAATGAAGATTCTAGATGCGAGATGCCTGCTCAAGTCCAAAAATGGACTTATTCAGTTTGCACACCCTGTTAGGATATTTGGGATCGACAAAACCTTCAGGCTAAACCATATAGACATCTTCAAAAAGGTGTCCATTAAGAAAAGAAGTTTTGACATCCATTTGCCATATCTCGTAGTGATAATACGCGGCTACTGCAAGTAATATCCTTATCAACTTAGTCATAGCAACGGGTGAGAAGGTTTGATCAAAGTCAATACCCCGAGTTTGAGTAAAACCTTTCGTGACTAGTTGTGCTTTATAAGTCTGTACATTTCCATGCGTGTTGGTTTTTCTTTTGAAAATCCACTTGCTTCATACTGCCTGACTTTTGGGGGGTGGCTCAACCAAGTTCCAGACTTGATTGTCATGAACAGATTGCATCTCGGCGTTCATGGCATCTTGCCATTTCTCAGATTCCGAATCTAAGGTAACAGATTTGTAATTAGCATGTTTGTCACTTGACTCGGCTACTAAGAGGACTTCGGGACCATCTAGATGCCATAGGTATTTAGAATTTGGTACGTTAGTCCTATTACTTCTACGAAAGCTTGTATTTATGTCTGATGTATCGGCAACAACAACTTGTTGATTAGACGTCACGTTCCAACTTCCTCCGTGATTGTTTGTGGTTCTTGAATTTCTTCAAGATCGACAATATTATTTCCAATTCCTCGACCGAGAGTTTCCTTCTCGAGGAAGTGGCCCTTCCTTTTGATAGAAATCATATTTGTATAAGGATGGAAGAAATAATATCCGCTTTGGTTATAGTATCCGACGAAAACAATTTTTACACCGTGAGGATCGAGCTTTTCATCAGAATCACTGGTGACATATGCATCACATCCCCATACTCTAAGGAAAGACAAATTGGGTTTACGCCCCTACCATATCTCATATAGGGTTTTGCTTACCTTTTTAGTTGGAGCCAGATTAACAATGCTGGCGGCAGTCATAAGGGCAAAGCTCCAAAAGTAGTGAGGCAAATTAGTTCTACACATCATCGATCGGACCATGTTTAGCAAGGTTCGATTTCTCCTCTCGCTCACGCCATTATGTTGGGGGTGTGTCGGGTGGAGTAAGCTGTGAAGAAATTCTACGCTCTTTTAGATGATTGATGAATTCTAAGCTGAGATACTTTCCACTTTGATCTGATCGAAGCATTAATTGTTTTCCCAAGTTGGTTTCCACTTCGTTTTGAAACTTTTGAACTTTTCAAAAGTTTCATACTTGTGTTTCATAAGATACACATAAGAATATCGATTGTAATCGTCAATAAAAGAAATGAAGTATCTTTCATCATTTCTAGACATGGTTCTGAAAGGGCCGCAGACATCAGTATGTATATGTATGAGTCCTAGTAGATCCCTTGCTCGTTCATTCTTATGAGTGAAGGAGTCTTTGGCGAGTTTGCCAGTTAAGCAAGATTCGCAGTCATCAAAAGAGTCCGGTCCTGTGGATTCAAGAATCCCTTCAGATTGGAGTCTCTTAACTCGTGACCTACTTATGTGGCCAAATCGGCCATTGTTGCCAGATCTAATACGTTTAGAAAGATTAAATACACTATTGTTTATTTAAACATCAATCTCATAAATTCCATTTCAAGGTTTAACCTCAAAATAAAAGGCATCATTCAAGTTAGCGGAAATAGCAATACCATTAAAAGCATACTTAAATCCATGTTAAAAAAGTAAAGAAACTGAAATAATGTTTCTGGTCAAACTAGATGCAAACAAACAGTTATTCAAAGTAACTACAAGGCCAGACGGACAAGCAAAACGATATGTGCTAGTTGCAAGAACTGGGACTCTCTTCCCATCGCCAACGATAAGTTCCATGTTACCTTGTTTCAGCTTCTTCTAGTTTTCAGGCTTCTGCAAGACATTAACGATGTGGTAACCATATCTGATATCAAATACCAATGTGTTGCTGAAAATAGTGAAAAGTTCAATAACATAAATGGAAATACCTTTAGAGGAGCTTTCACCATTGGTCCTCTGCTTCTTCAGCTCAGAAAGATAATCCGGATAGTTACGCTTCCAGCGTCCCATTTTATTGCACTTGTAGCACTGGCACTCCTCGGGAGGCAGCGGCGGTACCTTTGCAACACCCTTGTTAGTGTTGGTGGCAGACTTGGCAGCAATAGTAACCTTTTTCTTGCCTTTACTGTTATTACCCCAGTTCTTGGGTTTAGGCTTCTTGACACCAGCAGATCGAACCATTTTAACTTGATTAGTTTTAGTTGGAATATTCATCTCAGCCATTTTGAGTGTACCATGAATTTCCGGCATTGTCTTCACCCATGCATTCATGCTGAAATTCATTACGAACTGGTTGTAAGAGCCGTGAAGAGAGTTCAAGATGAAATCTGCTGCCATTTCATCCGATAGGGATAATCAAATTTCTTCAACTGTTCGATGTACCTTTTCATCTTGACGACATGCGCGCTAATAGAAGATCCCTGTTCAATTCTGCAACCTATAAGCCACTTCATGGTGTCATAGCGTTCTTGACGGGTTTGAATCTGGAACATGCCCTTGAGTTGCTCAAGCATCTCATAGGCACCAAAATATTCCAAGCCTAGCTTTAGCAATCTCGTAAGACATGGTGGCTAGCATAATGCAGGCGACTTCAACAAAGTCGTCTCTATGCTTGTCAAGAACCTTTCTGGCAACAACAGTATTGTTTTTAGGCTCGGTTGGAACAGGTCCGTCAAGAACATAGTGCTTCTTTGCCATCTTGAGAATAAGTGTCAAATTGTGGTGCCATTCAAGAAAGTTGGTGCCATTCAACTTTTCTTTCTTAAGAATAGTTTGAGAGTAAATGAGGAGTTATTATCAGTTGACATCTGTAAAATAAGCAAAAGTAATTTAATTAGTATTTTCGATGTTTTAATCATATTATCAATGACCCAATAACTTTAATAAAATAGGAACTTGAGAATCTGGCTTCTAATTACTAATGGCAGCTGTAGCACACAACATTAGTAAGTGGTTAGGCAGACAGACAACAATTACCAATTGTGAATAAAGCACAGATCTCGATTACGAGGCCTATTAAGACAACACTTGCCTAAGTAGATACGTTTAGCCTCACCTATGCCCGCATTAGTCTCCAGACAGTTATAGCACGTAACAAGAGAGTAAAGTAATAGTCACCCTAGTATAGTCACCTGTGTAAGGGCCGGATGTGTCAACGAAACCCTTTCACCGTGAAGGGATAGACTAGAAATCAAGTGCGGTGCTGTAGCTCTAAACACTTCAAGTTTCGCAGTATGCCTCAAGTGTGGCTTATAATAGGATGACATAAACTATTGATTTTAAAATTGGAATTAATTTTAAATATTACTGAATAGAGTAAAAGTCCAGTTTTACTGTATTAATTGGGACAACTTGATGAACCCTTTCATCTCTCAAGACACTTAGTTTTATATAACATATTAAACTAAGTTTATCGCGATATGAATAACCAATTATAAGTTAATAGTTATCTATTAAGTTATTAGTTTTGGAAAATCAAATTTAGTTTAATTTTGCAAAACATGATTGGCTATAATTTGTTTTAAATCAAACTTTGTTTTAAAGACAAAATTGACAAGTTGAAACACCCCTTTTAGAAGTTGTTTTAATATGATTGTTTTTAATAATTTAAAACTCCTTTTTTATATATATATATATATATATATATATATATATATATATATATATATATATATATATATATATTGGTTTGAGGTCGGTTATCATCTAACATTTATAAAAATAAGCAACCACAAAAACATTAAAAATATGTAAATCTATATGACCATAATTTGTTCGATCTTGCTAGAGCCTATTAGCAAGACTGAACAGATCACGGGGGTCACAACACACAAGCAACCATAAGGATGGACTTGAGTGCATCCAATCGTTGTCTCGAGCAACTCCCACTGACTTCGTGATTCCCGTTTAGTTTCCATGGTCTTTGTCTTTGGGTCTTCGTTTATTACAATATTTAAAAAATAAATACAATAAAAGAAAAACCCTAAACACAGTAGGACCAAATTTACATATTTTATAACAATTACAACTTTGAACCATCCATATGGCCAAAACCAAAAAACTAAAACCAAATCATTACAAATAACCACAAACACAGTAGGACCAAATTTACATATTTTATAACAATCACACAAAATTCGGGCAATCTTTGGTCAAATAAAACAAATAAATAATTTGACCACAATATAAAGTCGTCCTAAAAATTAATTACTAAAAATTAATTAGACAAGAAACTGTAACAGCATGCTTGGGATTGAGTTTAAAGAATATTTATTGGCATATAAGCTTTTTCAAAAAGTCATTTTGAAAAGTTAGGATTTGGGGCTTTTAGGAAAAATGCTTTTTTAACCCTTTCAAAAAGCTAAAATAAGAAAGATTTTTGTGATTGCCAAACACAGTTTAATTTATTGGCTTTTTGAAAACACCAATAAGGCAATATGCATTTTTCAAACTCAATCCCAAACAAGCTCTAAAACTAGTTAAAGTTTGTATTCTAATTCCGTTTAAAAGACCGGTACCAACTCGTACGTTATAACCAATGCTCTGATACCACTATTGTGTTTCAGTGGTGATCAGTTAAAATTTTATTTATTAAAACCGGTTTAATAAATATGATAAATAATAATCAATCCAATTAATTAATAAATGCGCAACGGAATATTAACAAGTAATCAGCACCAAAATAAAACTCGACAGAATCTGGTTACAAAACATACGAGACAGTTATAACTTATAACAATAACCAATTCAATAAATATAAATATAAACCGACAATATATATATATACACACACACACACATATATAAAATTTTACCTCGGTTAATAAATAACCGGTCGAGATACCGAGAGTTAACGAGCAGCGCTAGGTGACAACCGAGACCCCACGGTAGCGGCGGACTGTAGCAGCGGCTACAGCACACGGCGGCGGCGGTGGCTGGTGAACAATAGCTGCGACAGCAACAACAACGAAGCAGCAGCTGCGGTGGTGTGGGGTCAAGGGACAACAGCGGCAGCAACCGGGGGGGTCGACGGTGGTGTGGGCTTCACGGAACCGCAACGGCGGTGGCGGCAAGGGAGGCCGGCGACGGTAGTGTAAGTAATGGAAGAGATGGATTATTATTTGCTGGCTAGGGTTAATTATAATAATAGGTTAATAAACTAGTTAAGCTAATACGGGCCACCAAGCCTATCTGTCGTTTCCAAAAGCCCGGTCCATAAAATTTCGTTTATATATGCCATACCCGGTTAACTAACTTAAACGGGTTTCACGCTCGTTACCCAAGGTGTAACTCTAACGGCTCAAAACTTGGTCGGTCGCGTTGACTTAACTGAACCAGTCTATAAATCCAACATTGACCTGCTTGTAGGAAGGTTTAGTCCCACCCGCCTTAAGCAGGAGGGGTGCTCGTTCCTTCCAAACCCTCATTACATTGTGATAAAGAGGCATGCATAGAACCCATCTGTTAAGAAACTAAAAGATATAATAATAAGCATGTTGAGACGAATTAACTATTCAACCATTTCCATTAAGCAAAGATGACCGCAACTATGAGCAATGCTTTGGTTATCCATGCTAGCATCAACATAAGATAACAGAATGAATAACGATGCATTGATGCTCAAATATTAGATAACTTTAGTACCGTAATACATGATACAATTATTTTTATAGTGGCTAGCGAGATCTCAATAAAAGGAAGGCTTAACTTGAGGCAAGCAAACGTTATCATTAACCTAAATGTTAAAACATTATCGCTCTAGTTTTAACATCTAGTTACACAAAAAACTGCCCGCTAACCCGGTGTATAAACGAACCCACTTCACCAAAAAAAAAACCTTTTGTTACAAGCCAATTCTTATTTTCTGGAACCGCTTTTGGACCCCAATTTGTAGTCGCATTCCCTGGAACCGCTTTTGGACTCCACCCGATTTGAAAATCATGTCAAAAATACCTTTTTTTTGCTTCAAACTGGTTTGAACCCGACCCTAATCAATTTGACAGGCTTGAATATTTTTCCTTCTAAACCAGTTTTTTACAAGCCAATTCTTATTTTCTGTTGACCTACCGGTTCCGCTTATAACCTGAATAAAAAACCAGTTTTGTACACTGCGAATCAGCCGGGCATGGGATTTCAACTAGACATATACAAAACAAGTTATATCTCAAACCAGTTCGCGTTAAAAACCGGTCTGGGTTGGTCAATGCAAGGACACAACCTGTTTGAAGAAACCGGGTTTTCTTTTGGCATTTTTTCAAATTGCGTCGGGTCCAGACCGGTTTAAGGGAATCGGGTTATGAACTGGTCATGAACAGACACGGTTTGAGCCAAACCAATAACCAGGTCGGGTTTGAAAATTTGGGCCCAAGCCCGAATTCTTTTAGCGCCAATATTATTATTATTATTATTATTATTATCCACATCTACTCAATCCCAAACACACACACACAGCATGCTTCAACTTCAATGGCTGCTTCTTCTTCCTTCTCAACCACTCGCTTCTCCGCCGTTGCACCACCGCCGGAGTCTCCAATTTTCCCACCCCAAACACCCCTCCACGTTTCCATTTCGACCGTGTAATTGTACTACTACTACTAATAATATTATTAGTGAAGAGGAGTCGAAGGAACCTGTTAAAATTACTATTAAAGCATACCCATTTCACCAAATTGAAAACCGCTGGCAGAGATATTGGGATGACAATCGAACCTTCCGTACACCTGATGATGATGAACTAGATACATCGAAACCTAAATATTATGTTCTTGATATGTTTCCATATCCCAGGTATTGTATTATGTTATGTTAATCGAGTTTCATTGTTTGTATGTTATTACACTGAAAGAAAGAAATGATAGTTGTAAATTAATGCTCAGATGTTTGATTAGAGAGAGAGAGAGAGAGTTTGTTTTAGATAAGCCAAAAATCGAAACTTTAGTTTTTGAAAACTGTTCGGTTTTGGTTTTGCCATTTGAGGTTGAAATATATTTGGGTCAAAATGAATTTGGGCCTAAATTATTTTGTTAATTAATAACTAATTGATTATTATACATTTGGGTTAAAATATTTGAATTACATATTTATTACATTTTTATAAATTACATAAAATAAAAAATAAAAAATCCATAAATTCGGTTAGTTTCTTTTTGGTTTTTATTACTTAAAAAACCAAAACCGAACAGAAGTTCGGTTTTTACAAAAACATAAAACCAAACTGTCGGTTTTGGTTTCAGATCGATTTTTTCGGTTTCAAGAATACCCTTAGTCAGGTTCAATGTAGAAACTTGTAATTATAATTACAGTTTTCACACATTCATATTCTCTTTATGTTCTTAGATTATATTACAGATACTTGTTTATACAAAGTTTATACAACGGAGCCAATTTTGATACTTCCTAAGGAAATTAAACGATTCAATTCGATTTGCAAACATTTCATGTTGCAGTGGAGCTGGTTTACATGTGGGCCATCCTCTTGGATACACAGCCACTGACATTCTTGCTAGATTTAAACGGATGCAAGGGTTTAATGTTCTGCATCCAATGGGATGGGACGCATTCGGGTTGCCTGCGGAACAATACGCCATTGAGGTGTGATATAATTTTTAGCGAGTGTGTTTTTCATCTTCTTATTGTTATATTCAAAAAGTTTCTTAAAGTTTGTTGCTTGATGTTGTCCAGACAGGTACTCACCCGAAGATCACAACCCTAAAGAATATTGACCGCTTCCGCACGCAGGTAATTCACTTAACTTTCTTTGGCTATAAAGTTTTTTTCTCAACATGCTATTAATTATGTTAATTTTCAGCTTAAATCTTTAGGCTTTTCATTTGACTGGGATCGTGAAATTTCTACAACAGAACCGGATTATTACAAATGGACTCAATGGATCTTTCTGCAGCTTTTAAAGAGAGGACTTGCATATCAGGTCAGGAATAATATTATTCAAAGATCATTATCCACTATGTCACAAAATAAGTTGAAGTATAATTATCATGTCTTTGCATTTTGTATAATATTTAGGCTGAGGTACCGGTCAACTGGTGCCCTGCTCTTGGGACCGTGCTGGCAAACGAAGAAGTGGTGGATGGTGTGAGTGAGCGTGGCAGTCATCCAGTTATAAGAAAGGTATGCTTGTGCTTTTATTTTGTGGTATTCTCTCATTGTTGGCTTTTTAAATTTTTTTTCTTAGTCATTTTATTGGATCTTCTATAATTTTACAGTTGATTGTTTCTGACCAAGCAGCCGATGAAGCAATGGATGCTCAAGATAACTGCATATGCAGACCGTCTTCTAGAGGATTTGGAAGATCTTGATTGGCCCGAGAGTATTAAAGAAATGCAAAGAAATTGGATAGGAAAATCGCAAGGGGCGGAAGTTGATTTTCGTGTTTTGAGTAGAGATAATCAAGAGACGGGTGAAAAAATTACTGTTTATACAACGAGGCCAGATACCATATTTGGAGTAACGTATTATCTTTATTCTCTCTGTTCTCATTATATTTCTTCACTTTACTTAACAGGTAATATAAATGATTAATGAAAATATTCTTCTTGTTTTATCATGTAGTTATCTAGTGCTAGCACCAGAACATCCCTTGCTTTCATCTGTGGTTTCTGAAGCCCAAAAAGATATTGTAAGTTCGTTCGTTTGCCTTCGTGAATATATTTATTTAAGTTTTTCGGCCTATTACAACTTAGTATGGTTTTAATAACTTTTTAGGACCAACACATTGTTCTTCATTTTACTTTTAGCTAATTTTAACTCAGTTATGTTTTCATCTATGTTCAGTTATGTTCGTTCGTGTATGTTCTTGTACCGTTTGTTTATACCGTTAACAAACGAACATAAACGAAAGTTCATTTTCTTAACGAACGAACACGAACA
Source organism: Bidens hawaiensis (assembly GCF_021521415.1). Taxonomy (NCBI): domain Eukaryota; kingdom Viridiplantae; phylum Streptophyta; class Magnoliopsida; order Asterales; family Asteraceae; genus Bidens; species Bidens hawaiensis. Next base: position 217,468 of record NW_027492924.1, on the reverse strand, counting down.
ATAAACCCCGTTCGTTTAACTGTTCGTGTTCGATCGTTTATGCTGTTAAAGCAAATGAAAACGGAAATGCGCTGCTCGTGTACAAACCTATACCAAACTATAAATATTTAGTGGATCAACTTATCTTTTTAATAGGTGGAAGAATACAAAGAAGTTGCTTCTAGAAAGAGTGATCTTGAACGAACAGAGCTTCAAAAGGAAAAATCTGGAGTTTTTAGCGGTTGTTATGCTAGAAATCCAGTTAACGGGGATGCTATCCCGATATGGGTTGCTGATTATGTTTTAGGGAGGTGGGTTTTTCTTTATATTTATATTTTATCATCTTTTAATACTTTTTTTATTACTAATTGATGTTTATTGTAGCTATGGCACTGGAGCCATAATGGCTGTCCCTGCTCATGATTCACGTGATCACGAGTTCGCGAAAAAATACGACATTCCAATACATTGGGTGGTAACCTCAGATGAATGTTGTGATGATTTTGAAAAACCATTTTCTGGAGAAGGTGATGTCATAAACTCATCAAGTGAAAAAACAGGTCTTGATATTAACTGGCTACATAGTAAAGAAGCTGCAAAGAAAGTCACTGAATGGGTCGAGAAGACGGGAAATGGGAACAGAAAGGTTTTTATTTTCTGTTTTTGTTTGTTTTTTAGTTTTATGTTTTAATCTTTTGTTGTTTATTGTTTTGTGTGAAATCTTTATTTTTTAGGTGAATTTTAAATTGAGAGACTGGCTTTTTGCTAGACAGCGGTATTGGGGAGAACCGATTCCTGTTGTGTTTTTGGATGAAAATGGTGAAACAATTCCAATTCCTGAAACAGAACTTCCACTTACACTTCCTGAGCTTGATGATTTCACGCCAACTGGCACGGGGGACCCACCACTTTCAAAAGCAGTGTCTTGGGTAATAATAAACTTGTTTTCTATTGGTATTTTGTGAGTATGCCTGTGAGCAAACCAAACGTTCAGTGAACCTTTTGCTGGGAAGTTTGTTTATCTAACGAACGAACACGGACATCATTTTGTTCATTTAGTTAAACGAATGAACATGAACACGTCTCGTTCGCTCATTAATGTTCATGAACGTTCGTTAGTTTGAGTATTCATTTAGGTGCTGTTTGTTTTTGAAGACAAAACTGTCTGCAATCTGATTTCATCTGATTTCATGTATGCAACTGAAAATGTGGTCTGAAGGTCTGCAATCTGAAAATATAATACTGTTTGTTTTATAAACTGGGTATCGTCTGCATAAGCTTAAAATTAGTTACCTATCATACATATCACAGCAGATAGAAGTCATTTAACGTATGTAGACTAGTAAAATAGTTGGTGGTGGTGGTGGACGGTGTTGGCGGCGGATGGTAGGTGGGTTGTCGACGGTGTTGGTGGCGGATGGTAAGTGGTGGTGGTGGGTGGTGGTGACGGACGGTGGGTGGTGGTAGTGGACGATGGTTGTGGCCAATGGGTGGGTGGCGGTGGTGATGGATGGTGGATGGTGTTGGTGGCGGATGGTAGGTGGTGGTGGTGGGTGGTGGTGGCGGACGGTGGGTGGTGGTAGTTGACGATAGTTGTGGCCGACGGGTGGGTGGTGGTGATGGACGGTGGTGGTGGCGGACGGTGGGTGGTGGTAGTTGACGATAGTTGTGGCCGACGGGTGGGTGGTGGCGGTGATGGACGGTGGTGGCGGCGGCGGCGAATGATGGGTGGTGGTGGTGTTGGACATTGGGTGTTGGTAGGATGTTAAGAAGTGTGAAGATGTGTGAAGAAGTTAAACAATAGCTTCTTTTTTAAGACCATAAAAGCAGTTTGCAGATCTTATTTAAAAAAAAAAACAAACACTCTTCAGAAGCTTATGTCTGCGCGCCCGCAGACATAAGCCTCCTGCAGATGTTTTAAGCAAAAACAAACACCACCTTAATATTTTTAGTTCATTACGATTTTGTGTTGTCTTTTGAAATTAAAATATCATCCATTGCAATTTAGTCTAGTTTTATTTATTTTTAGACACAATAGATTGATGTTCATGTTTACATCTAGTTGGTGGTCGCTCAAGTATATTAGTTCATATATGTCCAGTTGTGTGTGTTCGTGAACCGTTCGTTTATACTGTTAACGAACAAATACGGACAAGAAAACTGTGTTCATTTAATTATCTGTGTTTGATTGTTCGGCTAAAGTTACATGAACGAACATGAGCATGCCTTGTTCGTGTTTGTTTGATTCGTTTACAAGCCTGTTTATGAGATTGATTATTTGACTGTCTTTTTTTCAGGTTAAAACTGTAGATCCTTCTTCTGGAAAGCCAGCTAGGCGTGAAACAAACACCATGCCACAGTGGGCTGGTTCTTGTTGGTAAATACATTTGTTTGTTAATTGGTATATCTATTGAGAATCAATACTAAAAAAAATAAAAAAAAAATTCAAGTTACATTATTAACCTTTAAATATTGTGTGTGAATGTGCAGGTACTATTTAAGATTTATGGATCCTAAAAACTCAACTGACTTGGTTGACAAGAAGAAAGAAATGTAAGATCAAGTCAGAAAAGATGTATTCTTTACATAAAGAAAAAACCTTATTTTTATTGTTGGAAACCTGCAGGTATTGGGGGCCGGTCGATGTTTACGTTGGTGGTGCTGAACATGCAGTTCTTCATTTGCTCTACTCAAGATTTTGGCACAAGGTTTGAAGTTAAATTTCCTTATTTACCCTTGTGGTTTTCAGTGTCCACAAAATAGATTTAATTACCCTTTTTTGTTTACTTATTGAATTCATGATTCAGGTTCTTTATGATATTGGTGTTGTATCAACTAAAGAACCGTTTAAATGCGTTATAAACCAAGGGATCATTCTTGGAGAAGTAAGTAAAGCATACTTGGTCAAAATGTTGACTCATGATGGCCAACTTTTTTAAAATTAGATGATTTGTAGGTACAATACATGGCTTGCAAAGATCAAGAAGGGAATTTTGAGTCCGCAGAGTTTGTTGATTCATTGGGAGAGCATACACAAGAAAGAATACCAGAGGAAAAAGTATGATCTTTCTATCCACCCTTTGAAAATTGCAATATATCCCATTGTGGGATTGATTATTTAGTTTCTGAACTATAAACAAACTAAACGTTCAGTGAACCATTTGGTTGGAAGTTCTTTTATTTAATAAACAAACGAACAAGGGCTTTTTTTATTCATCTAGTTAAAACGAATGAGCATCAGCCCCTCTCCTTCATTCATTTATATTTGTTCGTTTATGCATTCATTTAAACTGCTAGGTTCATTACAGTTTAGTATAGCTTTATTAAAATAAAATATCACCCATCACAATTTAATCTAGTTTTATTAATTTTTAGTCCAAACAAATTGATATTCATTTATATTTGCTCATTTATGTTTGTTTACATTCATCAACCTTTCGTTTAAACTGTTAAAAAACGAACATGAGCATGCTAATTTTCTTAATGAACGAATATGACCAAGGACACCTCATTCGTTTAACTGTTCGTGTTCGATTAAAGTTAAATAAACACGGGTCAGGTTGCTAAATCAAAGGGTACTTTTAGTCTTTTACAGGTTATTTAACCTTTTTCTTAAACCTTTTCTATGTAGGTTACTAAATCTGGTAAATCGTTCGTGTTGAAAGACGATCCTAGTATCCGATTAATCACTCTTGCCTACAAAATGAGTAAAAGCAGGGGAAACGTTGTTAATCCCGATGATGTTGTAGCAGAATACGGTGCAGATTCTCTTAGACTATATGAAATGTTCATGGGCCCGTTAAGGTAGTCATTGAGTCTTGAAGTTTTGGTTTTCAAAACATGTGTTTGTGTTGACTATATTGACCTTTAACAAATTGCAATTTTAGGGACTCAAAAACATGGAATACCAGTGGCATTGAAGGCGTGCATCGGTTTTTAGGGCGATCTTGGAGGTTGATTGTCGGTTCACCGTTACCTGATGGAACGTATGAAAATCAAACGGTGACAGTTGATGAAAACCCGTCTCTAGAACAACTTAAAGCTTTACATAGATGTATAGATAAGGTAACAAATTCTTATATTTTTGTTCATTTGTGGCTTTTTTAAAAAAAGTTTACCAAAAATGAGATATTTATATAAATACTGGCAAAGAGATTAGGAGTGTCAATCGTGCCCGGTTGACAGGTTGTAGGCTGAAATGTTCAACCCAAGCACGATCTGTATCCTTTATTTGTGTCAAAAACATCAATCCTAACATACACACATTTAAAATCGTGTAACCTGAATACGACCCATTCAACCGTTTATCTAAGCGTGTCAAACTGGTTGGCGGGTAATAATCAAGCTGTAAGCGTGTTAATCGGGTTGGTGGTCTAAAAATGGTTATACGGGTTATAGACGGGTTTGAAAGTCAACTTGTTTAACTAAAAGGTTTGAGGGTCGACTTACACACTCAACGGGTTAAACAGGCCAACCCAAACATGGCCTGCTTAACTAACGGGCTAAACAGTTCAACCCGAACACTACCTGTGTAATTAAACAGGTCAACCTGAACAGGACCTGATTTTTAAACGGTTTAGATATGCCAACCCAAAACATGATCATTTTCGTGTATTGTTGGAAACTGCCATCCCATTAAAGATATCCTTAAATGTACAAAAACAGGTTGTACCTTAAGCTGGCGAATGAAAAAAACAACTCAAACCGATCGATATATAAATAAATGGGCCAGAATTATTAACATGGTGTTTGTGATGGCATAGGTGACTGATGAAATTGAAGCAACACGGTTCAATACCGGGATATCTGCAATGATGGAGTTTGTGAATGCTGCATATAAGGTATCTTCATTCCACTTTGCATAAAAATTAATAGTTTGCTCTTCAAAAATGTTTACTTAATGTTTTAATATTTTAGTGGGATAAATTACCAAAATCAATTATCGAACCGTTCGTATTATTACTCTCTCCATACGCACCACACATGGCCGAGGAGCTCTGGTATAGACTAGGACACTCGACTTCATTGGCATACGAGCCTTTCCCGAAGGTACATTTTGTGAAAAAAAAATTAATTTAAAAAAAATATATATGAAAGAAGTATATTATCCTGTGCAGGCTAATCCTGCTTATTTACAAGACACAACCATAACACTACCGGTTCAAATTAATGGTAAAACACGAGGCACTGTACAAGTTGAAGTGTCATGCACAGAAGATGATGCATTCAAACTGGCTTCACTTGATCAAAAGCTATCTAAATATCTTGAGGGTAAAACCATCAAGAAAAGAGTTTATGTTCCTGGGAAGATCTTGAACGTCATTTTGGAGCGTGAAAGCACTAAAGTCGCTTCACGATAATATTCAACTTTGCTACGCGTATACATGTAAGATCCATTTTGTTGGTTAGTGTATGCAGCACGGTTTGATCATGTTTTTGCTTTGAGCACATTGAATACGTTGCGACATGAGTATCCCTTATATCTTCCCCCTCCCCCCCCCCCCCCCCCAATATGTACACCTGACCAAGAAATATGTTGATGTGTGTTTTTGTTTATTAAATACGATTATTTGAACGACTTATATATCTAAAGGATGAAAAGTGTAATATACTCTAATAATAAATAAGTAGAGCTCTAGCCAAACTCGAGCTTGAAAACTACTCATGAACCGAGCCTTAGATATAGAGCTCTAAACGAGCCAAGCTTAAGCTTGAAAATAATTCATGAGCTAAGCTTTAAAATTAGAGTTAAACTCGCCAACCTTAAGCTTGGTTGAGATTGGGCTCATCTCATTTGCCCATCTATAATTTTGCTTCATATTAATGATTTTTCATTTAATCATTTACTTGATAATTGTTGATATTTAGTTATTAACTGTGATTATATTAATTGTTTATATTATGTTTTTGTGTCACGAGCAACCATTAATACAAATACATCATAAACTCATTTTGAGAATTTTCTTCTAAACTCGCTCGTTTCAACCAGAGCAAAATTTTGGCCATACCCCGTTTTAACTCAAGCCGAACGACCCACTATTAGCCATATGTAACTTCGAATATCGTTGAATCCACTTGTAAACGAAAACATAACACATCATCCTAAAAATTACATATTTGGTGTCCACATCAACAAAAGTAATGGAATTTTTTGGATAACTAGAGAGGCGCCTTCTTTCCACGGTGGCACATTTAGTCAGCAGTCCTTAGTCGTTCCATAAAGTGTCCTTACGATAGTGTGGTGCCATGTTGTCAAAGTTTGTGACCTTCAGTATTTCTTTGTCACTAGAAAACTACACTATAGTGAGTTAAATGACCTACAACTTTTTGGAATCAACATAGAGAAGGGAAAAAAAGAGAAAAAAACTCTTCCTAAAAATGATTTTAAATTCGATTTGAAATTTGAATTCAAATTATACATTTATATTTATTATAAATAAATATACATATTTATAAAGAGATAAATTTCATAAGTTTTATAGACAAAAAATTGAAAACTCAATCATATTTTTTATTAATTCATGTGACTGGGACATTACTACTTTAAATATCTAGGATGTTGTAACTTTTATAAACTTGTATTATTTGTTGTTAAAAACTCAAGTTTGCATTGGTTTTGAAATTTGAATTAAAATAGATTACTTTTTTGACTGAATTCGAATTGAGTCCTTGCGAATTCAATTCGGAGAGCTGTTTTGAATTTGAATCCAGCTTCAGAATTTCAAAATTCGAATATTTGAAAGAATCAAGTGGATCAATGCACCCACCTGAAGATTAGTGGGAGTAAACGTAGATGATATTCTATTAGCAAGTAACAGTCTAGACATGTTGCATGAGTAGCGATTACTCTCGCATAACTTCGACATGAAGATCTCGGAGATGCTTCTTACGTTATTGGCATTAAAATCTACCGAAACAGAACCAAAGGATCTTTGGATTATCTCAGCGGGCCTACATTGATCAAATTCTTGATCGGTACATCATGCAATATTGCCACCCATGTGCAGCTCCAGTAGTTAGAGACATTTTCGGTTCATTCCAATGTCCGAAACAAAGGTTGTAAATGCGCAAATGAGAATGATACCTTATGCGTCAGTAGTCGGGAACCTTATGTATGCTCAAGTTTGTACGCGTCTAGATATCGCTTATATTGCTGGAATGTAAGGTCGTTATCAGACTAATTCTAGCCAAGAACATTGGAAAGCAGCTAAGAAAGTGCTTCGATATATGCAAAGGACGAAAGACTATAGACTGACTTATAGAAGAAGTGAGAAGTGGTAGGTTATTCTGATTCTGACTTTGCTAAATGCAAAGATGACATGAAATCCATTTTGAGGTATATATATTTATGTTAGCAGGTTGGCCTATTTCTTAGAGGAGTCATAAACAACAGTTAACTACAACTTCCACTATGATGGTGGAATATGCTAAATGCAAAGATGACATGAAATCCATTTTGAGGTATATATCTTTATGTTAGCAGGTTGGCCTATTTCTTAGAGGAGTCATAAACAACAGTTAACTATAACTTCCACTATGATGGTGGAATATATTGTTGTTTATAATGCAACATGTTATGGAATGTTGCTTAAAAATTTGATCTCTAGACTCAAAATAGTCAATTCCATTTCTAAAGTATTGAAGCTTTATTGTGAAAAATTCAGCTGCTATTAGTTTCTCGAATAGTAACAGTTCGATTATTACTGGTTTATACCTTGATACAAAGAATTTGTTCGTGCGTAAACGAGTTGAGGAAAATAAACTTTGTATCGTGTATATTAGTATTAAAATATGCTTGCGGACCCGTTGACTAAAGATCTCCCGCCTAAAGTTTTGAAGAACATGTTTCTAATATAGGATTTACTAAACACCTTATTTAATTGCATATTGTACTTGCTTACGTTTTATTTAATAAAATTTTCCTCAATTTTGATTTTATATGCCTATTAATATGTTCTATATACATAATGACATACAGACAATTTAATATACGAATCAAAAGTTTGAAGGGCTTACTTTGAAATTTTGACCATAACTACTTATTTTAAATAAGAACTGCAGTATGATTAATGGAAATCTTGAGCTGATGTTCAATTTAATAACTGTATTTCTCTACTCTAGTTTAAAATTAAAGCTAAAATGAGTGTTAAAATTAGCAGACTAATCTAATACTCATCATAGATGATTACTCGGCCAAGTGGAGAATGTAGGGATAAATATATTTATATATTTATCGTATGACCATTATATTCATTTATATAATAAATAGATCAAAACAATAACAATTATACCTTATTATTATATTAGTCTGGTAATTGTTGATGGACCATATCATCCTCATTAGCTAATAAAATGTTTCCCCTTGGGTGAGTGTATTTAAGGGAGACTAATTAACATCAAAGATGTAACACGAGACACAAAAACACAACATATAATTCATAACCCTCTTTCTCTCCCATATTCGGTTTTCTCTTAAGAACCCTAATCCCCCATCCTTAACAATACATTCTGAAGGGAAACTTGATCAAGCTCACAATCATGTCTGGAGGTTTCTCATCTGTTATGACTACTCTCTCTGCTATAACAGTAACATGTACGCACATCTTATCAGGTTTATCATATAATTCATGCATTTATAATCACCATGAGGAATTGATCAACACCGCTCTCTCACAAACTCCGGATTTTTTCTTTCTCTCTCCTCCCATCAACCTCGAGTTGGTTTCATGTCCCTCATAGCCGGAAAAAATGTCTTCATTGAAAATACTCAACTGGAAACTAGCTCCCAAGAAAACTAATTAATTAAATAATTTTCGGACAACATGTTACAAACTTCATATAATATAATATGATATCACACGGATTTAGCTTAAACAGAAAGGAAAAGATTACTATACTATTGAGATTGTGGGAGTAATATAATAACTAAATATATTTAATAAAAAATAATCAAAAAAGCCTATTCTCATTGCTTTGAACCCCATGTGTGACTGGTACTTGAGCTCTCACTTTCCTAAAGTACCATACACCGGCCCCTATTCCGATGGCTCCAGCTACTGAAACTGCGGTTGCTGTCCCTGTAAACACGAACCTAAAAGTTATACATGAACCTGAAGATACACATAACTTAAATGGTAGATGCTTACTCATGGGTTGACATAAACACGAAGGGTCTAAATTCTTTTTTTATTATTTACATATTAGACTTTAAAATTAGAAAATTTACAATAAAAAAAAGTACAACGATTCATAAACACATTTACGGTTAAACAATAGAATTTGATACGGATTTTCTTTTAGCTATTAAAGTTTGCCAAAATTTATTCAACCAGTTTTAAGTTCAGATCATGACAATTGATAAATCCTACTTTTTAAACACATATATATTTCGTGTTAAGTTCATGCTTGTCCCGTTTATATGAAATATATCTTAATTAAAACATTGTATATTTGTAGCCAAGATTAGGAATTTTTCCCTTACCCGCAATTACTTGAGAGCTCCTCCCATGTTGAGAATGATCTGCAAGACGAAAACTCGTAGTTAACAACTTTTAGTGACGGAAATCGAAGTCGTTCGTCCCTAAATGTTCTTGTTATAATAACGTTACGCGGTTTTGTTTTGTTCTTTTTCTAGTTTTATCGTCACTAACAAGTTTAAGCATACCTTTGCAATAAGTGGTAACATTTCCTTTATCACATAAGCACGAAAAACCGTGTGTTTCGACATCGAATCCACACGTACCGCCGCCCTTACTCCCGTCCTGACATTCCAAACATCGTGTCGTCACCGGGATATCAAAGTCTATCCGGATCCCGTACTCGGGAGCCGTGTTATACGTTTGTGACACCCCCAAATTCCTCCAGTAAACACTAGTATATGTCTCACAATACCTCAACATTAACCTCAATGACTCGGTTGCTTTCGGGTAATAAGAGCAACACGAGGTGGCACCACCCAACGCGTGTGCACACTCGGGCACATGCCTACACAAATAGCTAGCACTATCACACGTTGAGTCACATCGGTCTGGGAATCGTTCACAATACACTGGCTTCGGCTCCACGATCACGTCCTTTTCGCTGCAATTAAAAAAAAGATAGTCGTTTTGTGGTGATAACGAAAAATGTATGCTTGTGTCGAGGCTAAAGGGGCGGGTGGGTCGAAAGCGCTCCCCGTCTTGGCAACTCCACATGTACGGGTCGGTTACTAGGATGTGAGGATCCGAGTAGTCGATCCGTCGAACGGGGTATCTGCCAGACGGGGTGCGCAGTTCGAGGTTGTTGGATTCGGAGCATACTAGGATGTGTCTATAGTAGGGGCTGCCACAACCATCATCAATGCCAAAAGGGTAGTTAATTTGTATGTCACCACAAGATGACTTGCAAAGACTTGATTTGGATATTACAAGGGTGCAAAGTGTAAATATTATGAAAGTTAGAAATATGATATTTGAGTCCATGACAAAGATTTGTGGAATTAGGAGAAGAATGATCAGAAAACAAGAGTGAAGTGAGGATTTAGGAAGAGACAAGACAATGAAGAATCTTTCAAGCTTATTTTTATGTACTTTTTTTTTTAAATTTTATTTTGATTTATCTTTTAGCCTTTTCTTTTTCAGTAGATGCTCAATTTATACTTTCTCTTTAATTCCTTTACATTATACTAAAATTCTTAGCCTGCAAAGCAAGATATGATTTATACTTTCTTCATCTACAAGTTACATTGATTTCAATTTTTCCAACTTAAATGATAAAGCATTGGCAATTACTGTTATACTGATTTTATCTCCGGATCAACATAAACTAAATACAAATACACCTCAAACTCATTGTCTTTTTTCTAAGTTTCTGCATTATTTTATTTTTTCTTTTAACAAATATATATCTCTTTTATTTTTATATATAACTAATGTAAATGTTATAAATGAGCCCTTATTACAAACAATTATTACATCATTACTTTCTTTCATTACTCATCATTATGTTATTACCGTTGATTGAAGGAGTCATACAAAAAGACTAAACGAGTGTCGGAGGCAAAAAACATTGCCTATAAACGGATGTATGAACATTTAGAAACACAAGAGGGGGAACATGATATGTTCAAGATTGCCAAAGTAAGGGAGCATAGAAGGAAAGACCTAGGGGCTGTGAAGTTTATAAAGAGTGAGGATGGGCAGGTACTAGTTAAAGTAGTTAAAGAGCAGGACATCAGATTAAGATGGAAAACCTATTTTCAGAACCTTTTCAACAGTGAGAGGGCCTACCAAGAGAAAAACAACAACACACGCCTACGACGACAACAACGGAATAATTGCTTCTGCCAACGTATTACGCAGGAAGAGGTAAGGAATGCACTAAGGAGGATGGGAAGGGCTAAGGCAGTTGGCCCAGACAACATACCTATCGAGGTGTGGAAGTGCCTAGGGGAGGAAGGAGTTTTGTGGTTAACTACTCTATTCAATAGTATCTTCAAGTTCGGTAAGATGCCAGATCAATGGAGGAGCAGCGTCTTAGTACCTATTTATAAGAACAAAGGAGACGCCCAATGTTGTGGGAACTACAAAGGCATCAAACTACTAAGTCATACTATGAAGCTATGGGAAAGAGTTAACTAGAATTAGACGGGAAACCCAGGTTACAGTGAACCAATTTGGTTTCATGCCGGGGCGGTCCACTACAGAGGCAATACACCTCCTAAAAAGATTCATGGAAAAGTATAGGGAGAAGAAGCGTGATCTACATATGGTATTCATTGACCTAGAAAAGACGTATGACAATGTGTTTCGTGTGCGTGCATAGTTTATTAATGCTGAATTTTGTGTGTCGGTTATATGTTTTTCGTGTCTGGAGTTATATGTTTTCTTATTATTAGAACAAGTGTATGTTATATGTTTTTGTGTAGGTTGTGTACTTTTTTGTTGATATTTAATGCAAACAAGTGTAAGATAGTTTTTTTGTACTATTCATCATAATGTAACTACGTGTTAATGGATATTAATATATTAAGTTGGAAGAAATTTGTTTTGGATAGAAAAATTTTTTAATATATGAATAAATTGTACTTGTGTATAATAGAAATTCAAGAGAGAAATAATAAGTTATAAAAATAAATGAATTCTTATTATTTTTCAATTATAATAATTTGATTGGTTATATTAATTGAATAGATAACTAATATATTTATTAGTTATATTAATTGAAAAGAGGACATGCATTAATACTTTCTTCATTTATCTTTAAGCATTTAAAATATAAAATAAAACTAGTGACCTATATTTATTTCTCACATTTCTCACAATAATCCTATTTCTCTCCTGAACCATCTCCAATATATATATATATATATATATATATATATGTGTGTATTTGTATATTTGATAACACAAAATTTCAATTCAACTATATCATGACTTCTATGGAACAAAGAAACAAAATTTCAAGAAAGAACTAGTTAAATAATTTTACTATTTTAGCATGTTATAGATCAAGTTGTATTCGCTTAAAGAGCGCACAACGAACGTTACAATAAGATCATTCACTTAACTCATACAATCATTTTGTTTACGACCAATGCAATTTTGTGTAAAATGTATGTCCAAACCAATACATCCTTAACATGACATAGTATACAAGGTAAATGTGTTTAAATAGTTTGTGTCGCAACTTGTTTGCCAACTTGTATAAATTAACTTGTTATAAACTCAAGCTTGATGGCTCGTATAGTCGTATACATGCTAGAGTGGCGTTTTGAAGATAGCTCGTTGTAGGGGTATGGTACTAAAACCCGGTTCTACGACCCTAAATCTATTATGTTTGGCTTATTTCATTACATGGACTAATACGATGTTATTGGGCCGAGGGGGTTTTGTGGAGGTAACCCTAACTGGGCTAGGCCCATTAGGGTACCATGATGGTGGCCATGAGACTCTATATAAGGAGGTCTCCACCTCCTTATCATGGGTCATGCTCAGTAAGAGCCACCACCACTTTTTGTGTCTGTGAACAAGAAATCCTCAGGATATCTTAGCAGTCGCCTCCACATCCCCGAAAACCATTGCAGGTCTCGACAGTGCAGGTCGCCGGCGCAGCCGCTGAAGAAGAAGATCAAGACGTGGTTCGTTCATCTCGAAAATCCGTGGAAACATCGTCATGGATCTGGTAAGATTCATTTCGTGCTTCGACATTGGCGCCATCCGTGGGACGGCAACGAACTGCCCTTCGATCTTCATCTCGGCTGTCAGATCTCTCCCAAGAAAAACGCAGATCTGGAAGTTTACAGAAAAAGGCTTCAAAGCTTGTTCTATTTAAAGCTCAAAAAGATCCACAGATCTAAAAAGAGGCTTCCAGATCTTGGCAAGAAGGAAAATCCGTGATTCGAATGATCAGATCTCCGAATCTGTGAATCTGTGATTCAGGATCTCCGAATCTGTGATGGTTTTAAATCTGCTCCGAATCTTCAGATCTGTCCAGATCTGATTTACAGATCTAGGTCTAGATTACAGACCTGGATTTTAGGTCTAAAGTTGCAGATCTGACTCTTAAATTGCAGATCCAGAAGTTACTAGACTTCCGCCGCCATGTACGCACGCCCGGGGGTTCTCACTCCCCAGCCGTGCATGTGCCGCTGCGGAAACCACCATCTGGGTTTTGCGCAAGAGACCTTCGCCATGCACACGCACTTGCGAGTCACCACTCTATCGCCGTGCATGCGCGCATCAGGCTACGCGCCAAAACTTCAAGGTTGGGAATCCTCCTAATATCCCATACGGCTACGCGCCAAGGTTGGGAATCCTCCTAATATCCCATATGGCTACGCGCCAAACTTCAAGGTTGGGAATCCTCATAATATCCCATATGGCTACGCGCCAAGGTTGGGAATCCTCCAATATCCCATACGGCTACGCGCCAAGGTTGGGAATCCTCCTAATATCCCATATGGCTACGCGCCAAACTTCAAGGTTGGGAATCCTCATAATATCCCATATGGCTACGCGCCAAGGTTGGGAATCCTCCTAATATCCCATATGGCTACGCGCCAAACTTCAAGGTTGGGAATCCTCATAATATCCCATATGGCTACGCGCCAAACTGCAAGGTTGGGAATCCTCCTAATATCCCATAGGGCTACGCGCCAAGGTTGGGAATCCTCCTAATATCCCATATGGCTACGCGCCAAACTTCAAGGTTGGGAATCCTCCTAATATCCCATATGGCTACGCGCCAAGGTTGGGAATCCTCCTAATATCCCATATGGCTACGCGCCGAACTTCAAGGTTGGGAATCCCCCCAATATCCCATATGGCTACGCGCCAAACTGCAAGGTTGGGAATCCTCATAAGATCCCATATGGCTACACGCCAAACTTAGGGGTTGGGAATCCTCATACCATATGTTCACGCATCACATATGCTCACGCATATTACACATGCTTACGCATCACATGCTTACGCATCACATGCTCGCACTTGTCACAGTCTACACGCACGCGCACGCAACATCTGCGCGTGGCGCATAACACAAAACCAAAGTCTACGCGCACGTGCATGCAACATCTGCACGTGGCGCGTGACATAAAGTGGCCCGTAAGTCGCCTCACGCGCAGGCCTTTATTATTCACACAGCTCATAAGACGCCTCGCGCGCAAGCTGTTATTATTCTTATGGCCCGTAAGTCGCCTCACGCGCAGGCCTTTATTATTCACACAGCTCATAAGACGCCTCGCGCGCAAGCTATTGTTATTCTTACAGCCCGTAAGTCGCCTCACGCGCAGGCCCATGGAAATATATAGAGATGATTATGGATATGTATGCCAACACTACAACAAGTGTCCGTGCGCCTTTGGGGGATACTGACTTATTCCCGGTAGAGGTAGACCTGCACCAGGGCTCAGCACTGAGCCCTTTCTTTTTCTCAATAATCTTGGACGAGTTGTCAAAGTCAATTCAGGAGACAGTCCCTTAGTGCATGATGTTCGTAGACGATATTGTCTTAGTGGCTGAGAGAAAACAAGATCTGAACATGAGGTTAGAGGAGTGGCGAGCAGCTTTAGAAAATAAAGGTTTAAGGATTAGTCGCTCAAAGACCGAGTATCTCCATTGTAACTTTAGCGGGATAAACGATGATGAGAAGATCCAGATCACCATCGAAGACCAAGTGGTTCCGCGGGTAACGAAGTTCAAATATCTAGGATCGTTTGTCTAGAGTGACAGGGAATAGATAGTGACGTGGCCCACCGTGTCCAAGTTGGATGGAGTAAATGGAGGGCAGCTACAGGAGTTTTGTGCGATAAGAGATTCCCAAACAGGCTAAAGGGTAAATTTTATAGGGTCGCGGTTAGACCAGCGATGTTATATGGAACAGATTGCTGGGCCATCAAGAAGTCACATGCGCGTAAACTAGAGGTTGCAGAAATGAGAATGCTAAGGTGGATGTGTGGGCACACAAGATTGGACCAGATAAGAAATGATGTTTTTTGAGAGAGATTAGGGGTTGTTAACATTTCAGATAAGATAAGAGAGGGGAGATTGAGATGGTTTGGACATGTTAAGAGAAGAGAGACGACGGCTCATGTCCGATCTGTAGAAACTATTAGTATAGAGGGGAGGAGGGATAGAGGACGTCCCAAATTAACTTTGGCCGAGAGAATTAAGCATGATTTGCTAGATTTGCACCTCTCCGAGGACATGGTTGAGGATAGGAATTCTTGGAGACACAGGATTAAGGCTAAGGACTTTTAGGAGAAACATAGAGTTTTGATTATATTTCTATCATAGGGAGCGTTTTGTCACCTTTTTTCGAGTGAAAAATGATATATTACTATAATACCCTATCCTCAAATTCGTATTTATAACACATATTTAGTATTAAGTGCTAATATCACTATTATTAATTTTCCATATTTAGTATCACTATTATTACTATAACACATATTTAGTATTCATTACTAATATCACTATTACTATTGATTCCATGCATATGATTTTCGAGCCAGGAGTCTCTCTGGAAGCAACCTCTCTATTCTTGGGATGGAGGTACAGTTTGCCTACATTTCACCCTCTCTAGACCCTGCTAACAGTTTTGCTATTGGTGGGATTTATACTGGGTATGGATGTTGTTGTTTTTTGACTAGTCTTGTATATATATATGCTCTTGTAATAGTTGACACACATCAATAAATAAGAGTTTCTCTCTAGTTTATAACAGTAACAATATTTTTAATAAACTTTGAATTCTATATATTATGTAATGCTTAAATATTTTTCAAAATTAATTACATGTAATTCGGTTCACGGGTCCGGTTCCACCTGTCCGGAAATGAATCAATAGTATACCGGTTCCATAATCGGTCGATCCGGTAATAAAAAAACATTTTTCTAACAATTAACTTAACAAAAGTTTGTTTTAACTACTATAAAAACTTTTTATGGGAAAAAAAAACAAGAAGATAAAAGCCCACTTCCCAAAGCCCATTAGATGAAACTTTAGACTAGACATGGAAAAAAAATCTGGTACCAGCCTCCGGTTCATGAACAGGCCCACCCAAACCGGTTTGATCCAAATCGATTTCCAGTCCAAACATATCCGGCGGTTCGTATACTGGTTCGTACCTCGATGGCAAACTATTTTAAGATCCGAGCAGGTTCAAACCGAAGTGAAAAACCAATTAGCCAGGTTCTGACTGTTGGGGGCGATGCTAACAGCAATATATATATTTTTTTTTGTTTTTATCATTTAAGCCTTAATTTGACTTTTTCTTTGTTTTATTTTGACCCTCGTATGTAAGTATAAATTTGTGTTGGGTGCTTTAGTTGAATTACAACGCCAAAAACGCACTCTTCTATCATAAATCTCATAGTTCACTAATCTCAACTGCTTCCACAAATCATCTCTCAAATGGCTTCATCACGTGTGCATTCTTCCTTTGGTTTGCGGCTACTTCAAGTGATACAGTGGTTAAAGTTATTCTTATCAAGGGAACAAGGAAATATGGTGCAACTTTGATTTATGTGAAATGGCGAACGGTCCACCAAACAAGGCTTGTGTAAGTTTTGTGGTTTTTTCTCTTTTGCAAAAGATACAAATTCAACTTTGGACCAACAAGGCTCGTACAAGACGGTCTAGAAACGATTGAACCAACAAAAGAGGCTTTTAGACAAATGTTACGCGGGAATTTTAGCTTGAATAAAACACTTGGTAGATATCGCAAATCTGTAAAGAAGTAAATTCCATTTGCTTAATTAAGTATGAACTGGGACGTGCCTACAAGATTGGATTCAACAAATGAAAGTTTCATCACATATTATGTTATTCTTGCGAGACACATGACAATTTGATCAAGTCAATTCTTCCATCAAGTTGGGCTATTATCAAACAAATAATCGATATGCTTATTGATTTCAAAACAACCACCACTTTATCGGGAGTTTTATTATCCACAAGTCCTTTAGTACCAAGACACATATTTTTAATGTGCAACAAATTAAACGAGTTGCAATTTAGAGGCAAACCGTTTTTAATCTAATGCCACCAACGAAAGAAAAAATTAAAAATAATTTCAAAGAAACGCTCTGAGTTATTCTTGTGCCGCCGCATTGAACCATTGCCTATACGTGACAGGTTTTATTATTACATTTTTTAAACAATGGTAAAACAATATATTAATAACTAAGCCTCTAGGAAGAAGCTAGATCTTAAAACCAAAAGTTGCAACCAAATATTCACTCGGGTAGTTTTCAAACAAAATGATTACACCAATGGATCCATCTGGGGTACTAGGGACGTTTCTCTCCATGGTGACCCAGCCTGATCGGTAACACCGCGGCAAGCCTCTCGATACCGAACAAAAAGCATGGAGAATCAGTTTCATGAAACATGTTAAGTATACAATTTGAATGTTACTCAATAGATTGTTGACTCAATTTAATCTTTTTGGTCTGGTGTCCTTACCAATTTTGTTTAATCTTCACGAATATCAGTTGATTACTAAACATGACTTTTTTCAAACCCTTCCTCTTGCCGTATTATAATTATAATAATAATTATTATTAACAATTTCTTTCCATCTAAAATCCTTCAATCATTGTATTCACAAGGATTTAAACCCGTCATCTTATGTTTGTGAGGGGAACCCACCTTCTCTTTCAGTATTAATCGCCTCTCTCACGCCCAACCCGGGGGGGTGTTAAATATATTTGTTTTAAGTAATTTTTTTTAACGAAGTAACGAGACCTTTTTTCTTAGACATAATATATGATTGTTTATTGGATTACATCGAAACAGAAGGCAAGAGGGCAACAAGCTGCGCCGCTACCCCTTAAAGTAATATATCTAGATTATACGTCCAATTTGTGTACATCAAAGTTTTGTTAGTTTAGTTGGAAAAACCATTATAAGAAAATGCAAAGGTCACAAGTTCAAGTCTTGAAAGCAACACAATGTATTTTTTATGTGTCTTATTCTTCATTTCTTATTTTATAATAGGGTTTACTTCATAGAATAGTAACCAAGTTTGAAAGTTGTTTCAATTAGGTCACTGAAAAAATATTTTGTTCCGATCAGGTCATTAAAGTTTCTTTTTTGTTCCAATCCTAGATATTTTACCTGGATAGCAGGTAATCTAGTTTTTTTTTTTTTTTTAATATTTTGACTTTGCATAATAACTTTTAAAGGTTGCGAAAATTAGTAAAAATTGCGAAACATAATTTTAAAATTCCAAAAAATTACAAAAAAAATTCAAAAAATTTAAAAAAATTGCAAAAATGTTCAGAATTTTTTTTGAAAATTGCAAAAAAAATGTTCAAGAAATATCCCATATTTGATAAGAAAAACGAGAGATATCTATCTCATATTTGAAAATTTCACTTTTTCTAAATTCCCTTTTTCTATGTTACAGAGAATAATATTAAAACTCTAACCACATTGGTCTTTCTTATGTGACCTTAACATTTATCGTGACCATTTATATTTATTCTATTCCTATAAACATTAATAAAAATGTACACTTTAAAAACAATTACCATTTAATATTAGTGATGTAAGTGAATGTGGAAGTGTGGTGCAGGTCAACATATTATAACCCAGATAGGTAGGAGGAAAACCATGAAACCAACCCAAACCGTAACGGATCGGTTTTAATTTCTAACGGTTTGGTTTTGGTTTTCAATAATCAAAAACCGGTAGTAACGGTTGGCTCATGGCATTTTATCGAGCCGTAACGGATCGGTTTTAATTTCTAACGGTTTGGTTTTGGTTTTCAATAATCAAAAACCGGTAGTAACGGTTGGCTCATGGCATTTTATCGAGCAGTTGGCGTGCACATATTAAGAAGAAAAAATAAGACAAACACGCATGTTGTTGTTCGATTGGTATTGAAATCAGTTTGTCGTCGTCGTTGGATTCGCCGAGTTCTTGCTCAACACTGTTTGCTGAATCGGGTTCTTGATTCAAAATCAAATTTGATTACGATATGTTCTTGATAGGATTACAATATGTTTTTGATTCGCAGAAGAAGGTAGGGCTGATAGTGTTTGGAGACGTTTTGTTTTTCAAAGATAAATTTATTTTATAATTTTTAAAAAATATAAAAAAAACCCGCATTACCTGCTATCCAGGTTAAATAACTAGGATTGGAACAAAAAAGAAACTTTAATGATCTGATTGGAATAAAAGATTTTTTCAGTGACCTGATTGAAACAACTTTCAAACTTGGTTACTATTCAATGGAGTAAACCTTTTATGATATTGTCCCACAAAAACCAATAAATTATTTAAACTATTAAACCAAATGAAAAAAGACACAAAAATCTATATCACTTATTCTTAATTTTTATTACTTGTCCGAGCCTAAAACCTTCTAAGGATTCTCGGTGCCAGCCCTGACCTCTCTTGACCTTTTACTTCTAGCATATTAATGGCCACGGCATTAAATGTACAATTTCACTTTGTAGAAGTAAGATGATGTCATCGTTAGGTGTTAGAAAATTTATATATATACAAATTTTGGGAGATGTTTGGCTAGGGTTCAGAGCTGTACATAATGCATTAAGTGTTGTACATCTAGAAGTGTAATTGTTCAAACTCGGTCCACGAACTTTGATTATTTATTGTTTTACAACATACTGGTTCAATATACACACACACATATATATATAGATATAGGAGAAGTATAGTTTGAAAACTCTTTTGAGTTGAGAAAACCCGTAAAAACCCTATGTAACATCGTTTTTTTTTGTTACATGTAATATATGTTGTTACATTTAATACAAAACATCGAAAACATAAAAAAATGTTTTGCTATTTTTTTAGTAATTTTTATATATGTTTTCAGGAGAGAGAAAATGTAAATAAACTTTTACATTTTTTATTAACTTTAATTGTGAACCACAAGATTTAATCTTTAATTAAAAACATGTGGTGGTTTCTAGAGTTTTCACAACTTAAGTAGGTTTTTATTTTAACCTAACCCTATATATATATATTTTAACCTAACCCTATATATATATATATATATATATATATATTTATATATAGGGTTAGGTTAAAATAAAAACCTACTTGGGTTACGAAAACTCTAGAAACTCATTCTCAACCACATGTTTTTAATTAAAGTTTGCATCATATGGTTCACAATTAAAGTTAATAAAAAATGTAAACATGAATATAATTTTTTCTCTCTCCTGAAGACATATATAAAAATTAGTAAAAAAATGTTAGAAAATAGCAAAACAAATTTTTTTTATTTTTCGATGTTTTATATTAAATGTAACAACATATATTACATGTGCAAAAAAAAACAAACAAAAAAAAAAAACGATATTACATAGGGTTTTCACAACTCAAATGAGTTTTCATTTTATACTCCCCCCATATATATAAGGGTGGGAACTAGAGAGAACTCCTCTTAAAGAGAGAACTAGAGAACTAATAAAAATTATTTTTAACTTTTTTTAAAAAAATATTTTACGATTTTTTTTTCTTTCCTCCTTCTAATAAGATGATATTGTTCATAAAAAAACCTGTCGATGTAGTGCATATTGCACTAATGTGTATTGCATATATACAATAGTGTTTTATTACATATAATACAACACAATTACAAAACAATTGCATTATACAATACACATAATTGCATTATACAATACACATTATTGAATATATTTGAATACAAACACAAATAATTGTACTCAAAACAAACTATCGCATATACGTAATACAACACTAATGCACATATACACTATATTGTTTTTTTGGTATTTTTGTATATAATATAACTCTATTACACTAATACAATACAAAAAATTGCATATATGCTATTCAACATTATTGCACATATCAAAATACACACTAGTGCACATATGCAATAAAAAAAAGTCGATGTATTGCATATGTGCACTACAACGAGTTTTTTTATTATTATTTTTTAATTTTTTTTTTTACTTTTTATAATTTTCGAGTGAATGGTAACAAAATATAAGAGTAATGGCAAAAACGGAAATTTAAAAATATTTTTTTGAATTAAATTAAAAATATTTTTTTATTAGTTCTTTAGTTCTCTCTTTAATAAGAATTTCTTTTTTGATCCTCTTCCTATATATATATATATCCACACACAGAAGGTATTAACCAAATAATGTAGTTGGTGTGGTTGTAAGGATGTTTGACTATTAAACAAATCATCTGGGTTCGAATCGTGCTGTTGATATGGGTAGAGTATTTCTTTTCTTTTTTAACTTATAGCACTAATCTATAATAAACCCATATTAGATTTAATCAACGTTACTGTCTCTGAATTTTTTTAATCTTGCTTTGTTGTCAGGCTCACCTTTTATAAATAAAAGTAAACAAAAAGTTTACACCCAACCCCACCGCTTGTCTGGCTAACCTTTCATAAATAAAGAAAACAAAAACTTACACGTTGCGGTAGGAAACCAACTAGTATATATATAAAACAGGGTTGAATTCAAATAAAAAATTTGGTTTTTCTAGAAATGTTAAGAAAAAAGGCATATTTTGATTCACTATATTAATTTTAAAAACCTATTTAATTTAATCTAAAACCCACTTATTTAATCTCAAAAACCAACTTAAATTAATTTCAAAAACCTACTTACATCTTCACTCATCTTCTACAATCACCACCACTCTACCTCCCCCACAATTGTCACCCACCGTCACCACCTCGCCAGAAAAATTGCAGGGAATTTCACCGGAAAATAGTCGTCTAAAAAGTCGCCGGAAAAAACACAATGAAAAACACAATTTTATAACACAATTTAATAAAACACAATTTTGTAAAACACAATTTGTAATCATCCCAATAATTTATTTTTATTTTTATATAATAATATGGTACTCATATAAAAGATAAAAAAACACTTGTTATTATGATAGGTCTGTATGGGGAATTGATATATGCTTTGCATGTTATGAGAGAAAGTCAAGAAATGCGTTTTCCTATTATGCCCTTCCCTTTATCTAATACTTGATTTCACTTATAAATTAATCTCAAGCATCTATTTTCAAAATCAATGGACCAGATTACTTCTTACCATTCCTACAAAAACCATACGCCCTATTGTAACCTAACCCAAATAAACTATATAAAGATAACTATTGTGTCGTAAACTGCGTGGGTTTCTAGAAAAATGTAAAATCAAAAAATATAATTAATATAAAAGAGAGAACTGTTTTTTTGGCTTATGTGGTTTGTTGAATTTAACCATTTTAATGTAATTGACAAAACTTTAATATTTGAGTCATTAAGATTAAGGTTTTATATTGTAATAATTTCAATCCAATTGTATGTGTAGTGTAAGTCTATCAATGATTTTATGCAGGTTTATTATATTGTTTATAACACTATGCGTAGTGAGCGATATCGGGCAACACCCTCCCTCCCGACGGTAACTGGTGGTGGTGGGGGGAGGGGGGATATATTTTTTTTGTCATGGTGTGTTTTTTGAAATAATATTATTATATTAGTATGTGTAACACACACACATATATATATATATACATATATATAGATGGAGTAATATTAGGCTACAACATCATTACACCCGTAAAATGAAAATCGCCTATTTGCTGACGTGGCGTCACGTGTCAAAAATTCTCCCGTTTTGTAGTCCACCACTATACATAGTCTAATGGTTAAGTGTGCTTCTATAAGAAATAGATAAATTGTAAACTCAAAACAACATTCTGTAATTAGGCGTGAGTATAAACCGGGTAAGATCCGTAAGACCATATTATTAGAATAGGGCCGTTTCTCAGTAGGGGTGTTCAAAGAAACCCGTATCCTAATATCCGAATCTCGAATATTCTAATTTTGGATTCGGATATTGCTTTAAAAATCTTGGATATTTGGGATAACCGAAATATTTTTTTAATTATCAAATGGTAAACATTATTTTTGTATCATTTTTGTATCCGTTAGTTGTACGCAATCATAAAGTCCACTCTCGTTATTTAAGTTTAATCGGCCCGAACTACCGGCGGAGCCCACCGTAATTGTTTAGAAATTCAAACTTTAACCAACATTTATGCTCGCATTGACTAGACCCTACCACAAGAAAGTATGGTCACATCCTTGAAACTTGGTGACATTAGGTGGTTCTTCTTAGCAGACTTGGTGACATTAGCTGGTTTTTTTAAAAATTTGCAATTTGGAATGAGTTTGTCAACATGTATGACCAGGGACTGTACGTGAGGGGGGAAGGAGAGAGAAATAAGGTTATCCAGCAACCTGACATTATAATTTTTCAGTTGGGCCAGGTTGGCAGATACGCTACCGTAAAATGTGTTTTTAAACGTGAAGAAAAGTGATATAAAGTAAACATATTTTATAGCTAAAAGTGACTGAAGAGGTAGGGTCTTAAACCCACCTAATAAGCAACAGAGGCTTCCGCATGCGGAACAGTTAGGCGCCGGGTACAAAGTACAAAAGTGCCGACAAGCATTCTACCAGACGCCAAACATTTCCTAACGTCTCGGGAATAGTGACGTCGAGGATTTTCCTATGTATGGTGCAAAAAGGAAGTATTTTGTTGAAAGGATGCTCAGCCAATGAAGAATTGACAACACATTGACTATAGTACTGCATAGTACAATAGTTATTATCAGTCAACCACTTTACCCACCAACTTCCCTAAGGCACGTGCAAGGCATCTGATTGGTGGAATTCCTGGCATGGCAAGCGACACACACCTTCTCTCCTCCCATCCGGCTATAAATATCACTCAATCTCCAATGGTAAAATGATATTTGGACTCTCCCGCGAGAACACTCACTAGTGCTCTGCGATAACTTACATTTATTATTTATTCAGTCACCCATACTGATTCACACACTGGTGGGTGGTTACGAGAAGACCCCCCTATCTCCTTCTCGTAACAAGCTCACCGTGTTCTGTTTTGTAGGTGAAGCTACTCAGATTTTCTGGATTATACTCAAGCCCGTGGGAAAGACTAAGTGTTAATCTAAGGGCTAAGTGACTAGGCTGAGGGTTAATCTAGTGTTTCTTCATTGGCGCCATCCGTGCATTTTTGCTAGAACTAGCTTTCATAAATATCTTCGTTTTATCGGTTGAAATCAGTGGTAAAACACCTACCCCTATGGTGGGACAGACATCAATCGCCCAACAAAGGGTGAATCCGGTGCAAGACACCGTGATAACCAGCGCGGAGGACATCATTAACGCGTCCAATCCTCCGCCCCATATCACGGTAACTGCTAGCACCAAATTCCGCGCACGTCAGCAACCACAAGCCCCGTTACCACCAAGCTTCATGGCATGGTGGGAAGCGGAGCAAAAAAAGCTCGTGTCAAGGATGCAAGCGAAGTTTTCATCTGGAGTTCAACCCATAACTCTGTTTGGCAGGGTCTTGAGCAGCAACGAGGTGGATGGCCAAGACAAGGAAAAAGACGAACACGAGTCTGCCCCTCGGAGGCATTGAGTGACAGAATCCCATTCCGCCCGTGTCTAATGTGTCGGACGAGCCAAAACCCAACTGGGGAACCAATATCGGGTCTAGCGCTCATGCCACATGACTTCATAGCTAGGAGATGACCAGGACTACGAGGAAAGTCAATAGAGGGCAAGCACTCACGATACGCCCCAGAAAGCCATCGAGTACCATCCTAACGCCAACATTGAGTTTTCCAAACCCTATAGACCAACAGCTTCGGCGAACAAGTTCATTAGAAAAATCCTAGAAGCAGAACTTCTCGCGAATCCAAAGATTCCGCCAATGGTAGGAAGGTACGACGGTCTAGCTGATCCGGACGACCACTTACAGGTCTTGGGGTGGACTATGCCTCTATGGTGCCACGTGTTCATGTTAACACTAGTAGGCGCCGCCCGTAAATGGATCGAACGATTGTCGGAGGGGCGAATCATAGGCTGGGATGACTTGGCACACAAGTTCACCCAAATTTCAGCCAACAAAGGCACAATGTTAGCGATCCGGCTGATATTCTTAATGTTACCTGCCGAGACAACGAAAGCGTTGAATATTTCATCACCCGATTCAATAAAGAGGGGCTCAACAACGGTGGAATTGGCAAAGAACTCATGCGCGTGGCCTTCCGGAAGAATGTATGGTGTGATGACCTAATCTGTACCCTCACATGTCGCGATGGCATACCATAGAGCTGGGATGCCATCATGACGGCGGCAAAGCGCTACACGCGCACTGAGAGAAGCTTGGGAAGAGGTATTCTTCTAGACGACGTGCGGAACGATCTCAATCAAGCCAGGAAAGACAAAAGGATTGGTCAGTTTGGTCAAGAATAAACCAAGACGCATTATCCTCTAACTCCCACACACTCGTCGGCCAGAAAGGTAAGCAGACGGTGTAACAACAAAGACAGAGATATACCACCGCTTACCGAAAGTCCTTCAGAGATCATGCTCTTTGAGGGCATTGAGTTCAGAAAGCCAAAACCGCTCAAGCAGTGGACGACCGTGGATATGACCAGGTATTGCGACTATCATGAGGAGCATAACCATACTACCGATCAGTGCTCCAACCTCAAGGACACCATCGAAGAGTGTGCGAAGAATGGAAAGTTGAAACACCTAGTAGTACACGCGCTGGCGGAAAGACTAGGAAAGAAAATCAAAGATCTTCACGTCAATATGTGTAACATCTTATTTTAATGAATAAATAATAAAAGACTATTATTTAATTAATTGTGTGTTATTATATAGTTATATAGAATAATGATAAGTTGAGTGTGGACTTGAAAAATAAGCGATGGATGATGGGCCTTAAGGTGCATGGGCTTAGGGGTATTTAAGCACCCTTAAACCTCCTTAAAATCCTAAACTCTCATTCCATCCTTGCCTCCATACACACTCAAAAACAAACACAAAACTCTCCTTCAAACCCGGACCCAAATCCGAGCTAAAGGAGGGAAGATTTCGTGGCCAAGCAACACCGAACAACTAGTAACACACCCAGATCCAAGTATTGAATTAGATCCGAAGCAAGAAACACGTCTAGATCTGCATCTAGACTCGAACCTGTACCAAAAGAGGTAAGATATAGTTAATGGTTATGTATTTTATGTCGGTTTGCCAAACGCTTTGGTAGATTGGTGAATCGGGCTGTAGGGTTTAAGAAAAACATAAAATTGATTATGAATGAGTTGTTTGGGACGATTTAGGACGAATGGGTGGCGTTCGGACCATGTATGGAACAAATGGGTAAGGTTGTTAAGACCCAGAACACATTATATCGGCAAAATGGGTCATAAGGGGTTGAAAGAAAATGTTTATGACGAAAGGACGCTCAGCCAATGAAGAATTAACAGAATATTGACAATAGTACTACATAGTACAAATGCCACAATCAGTCAACCACTTTATCCACCAACTTCCCTAAGGCACGTGTAAGGCATCTGATTAGTGGAATTCCTAACATGGCAGGTAACTCACACCTTATCTCCTCCCATCCGTGTAACATCCCGAAATTTCCAAGTAATATTAATTATGTTACTTAATAATAGAAAGAAAGTTTACCCGGGTTATCAGGAAATAAATAATAGAATAGGAGTTGGTATGGGTCGGGCTAGTGTTGGGTAATGGATGTGGGTTGTGGACTTGGATTAATTAGGATGGGTTAAATGAGAATGGGCCTTAGGTCCATGGGATCTCAGGGATATAAATACCCTAACACCCCAAAATATCTTCACTCTATCTTTATCCAAGCACACTCCACACACACCAAGCACACCCAAAACCGCCGCCGGCCGGGCCGAGAAAGAAGGAAGGATCGAGCGAGGTCCGGGTAAGAGAGAAAGATTAGTGGTGATACCAAGATAAACGAGATCCAAACAAGCTCAAAAGGTATGATTCTTGATCTTGGAGGTTTAAAGATCCGAGCTTTTAGTGTATAAACGACCGAAAATGGTCGGGAAGTGTTGTGGGTGGTATTGAACCTTAACATGGGTGTTAAAATCGCCCGAAATGTTGATCAGAAACCGAAACAGCGGACATCTGGGCAACTTCGCCTTCATCTGGGCAACTTCGCCTTCAAGCGATGAACTTCGCCTGCAAGCTAAGTTCGCCTGATGAACTTCGCCTGCAAGCTAAGTTCGCCTGATGACAAGTTCGCCTGAGGTTTAAGTTCGCCTGATGATAAGTTCGCCTGAGGTTTAACTTCGCCTAAAGCTAAGTTCGCCTAAGGTTTAACTTCGCCTAGAGCTAAGTTCGCCTGAGGTTTAACTTCGCCTAGAGCTAAGTTCGCCTGAGGTTTAACTTCGCCTAGAGCTAAGTTCGCCTGAGGTTTAACTTCGCCTAAAGCCAAGTTCGATTAGGAAATAAATTAAAAGCGATAAGTAAAAGTAAGCTAATACTAGGCCACCAGATTAGATCAGGCGAGTATTGATACGTGTAACTTGTACAGTCAGCCGAGCTCAGTTAAAGAAGGGATTTACAGCTATCAGAAGAAAGAAGCAGAGTTCAGGTGAGTTTCTAGCCCCATTCCTTGTTATGTTTTCGGGGCTGTGTGCATACTCGATGTGTTGTTAATACATTTATCCTAAGTGATAAGTGTATGTCATATGTGATATGTGTGATAGATATGAATGATTGTTTGTCGGTACGCGAACGATCTTCGGATATTGCGCGTACTGTCAGGTTAAAATAAAGGTACGAATATTATATATCGAAGATGTATGAATATTTCAAATGAATACTTGTCGGGGCGTGAACGATCTTCGGATAGTGCACGTAACGACAAGGGGTATGGTTGTTAAATGAATGAGGTAAAGAATGCCTAGAGTGTTCTTATGTTATAATGTAAGTATGTGTATATAGGTACACGAATGGCATGTGAGTTCTACGTTCGACATAGTAAGTTAGGATGGCAAATCCCTCTAGCTTCTGTCGGACATAGACTCGGCTGGTAATGGCGTAGTTAAGGACTGCGAGCCTTATACGTGAAGTAGATGATATATGTAAACGTAGATAAGGACTGCGAACCTTATACGTAATGTAGATAGGCGTCAGCATAGGACAGGACTATGAACCTTATACGTGCTGTATTTGTAGCATAGGGGAGGACTGCGAACCTCGTACGTGCTATGAATTAGGTTGCAACATAGGGAAGGACTGCGAACCTTGTACGTGTTGTGGATGTATTTCAGCATAGGAAAGGACTGTGAACCTTATACGTGCTGATTTTGTAGCATAGGGGAGGACTGCGAACCTCGTACGTGCTATGAATTAGGTTGCAACATAGGGAAGGACTGCGAACCTTGTACGTGTTGTGGATGTATTTCAGCATAGGAAAGGACTGTGAACCTTATACGTGCTGATTTTGTAGCATAGGGGAGGACTGCGAACCTCGTACGTGCTATGAATTAGGTTGCAACATAGGGAAGGACTGCGAACCTTGTACGTGTTGTGGATGTACTATGGTATAGGGAAGGACCGCGATCCTTGTACGTACCATAAATGGTGAACATAGGTAAGGACTGCGAACCTTGTACGTGTTCACGACCTTGAGTACAGGTATAGACGGTGAACTATGAACGTACTCTCGGTAGACTGAGGTTAGTGATTGTAGATATGTATGTATGTATGGTAGCAAGTATGTATGTAGAACAGAAGGGTAACTAGTGAAGTATGGATATGTATCTACGGATATGTATGTATGTGTATGTATTGTATGGCGTTCGATTAACTAGAACTCACTCAGCTTAGCTGACTTTTAGTATGCACGCAGGTGAGCTGATTATAGAGTTAGCATGAGGATGACACACGGCATGGATTGAACGGCTGGCATCTGAAGAAAGAAGTAAAAATATTTTAAATATAAAGTTTTGTGTTATGGTATCAAAGAAAAGATTTAATGTTTTGTAACAAATGATTGATGTTTTATATTCCGCGAAAAGTTTTAATAAACTCTGATTTGAAGAACTGTGTTTATGAGTAAATCCGACGCTAAAGTAGGGTCACCGGGTTCGGGGCCTTACAATCCGCCTATAAATACCAACCAACCTCCTACGGTAAAATGATATCTGGACTCTCCCGCGAGAACATTCAATAGTGCTTCGTGATAACTTACATTTATTATTTATTCAGTCTCCTATACTGATTCTTATGCTAGATGGTGGTTACGAGAAGACCCCCACCCCTGTAACATCTGCCCCGATCCGACCCGACCCAGGTACCCGTTTCTCTGACCCGATCTCTTTCTTTTATGATTTGATATTTATTTATACTTATATTTTACTTTTAATAATAATAATATACTTTTCCTTCCCGCCTCTCTCTCTTTTCCTTCCCGCCTCTCTCTCTTTTCCTTCCCGCCGTCCCGTCTCTCTTCTCTCTTTCCGCCTTCTTTTCCCTCTTGTCGCCGTCCCGCCCATAAGCCTTGAACCTCTGTCCTTTGTTCCTTCCCGCCTAAGGTTGTCTGCGCAGCTCCACGCGCCAGACTCTTTACAAGGAAGCCTGCGTGAAGACCACCTGTTTCAGCGATACGCGAGACGAACTCTTCTCGCAGCGCGCTAAGAATTGTAATTCTTCTCGCAGCGCGCTAAGAACGGTAGTTCTTCCCGCGACGGGCTAAGGATTTGTAGTTCTTCTCGCAGCGCGCTAAGAATCGTAGTTCATCCCTCGACGCGCGAAGAATTATAGTTCTTCCCGCGGCGCGCTAGGAATTTAGTTCCTCCCGCGGCGCGCTAAGAAATGTGATTCTTCCCGCGGCGCGCTTAGAAATGTAGTTCTTTCCGCGACGCGTTAAGGTTAGTTCTGTCTGCCTTCGCGCTCGCGCTCTCTTGACCTGTGTCAGCCTTCTCGCGCTAAACCCTTTGAGTTTTCTTCTGTTTAATCTAGCCGTTTGCTTTTGTGCTGTTGACCTAATCTGCTTTATGTCTGAAAAGTTACTTTCGGCGCAGCATGCGCACCAACCCCATTGGTTGGCAGAAAAAGTGACTGACATTATCTTTTGAGATCTGCTTTTTCCATGCTTGACCAGTACCTTTATCTGACCCGCCCATGCCTTTTACTGTTCCCTGTCAGCTTTTCCTTTGCCCCCTGCAGCTGCCATATCTTTTGATATCTTTTGCTTTTGGAATCTTTTACTTTTTGGAGATCTTTTCCCCTTTTTCTGGATTCATGTCTCCTAGGGTTTCTCTATAAATAACAATATTATTTTTCCTAACACATCACACACAAACACTTAATTTAACCTCCTCCTTGCTCTCTCTGCCGTCTTCCTCTCTGCCTCCGTCTTCCTCCCTGTTCTGCCCTGCTTTTCCGGTAATATATTATATATAATAATTTACTTATTAATTATGCTAACTTATAATCAAGACTTAAATCAATTCATTAAAACAATAATCTTATTTATAGGTTAACTTGTGCTTGTTTAAAGTTGGTTCTTGCTTTATCTTACACCGCATCGTTTATCAAGTGAGTAATCTCGTACCTAATCCCTTTTTGCTTTTAATGTTTTGGGATGTTCATGTGTTCATACAAACTTAGTCTTAAACTGTTTATGAACTTTAGTCGCGCAGTATCCCATGTGTTGAGGACGTAGACTTGGCTGTTTATTTGTATGTGTGGATCATTAACCGTCTTGTCGGTCTATTCCGCAGTTCTCATGGTACCATTAGATGAACACGGGAGAACTATCGTTTATGATTTTCTCTTTTGTTTACACATGCACAGTTTGTCTTGTTTGTGAGCTCAATTGTGAGCACTGGCAGTCTATGAATCTTAGAGTTGGTCCCGATCAGATTACACCCTTGTTGAAAACCAGACATACACATGTTGCGCGCAGATTTATTGTTATCTATGTATTGTATTAAACTTGATTTCTCACCAACACGCAAGTGTTTGACGTTTATTTTAACACATGTTCAGGTTTGTTGTAGCTGTTCTGAAGCTTGTGGACACGTAGGACGTTTTTACTTTTGGACCTAGATTAAAATGTATCAAGACAAGTTATTGCTGTTCGAATATTTTGATTTATAATATATTGATTTTTAATGATCTATGTTTACCCTGCGCGTGCGCGAATGAATGTATTTATTAAATATTGACACCCAATAGTGTCACGAGTAATGAAACAATATGTGGCGCCCCGATGTATAATCCGCCTTTGGTCGGGGTGTTACAGATTGGTATCAGAGCTCGTTGACTTTAGGATAGGTGGTTAGACGTAACGACCTAGAATACCTAAGAGTCCCTTCTCGCGCATGAGAGAAATCTCATGTTTGCGCGCTTATTGTTAATTACTCGTTATTTATGAATATGCTCGCGCTTGCGCAGTATATGATTTTATGTTTTATTTCGCGATATTTCGATTTTTGTTGAATTTCGATTTTTATTGATTTTACTTACATGTTCGTTTGTTGGATTTGAAAATCCGAAAAGTCATGGTGATACATGAATAGTTGATTTTCAATTTCCATTTACGATTATGTTATGAGGTTGGAGACTTGAAAAGTCATGGTGATACATGAATTGTCAACCTCCAATACTCATTTTCTTGTATGTTTTATATTGAAGATTGAAAAGTCATGGTGATACATGAATCGTCAATCTCCAATACTCGTTTGCTCGTATATTTTAAATTGGGAATTCGGAAAGTCATGGTGATACATGAATTGTCGATTCTTGATTCGAATTTGTTACCTTTATTAAGTCTGCATTTAGGGTCATTTAATCTACTTTAACTTTTGATAGTATCTAACCCTGCGAAACCAAGCTTTATAAAGTTAAAACTTTGCGCTAAAATTCAAGATATTAACTAAAATTAAAACTTTTATAGAATGCCTCCGCTATCTCGCCGATTTCAGAGAAGAGAAGCCTCGCGCATGCGTAGACAGCAACGTTCCCAGGAAATGGCCGCCGCAATAGCCCAAGCTTTGAGCCAAAACAATACCAACACCTCTGGTTACAACATTAAATCCTTTAACGCGGGTAACCCTCCAAAGTTCACAGGTCTTGAAGGAGCCACCGTGATGCTCCAGTGGCTTGAGAAGATAGAAAACACTTTCCTCCACACCCAATGCCCCTCAGACAGACGAACCCTATATGCTTCCAGTGTCCTGGAATCCAGAGCGCTTACATGGTGGAATGGAGTAGCTCATGCGCGTGGCGCAGAGGCTGCTTCTAGCATGACATGGGAGGAATTCAAGGAAATTCTTACGCGAGAATTCTGCCCTCCCAACGAAGTTAAGCGCCTGGAGGAGGAATTTTGGAATCTTAAGCAGTACAGTGGTGAAGCGCGCGAGTACGCGACGCGCTTCCATGAACTAAGCCTGCTTGTCCCTCACCTTGTTACCCCTTCCCGCCGAGCCATAGAGAAATTCCTTGGGGGTCTCCCCATGGAAATTCAAGATTCTGTATGGGCCAGAAACCCAGTAACCCTCTCTGACGCCATTGAGTTGGCCGCTGTGCTCAGCGACAACCATGTCAGAGCAGGAACCCTGTTCCTGCGGGGAGCTGAGAAAACCAAACCCACCAAGACTGCCCCTGAACCAACAGAAACCAAACCAGAACCCTCAAACCGTAACAACCTCAAGCGCAGGCGCAAAGCCTATGCGCTTACCAACCCGCCCATTGTCCAGCAACCCATTTATCAACCTCCAGTTTACGCGCCTAACCCACTGTCAACCTACCCAACACCTCCTGTAGTCCACAACTATGCCTTAACCAATCCCGCACTCCCTGCCCCGCCACCTAAGAAACCTTACACAGGAAATCACCCCTTTTGCCCAACCTGTAGACTCCACCACCCACCTCAAGTCCCATGTCGACTTTGTACCCGATGTGGCCGCGCTGGTCACCTTGCAGAAAACTGCAGAGTCCTTCCCGCCAATCCAATTGCGCCAACACCACCAGTCTACCCGCAGAACCCACAACCAACCTACCAAAACCCACGACCCAGATCGTGCTTTAACTGCGGTGATCCCAGTCATTTCCGGAACGCGTGCCCGAGACTACAAGTGCAAATCACACAAGCGAATCCGGTGAACCAGATTTCAAACCAAGTGACGCGTGGACGAGCTTTTAATATAACCGCGCACCAAGCGCAAGCGAATAATGACGTAGTTAATGGTACATTTTTGCTTAACGGATTTTATGCTTCTGTACTTTTTGATACTGGCGCCGATCGAAGTTTTATCTCTCGCGCCCTCGAGCAGAAGCTTGCGCGACCGCGCGATAACTTAAAAGAAGATTTTTCAGTTGAATTGGCTAATGGTGAAATTATTTTAATAAACTCAGTGATTAAAGATTGCAC
This sequence comes from Bidens hawaiensis, assembly GCF_021521415.1. Taxonomy (NCBI): domain Eukaryota; kingdom Viridiplantae; phylum Streptophyta; class Magnoliopsida; order Asterales; family Asteraceae; genus Bidens; species Bidens hawaiensis. The sequence goes on along the minus strand of NW_027492924.1, from coordinate 183,725 downwards.
GCTTAACCTTAACGAAAACGATTTTCTGATTGACCTCATCCCTATGCCTCTTGGAAGCTTTGATGTTATCATTGGTATGGACTGGCTTACGCATAATCGCGCCGAAGTTATTTGCGCCAAGAAGATGATTCGCATACCTCGAGAAAATGGTGATCTTCATATCTACGGCGAGAAACCCTCCCGCGGTCTTAAACTTATGTCTTGCGCCGAAGCCCGAAGGCTCATGCGGAAAAGGTGTATTGCATTCTTAGCCCATGTGGTTAAACCTGCTGAAGAAAAGAAGAAGCTTCGCGATATCCCTGTTGTGCGTGATTTCCCTGAAGTTTTTCCTGATGATCTTCCTGGTATCCCTCCCGCTCGTGAAGTCGAGTTTCGTGTTGATCTTGTCCCTGGTGCTTCCCCCGTAGCTAAATCTCCTTACCGTCTTGCGCCCGCTGAGATGCAAGAATTGGCAAGCCAACTTCAAGAGTTGACAGCTAAAGGATTCATTCGCCCTAGCTCTTCGCCCTGGGGTGCTCCGGTGTTGTTCGTTAAAAAGAAAGATGGATCGTTTCGCATGTGTATTGATTACCGCGAGTTGAACAAACTCACCATTAAAAACCGGTATCCCTTACCGCGTATTGACGACCTCTTTGATCAACTCCAAGGTGCCTCTTGTTTTTCCAAGATTGATCTCCGCTCTGGCTATCACCAGTTGCGCATCCGCGATGAAGATGTTCCGAAGACTGCTTTTCGAACTCGTTATGGCCATTTTGAATTCTTGGTCATGTCCTTCGGTTTAACCAACGCACCCGCCGTTTTCATGGATCTAATGAATCGGGTGTGTAGGCCTTTCTTGGATAAATTCGTGATTGTGTTTATCGATGACGTTCTGATTTATTCTAAGACCAAGGCTGAGCATGAGCAACATCTCCGATTGGTATTGCAAAAGCTTAGAGCCGAGCAGCTCTTTGCCAAGCTCTCCAAGTGTGAATTCTGGTATGATGAAGTACAGTTTCTTGGCCATGTTGTGAACAAGATGGGTATCCATGTCGACCCATCCAAGATTGAAGCAATCAAGAACTGGATCACGCCATCCACTCCTACCGAAATCCGTTCCTTCTTGGGCTTAGCTGGTTACTACCGGCGATTTATTTCGAACTTCTCGAAGATCGCTTTGCCTTTAACAGCTCTAACGCACAAAGGTAAACCGTATATTTGGGGCTCGAAGCAAGAAGAAGCCTTTCTAACGCTCAAGCGTTTGTTGTGTGAAGCTCCTGTCCTTGCGTTACCTGAGGGTAATGAAGATTTTTTCGTGTATTGCGATGCATCCAACCAAGGTCTCGGTTGTGTTCTTATGCAACGAGGCAAGGTTATCGCTTACGCATCAAGGCAACTTAAGGTTCATGAAAAGAATTGTACGACTCACGATCTCGAACTTGGTGCAGTCGTATTTGCCTTGAAGATCTGGAGACACTACCTTTATGGTACTAAGTGTATCCTCTACACTGACCATAAAAGCCTTCAGCATATCTTTGATCAAAAGGAACTCAACATGAGGCAACGCCGATGGAACGAACTCATCAGCAATTACGATTGTGAGATCCGGTATCATCCTGGTAAGGCTAATGTGGTAGCCGATGCGCTCAGCCGTAAACCCTGCCAGCTTAACTGTATCTTGCCGCACACCCAGCTTCACTTCGCGCCGATTCAAAGCAACCTTGAATCGCGTATTCGTGACGCACAGCGCGCATCCATCAGTAATGGTAACCTTCGCGCCGAGTTAGCGTGTGGCGCGGAAGCGCATTTTGTGCCCAATCTGAGTGGAATTCTCTGCTATCTTAATCGCATCTGGATTCCCTTTGATGAGAATCTTCGCGCTGATATCCTGAGTGAAGCGCACAAATCTCGGTATTCTATTCATCCCGGCGCTGATAAGATGTACAAGGATTTGCGCATTACTTATTGGTGGCCCGGTATGAAAAAGGATATTGCTGTGTTCGTAGCTAAATGCCTGACTTGTTCTAAAGTAAAAGCTGAACACCAACGCCCATCTGGTTTGCTCGAACAACCAGAAATTCCTACATGGAAATGGGAATGTGTAGCGATGGACTTTATTACCAAGTTACCTTTGACAGCAAGCAAACATGATAGCATTTGGGTAATAGTGGATCGTTTGACTAAGTCTGCTCACTTTCTGCCCATTCGTGAAAACTACCGTGTTGAGCAACTCGCGCAGCTTTATGTCAAGGAAATTGTCTGCCGCCATGGTACTCCTTTGAGCATCATATCCGATCGCGATGGCCGTTTTATATCTCGCTTTTGGAAATCTCTCCAATCTGCGTTAGGAACTCGCTTGGACATGAGTACGGCATATCATCCTCAGACTGACGGTCAGTCTGAGCGAACTATTCAAACTCTTGAGGATATGCTCCGATCGAGTGTTCTTGATTTTGGAGGTAATTGGGATTCACACCTGCCTTTGATTGAGTTCTCTTATAATAACAGCTATCATTCCAGTATCGGTATGGCCCCATTTGAAGCACTTTACGGTCGTAAGTGCCGCTCCCCGATTTGTTGGAGCGAAGTGGGTGAAACTCAAATCACAGGACCCGAACTTGTTCAAGAGACAACCGATAAAATCGCCAAGATCCGTGATCATCTGCTGACTGCCAGAAGCCGACAGAAGAGTTACGCAGATCGTAGGCGGAAGCCTCTCGAATTTCAAGTTGGTGATCTTGTTCTCCTCAAGGTGTCGCCCTGGAAGGGTGTTGTCCGCTTTGGGAAGAAAGGTAAGCTTGCTCCTCGATATGTTGGACCATTTAAGATTCTCGCGCGTGTAGGAAAAGTTGCCTACAGACTTGACCTGCCGCCCGCGCTCAGTAATGTGCATCCAACGTTCCATGTATCCAATCTCAAGAAGTGTTTAGCTGACGAGAACCTTCACATTCCACTTGATGAAGTCCAAGTTGATGAAACTATGCATTTCGTTGAGAAGCCTGTTGAGATTTTGGATCGCGAGGTTAAGCAAACCAAGCGCAGTCGCATCCCTATCGTGAAAGTTCGCTGGGAGTCCAGGCGCGGAGCCGAGTTTACATGGGAAAGGGAAGATCAAATGAAGATCAAGTACCCGCACCTGTTCTCTGCGCCACCTACTTCGAGATAAATTTCGGGACGAAATTTCTTAAAGTAGGGGAGACTGTAACATCTGCCCCGATCCGACCCGACCCAGGTACCCGTTTCTCTGACCCGATCTCTTTCTTTTATGATTTGATATTTATTTATACTTATATTTTACTTTTAATAATAATAATATACTTTTCCTTCCCGCCTCTCTCTCTTTTCCTTCCCGCCTCTCTCTCTTTTCCTTCCCGCCGTCCCGTCTCTCTTCTCTCTTTCCGCCTTCTTTTCCCTCTTGTCGCCGTCCCGCCCATAAGCCTTGAACCTCTGTCCTTTGTTCCTTCCCGCCTAAGGTTGTCTGCGCAGCTCCACGCGCCAGACTCTTTACAAGGAAGCCTGCGTGAAGACCACCTGTTTCAGCGATACGCGAGACGAACTCTTCTCGCAGCGCGCTAAGAATTGTAATTCTTCTCGCAGCGCGCTAAGAACGGTAGTTCTTCCCGCGACGGGCTAAGGATTTGTAGTTCTTCTCGCAGCGCGCTAAGAATCGTAGTTCATCCCTCGACGCGCGAAGAATTATAGTTCTTCCCGCGGCGCGCTAGGAATTTAGTTCCTCCCGCGGCGCGCTAAGAAATGTGATTCTTCCCGCGGCGCGCTTAGAAATGTAGTTCTTTCCGCGACGCGTTAAGGTTAGTTCTGTCTGCCTTCGCGCTCGCGCTCTCTTGACCTGTGTCAGCCTTCTCGCGCTAAACCCTTTGAGTTTTCTTCTGTTTAATCTAGCCGTTTGCTTTTGTGCTGTTGACCTAATCTGCTTTATGTCTGAAAAGTTACTTTCGGCGCAGCATGCGCACCAACCCCATTGGTTGGCAGAAAAAGTGACTGACATTATCTTTTGAGATCTGCTTTTTCCATGCTTGACCAGTACCTTTATCTGACCCGCCCATGCCTTTTACTGTTCCCTGTCAGCTTTTCCTTTGCCCCCTGCAGCTGCCATATCTTTTGATATCTTTTGCTTTTGGAATCTTTTACTTTTTGGAGATCTTTTCCCCTTTTTCTGGATTCATGTCTCCTAGGGTTTCTCTATAAATAACAATATTATTTTTCCTAACACATCACACACAAACACTTAATTTAACCTCCTCCTTGCTCTCTCTGCCGTCTTCCTCTCTGCCTCCGTCTTCCTCCCTGTTCTGCCCTGCTTTTCCGGTAATATATTATATATAATAATTTACTTATTAATTATGCTAACTTATAATCAAGACTTAAATCAATTCATTAAAACAATAATCTTATTTATAGGTTAACTTGTGCTTGTTTAAAGTTGGTTCTTGCTTTATCTTACACCGCATCGTTTATCAAGTGAGTAATCTCGTACCTAATCCCTTTTTGCTTTTAATGTTTTGGGATGTTCATGTGTTCATACAAACTTAGTCTTAAACTGTTTATGAACTTTAGTCGCGCAGTATCCCATGTGTTGAGGACGTAGACTTGGCTGTTTATTTGTATGTGTGGATCATTAACCGTCTTGTCGGTCTATTCCGCAGTTCTCATGGTACCATTAGATGAACACGGGAGAACTATCGTTTATGATTTTCTCTTTTGTTTACACATGCACAGTTTGTCTTGTTTGTGAGCTCAATTGTGAGCACTGGCAGTCTATGAATCTTAGAGTTGGTCCCGATCAGATTACACCCTTGTTGAAAACCAGACATACACATGTTGCGCGCAGATTTATTGTTATCTATGTATTGTATTAAACTTGATTTCTCACCAACACGCAAGTGTTTGACGTTTATTTTAACACATGTTCAGGTTTGCTGTAGCTGTTCTGAAGCTTGTGGACACGTAGGACGTTTTTACTTTTGGACCTAGATTAAAATGTATCAAGACAAGTTATTGCTGTTCGAATATTTTGATTTATAATATATTGATTTTTAATGATCTATGTTTACCCTGCGCGTGCGCGAATGAATGTATTTATTAAATATTGACACCCAATAGTGTCACGAGTAATGAAACAATATGTGGCGCCCCGATGTATAATCCGCCTTTGGTCGGGGTGTTACAACCCCCACCCTCTCCTTCTGTTTGTGTAGGTGAAGCTACTCAGAACTGCCGGATTATTCTCAACCCCCGTGGGAAAGACTAAGTGTTAACCTAAGGGCTAAGTGATTAGGCCGAGGGTTAATCTAGTGTTTCTTCAGTGACAATTTTTTGGAAGTATATAATAAGGGTAACGATTGTTAAAGAAAAGATATAATCCCTTCTACTACAAATTGTCATAGTGGATGTATGATAGCTTCCTTCTAGAAGAGTTCAATTGTTATAATGAATAAACGATAGCTTTCGATCGGAAGAATCTGAGTATAGGCGGGTTACCTATGGGCTATGAGGTCGTAGATAGGACAATGTCTTTGTGACTTGCCACAAGTAAAATTGGTGTTATAGTTGAAATGATGATGATCATTCATGAAAATGTCATAGTGCAAACTTGTACGAACAATAAACTCACTAATGCATAAAAAGAAGGTTGGAATGTATGTCCTTGTGACATACCACTTACAATTATGTTAAAGTTTAAAGTGTATAATAGTAATGCAGTATGCTTAATAGTTTAAATCCATTTTTATTTGTAGTAATATAAAGCTAGAACTCACTAACCAACACCGACTTTTAGTATGTATATAAGGTAAAGTCTAGGTCATTCTAGATGACATTGTGGGAAAGGCGTCGTTTGAGTGGGCTATGCTGGCATTGACATTTATCTATTTTGTTATTAGTTATGGACAAATATGTTTCTATTAAAGATCTCTAATCAAGTTAGAGTTGGACAAGTATTGTAATAACATGTTTTTCATTTCCCGCTTATATTCTAATTGAAGTTTATGAACTATGTTACACATGTAAACCCAACCGTAGTGGCACCCTGGGTTCAGGCGTTAACCGAAAGAGAAACCCAAAAAATAAAGTTGTGTGTAAGAGAAAAAAATTAACAAAACAAATTTAGTTATATATAATAAGAGAGAAAAAAAAAGTAGATGTGTGTTTAATATAAGGCGAAATTCCCAAAATGACCCATTTATTGAAGAAGATTTCAAATATGTCCCTCCTAATTCAAGTTTCCAGCTATCTCGTCGTCGATGACCTGTTAGATTATTGAGACGACGAGTTATTAGTTAAAACCGAGACCACGACACGTTGCCGTTGGTTAATTAACTCGTAGTAGTTTCATATTTGGAATCGACTTTCAATTAAACATTCACGTAAATAATAATAATAATCTACCTATACTAATAAAAGAAAATAATGAGGATGATGTGGCAGTCTCATATTTATTATTGGCTAATTTTTCCTGCTCAAATTCCTAATATATTTTTATATGCATTCTAGGAACTTTCCATATAAATAAAGATTATATATTCTAAAATTAGATAATTCTTAATAAAACAAATAATGTTTATTGTAATTTATATGAGAAAATATAAAACTAAAAATGGAATTGAAATATTTAACAAATTTCAATTTTAATTTATAATAATAATATAAAAAAGAATGCACCAATAATAATAATAATAATATACGATTTCTTATATTATATTTCATTTAATAATTAAATCTTTTCCCCTAATATCATAACTTTTCTAAACATCTATATTTTATGACATATCAACAAAAATATGTATACATATATATTTTCTAATTTAAAAAATCTTCTCATATGTTACAAAAAGATTTAAATCACAAAAGAAAAAAAATAAATTTAATGTATTTGCGGCATCAACAGCTTATCAACCCAATATTTATTTAATATAACAAAATTCAAATTGTTTTTACGAACTCTTCTTTAATCCGCCTTATATATAAATATACAATTTGAACTAAGAATATCACTTTTGCAATTGATCAATGTATTTATTATAAGTTTTCATATACAAGTATTTTCTTTTGATTTATTATGCAATTACATATCAAACATTCCAATAAAAATCGATGTTTTAATAGACTCATAATCAACTTCTTTTGTTTTCAAACTTTTAAAACTTTAACGCAACAGTGACATTGGCCGCATGTGAGCTTTTTTATTTGTAACTTTTTTTTTACTAAATTGATAAAAATTAATAAATGGTCATATGTTTTAATTATGTCTTATTGTTTGTAATAATGGGTAAAAACGTGAAGGCCCTGGGCATGGTAATTGGGGTAATGCCATCGATGAGATTGAAGTGTTAGTATTTACAAATTTGAAACATATACTTGCCACATCTTGTGAGTCGACTTCTTGCATTCACGTATTGTTTAAATATCGAACTTTATCTTTGTGTCATATTAAATCTTATTTTATAAACAATACACAACAAAAAATGTATGCTTACAATAAGCCCAATGCAAGAGAAAATGTATTGCGTGGTTGAGATCATCAGTCCTTTTGGTGACTTATTTTATTTAACGAAATGTTTATTTTAGAGAGATTAGCTGCATCCACTTTATTTCCATGCTTATGACCAATGTTTTAAAAATTGGTTTTTAACTCCTACTGGATTTGGCAAAAAAATTATACAACCGGTTGAATAGTTTACTTTGTAATTTCATATAAATGCAACTTCAACTCAAAAAATAGCCTATAAATATATGATTCCTTAATATGACTTGTAAATATTATAACTCATGATGTCGTCTCAAAAAATATGTTGTCGTTTGAAAGTATACATCTGTTTAATTGACGATTTTTATATTTCCGCACGTGTCGTACACGGGTCAATAACCTAGTTCCTTAATAAAATATAATTCAAAAGTTAATCCATAATCAAAAAAAATAAAAGAAAACCGCTCGATTTTCAAAAAATAATCCAAAAGTTTATTCGTTTCAATGTTAATTGATAGGTTAAAAGTCATTTTAAAAAATATGAGCAGCGAAATATCAAAAAACTCTTGGTGTAAAACCGGTTTGCCGGTTTATACCGGCATTTAAAAAAAAACCACTGGTACGATGCTCTAGCAAACCTCCCAAAATACCTGACGGTACGAACCGGTTTTAAAACACTTTCCTTCAAGAAATTGCCAAGTAATCGTTTTTACCTTTCTCAAATTGTAATACGTTTTTTTTACATAATTATGTTCTTATGTTTAACATTTAGTTTTTTTCGGAATTTCAAATAATTCATTGTATTAATTTGCACACTGATAATCCCATGTAATACACGAGTTCTAAATCTAGTAGTAATCTATAATATATATAAATGAAACCCCTAAAATCCTACGTGTCGCGATGTGGTCGCTTCCCCCTTTTATGAAAGCCACAAGATTGCTTGATTTTTAAATGGAGGCCTCTCATTGATTTAACCCAAATTCATGGCTATGTGTCTTACCAAAACAAGATAGCTCTTAAACGGGTTATAACATCTCATTAAATTAAAAATTAATCTTACCAATTATTTGATAAGAAAATCCTATAAAATAGGGATATACTAAAATTTAATATCCAATTTTTTTTTTTTGTGAATTTAAAAAGAAAAAGATATTATTTATAATTAATGAACAATTTTATAGTAAAAACATAAGCGGGTCATGGTCACTAAATCCAGATAGCTTTTAAACGGGTTATAACATATCATTTTTTATTAAACCAATTTATCATCAAACGCTAAGTATATTATTAACTTTCTTATAATAAAGAAAATTAAAATCCAAAAAGTAAATATTAAAAAACAAAAAATGTAAAACAACCATTCTCTCAAGCCATCATATTGCTTTATTTGTAAATGAAGGCTTCTCACGCATTTGACTCGAATTCACGGGTAAAGGTTTCACCAAACCTATATAGCTAAAAATTAATTATTAACTTTCTTACAATAAATAAAATTAAAATTCAAATATAAATATATAAATATTGAAAACGAATAATGTAAAACAATCCCGTGGGATAACATCTAGTAATAATAATAAAAAGGGAAAAATAGTTGGATTTGCAAAACGGAAGAAGGAAGAGAAGCCGCTAGAAACAGAATAACAATAATAATCGTTGTGTCGCCTCAGCCTTGTTTCTTCTCTTCTCTTGACATCGATCGTCATCTGAATAATCAATCAGGTTACTTTTGTTATTATTTTCATCATCTTTTACCCTATCTAAGCTAAGGTCTAGATCTATCCTACTTACAATTGATTTTAGAGTTTTCTAATTTACAAAAGTGAATTAGTTAGGAGCAAGTATTTTCAATTGATTAAGTGTTTCAATTATTTCATTTCAGTTGCTTCATCACTTTGATTATTCAACATTTCAATACCAATACCCGTATAAAAAAAACCCTATTTTCGGGTATAGATCGGGGTTCTTTTTAAGAGGTTGCACTTCTTGGGTTATTTTTCAGGTATAGATCGGGTTTATAAGGGGCCACACTTTTTGTGGTATTTTTCAAGTATAGCTCGGGTTTTTTTTTAAGGGGTTAAGCACTTTTTTTTGGGTATTTTTCGGGTAGGTTAAAAACCCGGGTTTCAGTTATAACTTGAACCAGTTTTCGGGTATTAGCTGGTGTATATCGTGTAAGGGTTTTCAGCACTGAAAGTCATACCCTATGGGTAGGGTTCGGCCAGGTTTGGGTATTGGTTTTTTTGCACCTCTAGTAGAGTTTTTTTTATCTAGTGTTTTGTCTATTAGAATGGAGAAATTAATATCAGTATTTAATATATAGAAGCATTGAAATGAGTTTTTTAAAGACTTGGATACTAACATCATACTGCTGGCGGTCTCTTTTGGTTAGTGTGGATTATTTTGATTATAATTTGCTGATAGCATGAGTGTGTTAAAGATTAATGGGCATTTGGCTGATATCGGATGAATACTGTTAACTATATATACTGTGCCTCTTTTCGACTAACTATTAGTCCTTCTGCATTGCGTGGTAAGTTGATAAATATATGTTATAAACATACAGAGATGGATCTCGAGACTGAAAATAGAATAGCTGCAGTTCTGATGAAAGAAGCAGCAGAATTGAGGCGGCTGGCTGCAAGAGATGGAATAGATGCATATCTGCATCCTCCTAATGTGAGGGTTAGGCCAAACTCACGGTTCCTCACTGCAACTGTTCTTGGTGTGCAACAATGTAAGTTATATAAAAAATAATTCTTTGGCTTTTCAAATGAAACATTCAGGAAGTCTGACTTAAACGTGATATGTTTTTCAGCTAATCGTGCTGTGGAAGTAAATGAGATGTGGCGGGCACGTGAAAAGGAGAAGGAAATGGATAATAGGTCTAAAAAAGATAGTGGCTCAAAACCGAAAAGTACTAGAAGGGTTGAGGATTATGCTTCATCAAGCAACAGCGCGATCAAAGGTGAACTCAGGGACAACGAGATTGAGGAATTCTTGCACTCAAGGTAAGTACTTACTGTCTATCTCCTCTGCTTTCCTTTCATGTGCGTGCGTGTGTATGTGACCAGTCTCACTTGTTTGATTGTGGCAGGGCCAAACGAGGTAGGGGTACCGTCGGTTCGAGGATGGATGAGACAGGCCCATACCTTCCTGATTCTGAAGGGTATATCGACATGGGGTATAGAGAAAGCAGACGTGCTGTTCTTGGTCCCGAAAAGCCTCATAATCTCAATTCAGATGACGAGTCTAGTGAAGAAAGAGAGAGAAAGGCCAAAAGAAGCAAGCATGATCGCAAAAGGCACAAGTCGTCTGTTGATGAAAAAAAGAAGAAGAAAAAGGAGGAGAAAAGAAGTAAGCATCGCAAGTAGCAAGACCATCTGATAGATAGAGGCTTTGTACAATCAAGATAGGATATATGAACCGTTTGCATATTTTGAAAACGATATTTTTCTTCCGGTTTTAAGGGTTGCCTGCTTGATTCTGTGAACATGCTTTCGTGTGAAATGCAATGGATGTAACTCTGAGATAAGGGCCTCTTAACCCATTACTTAATATTCTTTTCTTATTTTTCATTTTTATGGTATGATGATATAGCATCATATGTAGATGCATTACATCTGGTTTTGGTAGGAGCGTGAAGGGCTTATGAGGTGCTGGTCTCTTCTTATGACACTGTTTCACAATAACCACAATGTGACTGACTTTTCGGAAACACATATCGAGATGTCATACGATGGAAGAGTTTCAGAAACCGTAATAGCTAGTACCTTGAATCTGTATCGTATCATCAATCATGTAAAGAATATGTACAACATACTTTGGAATGCTGCGAACGGTGATACTTTTTAATTCGGCTTCAGGGTGGACGGTCAACAAAATTTTCACCTAAAAGGCAAAAGGTCAAGATTGTAATGTATGTAGCAAGATTTGACAAAATGTCAAATATTTACATACCAAAACAAGTCCATTTATGTTTGTAGTCTATGAACTGATGAAGACTACAAATTATAATGTTTTATAATCATTTAAAAGTAACAGATATTCTAACTGGAAACTGACCGGTCCGACCTAAACGAAGCATTTTACAGTTTTGCCGATTAGAAATAGAGACTACCGTAAACCACCAAACTCCACCCATGCCCGAATTCGTTCCCCATACACAACCCGTGCCCTAACCCGAAATTTTCCTGGAAACGAATCTGTTTCCTGGAAAGGAAACACACACCAAACTCCACCCATGCCCGAATTCGTTCCCCATACACAACCCGTGCCCTAACCCGAAATTTTCCTGGAAACGAATCTGTTTCCTGGAAAGGAAACACAAAAAGAAAGAAGCAACATCGGTTGTAAAAATACTCATGATTTGTCCGTACACATTACTCGTAACTTGTTTTTGTTTTTTCAAGTAATACTACTAATCTATTAAAGCAACACAATATGTACACATGTCACTTACCTAGGTTGTCCACACAGGGTTCCATGTCATCAACTTTTCATATATCTACTTTCCACATATTACCCATTAAATTTATATCAACATATTATGAAACACATGTGACCCGTCTTTTTGTTATGACCCGATGACCCAATTCCCATTTAATACATCCCCGTTCATAGTTCTCAACATCATCATCATCATCATCATCATCATCGTACTCAGTATATCCCACCAATAGCAAAGCTATGGTAGGGTCTGAGGAGGGTAAGATGTAGACAGCCTTACCTCTACCCCATAAGGATAGAGAGGCTGCTTCCGGTGAGACCCCCGGCTCGATAGTAGTTTTGCATCAAGCCTTGGACATAAGGCACATAGCACTCAATCATCGGGACACCGGCTGATCGGTGCATGTACCCTTGTCTTTCGGCTATCAACGCCACTACATGATGCCTGATTAACCGTCCGTCACTTTTAACGTTATTTTCACGAGATTAGTAAAATAACGTCAAAATTAGTGCAATTTCACTTTTGCCCACCCGAGGGTTCACGCATATATACATCATATGTGCGCACCGCAAGCAGGGCTTATGCTGTCCAACATCTAAACCCTAATTGCCCACCCGAGGGTTCACACATATATACATCATAGTTCTCAACATCTAAACCCTAATTGTCTTATGCTGCCCAATTGTTTCCCCGATGTCCCTCTTCTCCATTGTTTACAACCGTCTAACTTCCATCCATGTTCAATCTGTCATTTATCAAAACAATTGAGAAACCCCTTTATGAATTTCTCAAATAACCCTTAAATACAGTGTATGATACATCTTCAATCGCTCCATGTTCAATCGATGTTACACCAAAACGTTTTAACATGTATTCGTCTCCATCTTCTATCTCTTGGTATGTTAATTTGAGAGTTTTTCAATATACTGTCCTTAATTCCATGTTAGTTTCATATCAGTTTGTAACATTAACCATGTTAGTTATTTCATATATAATAAGAAATTTATATAATTAAATACTTTATTTTTTTTTCATATAATAAAGTGTTTAACTATGATTCTAGTTTATTTACTATGTTTCATTTTTGTGTTCGTTATTTCTAATTAGATCATATATAATTAGAAATTTATATAATAAAATTCTTTATTTTTTCATATAATAAAGTGTTAACTATGATTCTGATTTGTTTACTATGATTCATTTTTGTGTTTATTATTTCTAATTAAATCATATGTAATTAAAAATTTATAAAATAATAATAAAAGTCAACTCAGTTACTTCTAAAACAATAATGAAAGTCAAACTTAGTTTGTGAGGAAATTTATATAATTTCAAACATTTAGTCAAACTCAGTAAATATTATCTTCATAGTCCTATTATGTTACTAAATATTTAAATTTTTGAATTTCAAATTTCAAATCTATAATTAGATTATAATTTAAGTATTTTAGGAATTGTCTATAATTTGGGTGGGTCTTTTCTAAAACATCATTTTAAAAACTTAATTTATTATTTTAATATTAATCACCGAGTGTAATTTTTGTTAGTTTCAAAAATTAAGTTTTGGATTATTAATTAATAAATATTGAAATTAATATTCTATTTATGATTAAATTATACCACCTATACAAATATCTTACTTTAATATTATTCAGTGAGTGTAATTTTTGGTATTTCCAAAAATCAACCTTCGGAATATTGGGTAGGTGATGTATTTATGGTTTCTAAACTTATGAGGTTTAATAATTCCTAAAATAATTTAAGTACTATAGGAATTGTCTATAATTTGGGTGGGTCTTTTCTAAAACACCATTTTAAAAACTTAATTTATTATTTTAATATTAATCAGCGAGTGTAATTTTTGTTAGTTTAAAAAATTAAGTTTCGGATTGTTAATTAATAAATATTGAAATTAATATTCTATTTATGATTAAATTATACCACCTATACAGATATCTTATTTATGATTAAATCATAATATTCTATTTATGATTAAATTACTTTAATATTATTCAATGAGTGTAATTTTTGGTATTTCCAAAAATCAACCTCCGGAATATTAAGTAGGTGATGTATTTAAATTGATTCTATTTATTGTTACATTAAAATAAAATTGTTTTTAAACTTATGATGAGGTTTAACAAGAATAACCATCTCTGTATTTACTATATAACAGTCATTCAAAGATGTATTCTACACATTCATAACAATCTTTTGACTTTGAAGCTTCTACAATGCAAGTTTTTCATCCCTTATTTATAAACTTTATATTCAAACGAAGTTATTTTACTAAAGGCTTTCATCATTTTTCACTAAAGTCTTTCATCATGTTATTAAAACAGCTTACAATAGAGGTTCAAAGGTTTACAATGTTAAATGAAATTGATGTTCTCAAAACCTCTCCATCAATTGTTAAGGTTAGATTTTTGAGAATTTGGTCCATCGAGAATAACAAGCACGCAAACGAGGACTTCTTGATTGAGATGCTAATATGTAAGTTCCTAATTATTTTATATTTTGTTTTTCTGTAATAATTAATACTCTTTAGTCTCTTTTCAATAATTATTTGCACGTGTTTCTTTTCATTATATTCTTATTTCATAAAAGGAGAATTGAATGCAAGCTACAGTTTTTAAACCAGACATTTTTCGTTTCAAAAGGTTTTTGAACGAAAACGCGACTCTGACAATTATGAATCCTAGCGTTGTTTTAAATGGTTCCAACTATAAAGTCATTGATTGTCCAAACAAGTTGGTCTTCGATCCAAACACCCATGTCAATCCATGTCAAGACTTTGATGATTGTATGTTTGGTTTCAAGTTAACTTCATTTCGTTCAATAATTGATAAAGAGATTAGTTTGAGGTCCACACTAGGTATGCACCTCATTTTAAATGTAAATATATATTTGTATATGCTATTTGATTTTTTTTATTAATGCTGCAGCATTTTGAATTAGAACATGAAGTTAGTAATAAGCCTAAATGGTTATTAGGATGTGTGAACTATGAATCTGATTTTGATGATCTTCCACAAGATTTTGATTATGAAGATGAAGCATAAGGTAACACACTTTCAATAACTTAGTTAAATTACTTATGAGTCTCCATTTATAATGTTTAGTTGTTGAAGAAAATTGAATTATTAGTATACTTTTAATACATAAGAATACATGTAATATACATAAAGTATTGTAAATTTTGTTTTTCATTTTAATAATTATTTAGTTCTGCGTTTTGATGATATATTATTAATTGGTATATTAGCTTAAGTAATTATAGGTAATTTTAATACAGTGCAGATGGTATAGATGATATGTTTATATTACAACATGTATTTACTTGCCTTTTGCATTTTATGTTAAAGTTAACACATATAATAGATATGCAAAGCTGTTTATATTATACATGTATATTGTTTTTTTCTAGAATGATAGCATTAAGTTATACTGGGATTAAATAATCCTATAGATATTATAGTTGTATTTAACAACTTTATTAATATTGAATTGAAACTCATTATAAAATACGTTAAGATTTTAGTTGTATATTTAATCAGGATGCTATGGTTTATTTTGTTTCTCAGGTTGTGAAGCAAAATGACTTTCTTTTGGTGGAATGTTGAAGAACCTGATGATGGACTAATATAATTAGAACATGCTTATGTCTTCGTTTGGTTTTGTGGTTGTGTAATTATTAACTTTTTATGTAGACAATATGAATGCTTAATAATTTGGTAAAAAATTATGTTAAATATTTTTGTGTTGGTTTAATATGTTTTCTATATTTATATGGTTTGTTTAGTTGTTATTAAAGTATGATAAAAGGCCTTAAGTAAGTACATATGACTTATGACTTTGACGTATTTTTTTTTAATGGTAAAATTTATGTGAACAAGCGGCACGAAAGAAAAACCGCAGAAAAACAAAACCCCCTCCACAACCCAGAGGGCGCCCACCAACCAGAAACCAACTACTTAAACTTAAAAGTACACCAACTCGACCAATCTACAACATTACATTTAGATCGATTTTTAAACCAAAGGAATCCTAAGGACTTTATATCACATATTATCTCTTCGATCTTCACCTTTTTTCCTTCGAACAATCTCTCATTTCTCATTTTCCAAATTCTCCAACACGTAATAATAATTATCCCATGAATGACATCCTTTATACTCGCTTCTACGCCCACAAAATCGGAGATGTCAAGCAAGTCTCTAACCGAGAAGACAAAAATAGGAGGGATCTTACATCACCGTCTTATATTTTCCCAAACAACCGCCACAATCACGCAACCCGTAAATATATGGTCCGCCGACTCCCAACTAGACTCGCACAACATACACAAGCGATTTGCGATTGGGATATTCCTTTTTTCAAGTTCCAACATAGTTGGAATCCTGTTCATCTCCGCCCTCCAGACATGAATATTACACTTCGCAGGGACCCATTTGCTCCATCTCATCTTATAGTTATTACTATTATCTCGGCTTTGAATAAACAAATTCTTAACCGAATTAACCGAGAAATTTCCTGCCTTATCTCCCACCCATTCCCAAAAATCTGAACCCCCATACCAACCAGCAGCATTAATGAGTTGGAAACACCTTTCCCATTCTTCCTTTTCAATCTGCGAATTTGGGGTTGACCAATCCCAAGCCCAACCGAACTGATTTCCTTCTCTCCAAAAACGATCACTAACTTTACAATACTTATCTCTTTCCAGTTTGAATAGGTTTGGTAACTTTTCCTTTAAACTTGAATTCCCTATCCAAACATCAGCCCAAAAACCCACCTCTTTACCATCTCCAACTTTGCCTCAAATGTAGTCAGCCACTTTCTTCCCATCCAATTTTAAATTTTTAACAACTTTGGAAATATTTAACCAAACCCCTGTATTCCCTTTTTTACCTGGAATCGCGTCCCAATCAGAACCGTACGAGTGAATAGACTCTATGACTCGCTTCCACAACCCTTTGTATCTGTCTTGAATCTCCAGAGCCACTTCACCACCAAGGCATTATTCACATCTCTAAGTTTACTAATGCCCAATCCCCCCCCCCCCCCCGTCTTTCGGAAGAGCCACCCTTTCCCAAGCAACCCAATGAATCTTTCTAGCATTGTCAGAACCTCCCCACAAAAATCTTTTTATAATTCCTTCAAGAGTCTCGACCACTTTACACGGAACTTTGAAAAGGGAGAAATAATAAACCGATAAACTTTCCAAAACCGACTTAATCAGTGTGACTCTCCCACAAATAGACAAAGAGTGAGATTTCCATAAAGCTAATCTTTTCTCAAACACTTCAATTATCCCATTCCAATTATGCACTTTATTCATATTGGCTCCCACAAGAATACCAAGGTGTAAGAACGGAATTCTACCAACCTGGCACCCGAGCACACTCGCCATGTTGCCAATCTCCAACTCGCCAACATTGCAACCAAATAGCGTTGACTTTTGCAAATTTATCTTAAGACCAGAGCACATATGGAAGCATCTCAAAAGTCTAGCAACATTTGCTAAGTTTGGCCCAGTCCACTCTCCAATTATCATGGCATCATCCGCATACAAAATATGGGAAACCAACGGACCCCGCCTCGGAGATTGGAAGCCATTAAAAATCCCACCTTCCACAGCTTTTAAAATCATACTAGAAAAAGCTTCCATGACAAAGAGAAATAGAAAAGGTGATAAAGGATCGCCTTGCCTCATACCTTTGGAACATTGAAACTCAAAGGCCGGAGACCCGTTAACCAAACCGAAGAGCGGGCTGAGGTTAAACTCCCTAAAACCTATTTACACCAAAGATCTGGGAATCCCATTTGGGCCATAATCGACACTAAAAACTGCCAATTAACGTTACCGTACGCCTTTTCAAAATCAATCTTCAAGAAAAAAGATTTATACTTGACCTTATTCGCCTAAGACATTAACTCATTCACAATAAGCGGCCCATCCAAAATAACCTTCCCTTCCAAAAAGGCAGATTGGTATTCAGAAATCACCGAACCCAACACCTTCTTTAAAAGGTTCGCTAAAACCTTGGAGATCACCTTGTTTATAACTCCTACCAAATTTATCGGCCTGTACTCGTTTAAATTTTGAGGATCCTTACACTTAGGAATCAGAGTAATAAAAGACGGGCTGCATCCTCTATTAATAATGTCTAACAAAACCAGCCTCAAACAGATCCCAAAACTGTTTAATAAACTTAAAATTGAAGCCATCCGGACCGGGGGCTCGATCCCCATTTGCAATCAAAAACAACTTTTTTAATTTCTTCTTTAGAAAACATCGCAATCAACTGCGAACCATCTTCCTTAGTAATCATACATTATTTTTTATATCTGATTTCCTATGTTTTCTTTTCTTTGTTGAAGTGATATTGTTGTGTTTCAATTTTCAAAATTGCTGTCTACCACTAGTTTTTTTATTTCTTTATACTTACTCCATAACGTGGTCCTAAATCTAGAATGGTCCTAAATACCTACAATTGACTTGTTTTAAATTTAGTGAAATAAACACTATTTAATATTTATAAAATTTAGTGTTACCAAAAGTTGACCAACATTGAATAAAAGAGAAACCATTAAAAATTAACCAATAGATTAAGGAGCTACAAAAGAGAGGATAGGTGCTTAAGTATTTTACTATTCATGTGTATATGAACCACTCTCAACAATGTATTTCGAATTGAAACCATTTTACTACTTTCATAAAGTCTCAGAAAAACCTACAAGTAGATTAAGACCTTTTCAAGCCAAAGCAAAACAAAATTCAGGTTGAATTATATAATCGGGATACCGACATGAACTATCCAAGAACAGACCAAATAAGCATATCGATTCGGTTCTTAGTCTTGATTTGAGGGTGAATTCGGTTTCATTTTGTTCAGTCCACATTAGGGGTGTTCTTCGGGTTTGTTTTTCGGGTTTCAGGTTTTTTGGGTCGGGTTCTTTGGGTTTCAAATTTTAAATCCAGACTTGAAACCCACCAAATCTCTCACGGTTTCTTCGGGCTCGGGTTTGGGTTTTTTCTGGTTGGGTTAATCGAGTTTCGAGTATCCTAGGAAAAAAAAATACATTGGTAAATTTAAATGTAACATATTCTTTTTTACTCCCGTAATGCAAATAAACCAATAACAAAACAAAAATAAACCGATAAAACATCCTAAAAAAGGTAAAATTTAACAAAATTCAACCATAATAAATAAGACCGACATAATCATCTTCAATATGTCATGATTAGGGTGTTGGATTTATATTTGTTTTTAGTCATAAATTGAAACATTAATAAACAATAACAATCGATTCATAATAGGTGGAATGAGAATAGTCGATTTGGAGTAAATTTTGATAATGTCAGCGGCTAAAGCTTAGCCTATAACACCTAAAAATATATGTGGTTTTAAAACTAAAAGTTTATTCAAGTTTTTCAGGCTGACCCGAAACCTAGAATTCGGACCCAAGAACCAACCCAAATTACTTCGGTTCGGGATTGGGTTAGCCTTTCTCGGGTTCGGGTTTCTCAGGTTGGGTTAGTTCTGGTTCATATACGGGTTTTCTCGGGTTGGGTTTCGGGTAAAAGTGACAGCCCTACCAATAACCTATACAAGTATGGACTCTATCCTTGACAAAGGATTGAAGACGTATAAACAGCTAAAGCCAATAATCTATACAAGTATGAACTCTATCCCTGACAAAGGATTGAAGACGCAAGAACTGATGCTTTAAAGAATGAGGAGGATAGACTGATGATCAAGAGAGTGAAGATGCAAAAGGGTTGAAGTTTCAAGAACTTAAAGCAGAACTATTGACATGCAAGCAACAGGTACATTTATCAGTTGATTCTTTGCACATAAGCATTTCAATTATCAATTGATTAAGTGATCTTATTCGGTAATTTACTCTAACAATTGAAGATGTCACTATCACAATTGTGTTAGAGCGTTAGAGGTCATTATCATGATGATAACAGGAAACGTCTCTATATATCTATGTGTGTGTTTATGTTGTACTCTCCATCAACATTGCAATCATAATTGTTCATCGTAATTTTACACATAGTTAATGAGAGAGGTATTCATTTTAGGGAGAGTTTCTCTTTTGCATTGTGTAATAAATTTAAGCGTAAAGTAATTAAATATGATTTCATCTTGACTTTGATAGTGTTTGTGTTTGAATTTACTTATGATTTAATTGTTTTGTTTCGATTATCAATTCACAAAACACTTCGATCCCAACATGGCAACAACTATATAATATATTAATTAATGTATTCACTTTTAATGGGGGTAATGAGTTTGGTAATCAAATGGATATCAGTGTCGCCTCCCGAATATCCGTCCAATATGAAATAATGGAAAAACTACAATTACAATATGAAATAATTGAGAAAAATAAGTTGGTATATAACATGCATATTTATAATTAAACATAAAACTGTGAGATGACTAATAATTTTAAAATTGAACCGGACTAGCGTGCCGGACTATGAACTGCCCACACAGGTGAGCCGGTTGAGTTATTCTAAATCGTCTTTGTTTGGACAGATTAGTTACATATAGGGCCGACGGTTCGATCCGCTTATTGAAGTTTATTGATATCTTTTTCTTTTTTAAAAAAAATCTTCTTTCTACTTCAATTTTTATATTTTGTTTACTACAAATACCGTATTTTGTTAACGTTTCGGATTTATACCAAAAATATGAATTAGTTTCATATTTTATTACAAATTAGTTATATATTATTATTTTATTATGCAATTTATAGCATAACTCAATTTAATTTTAAAACCCGTCTAACCAGTAGACTTGTAACATGGCCCGCATGAAACATTAGTGATGATAACTCTAAGGGTCTGTTTGGTATGAGGTAATGAAATGGACGAAACAATGAAATAAATGTGATAATAGAATGGACAAAGGAATAAAATGATTTATTACCATTCCAATGAGATGTTTGGTAATCACATGGGAATGAAACGAATCATTACTTTGTATTGTTTGGTAGGCAAGAGAAAAAGGAAATCTAAAATTAAAATGATAGTTAGTGGCGGTGGTGGAGGGAAGTAGGTGTTGGGTGTGGCATTGGCAGTAGTGGGCGGTGATGGTGGTTGGCGATGGCGGGTGGTGGTGGGCGATGAGAGATAATGGTGGTTTGAGGTGGGTAGTGGGGGTAACAGTGGAGGTGGCAAGTTGTGGTGGTGGTTGGTGGCGGTAGCGACAGTGGGCAGTGGCGACGATTGATGATGGTGGGGGAGGGGGGAGAGAGATGGTGGCGGCGTGCAGTGGTGGTGAGAGATGGGGGCGATGGTTGTTGGCGGTGGTGGGCGGTAGCACTGATGGCGATGATTGGTGGCGGTGGGTGGTGGTTGCGGTAACGACGGCGGTGGCCGGCAATGATGGTGGTTGGTGGTGGTAGTGGGTGGCGGCGGCGGTTGGTGGGTGTTGATGGTGGTGGGTGGTGGTGATGGGAGGGTGGTGGAGTTGATGTAGGGTAAAAGAATAATGTAATAAAAAAAACATGGTGAGTCGATGAAATGAAATTTGAGTATTTTAGAGGGAATGGAATGAACTAAGTAATAGATCATTTCATTCATTTGATCAATCAAACACACTTATTTTCTTCCGTCACAATGGGTCATTTCATTCCGTCTTTCATTCCTTCATACCTAACGAACCATCAAAAAGTTACTTTATATATACATATATTTTTTTTACGAGAGAAATTTTTTTTAAGTATTTATTGTGATTGGTTGAATAATGAATTTAGTGGTCCAATGGCAGCCAATCTACCAAATATGCCTTGTTTTTCTCTCATATTCAAGTAATCCACATGGTTTTTGGTTTATGGTCAACATAAATCTCAGTCAACTCTCCTTCAATCTTGAATTGGTTTTTGGTGTATTTGCTTCGTGGTTTCAAAATTGTTGACATTTTGTACTTCAGTTTTGACACCATTATTGAATTTATATCTTTGGATTTTAACCAAAAATTTGTTTTGTTAGGAAATTAGAAAGCAAAATAGGTCATATTAAGTCAATAAAATAATGAAATTAGTACTTTAGATTATATTTCTTCTTTACGAAAGTACTCAAACATTTTAAATATGTTTAACTCACTACTAATCTACTACTACATGGGAATAAATATAACACAAGAAACCTTATTCTTTAAAAAACAAAATAAATTGTATTGACTAGTGGGAGAACAATTTTCATCACAAGATCAAAAATAGATAACAAATAAAAAAATCCGAGAAAAGACCCAGATTATCTAGACACTACCTTGGTCATCTAGACACCAGCATAGGCCCTATACAAGTCGTATAGGCCTTAAATTGTGTCAGTTTGTGTCGACATATTTTAGTTTTTGTTTCTTGTGCCTCGTATAGGCCTATATTGCTCGTATAGACACAATTATTTTTTGTTTTTTTAATTTTTTTCTAATTAATTAAAAGTTGTAAAAAGTATAGTGGTTTGATAATGGAGAGGTTGGTTAAAAACAAGTCGTTTGATGATGAAAATGATGGTAAAAAACAAGTCAATTGATGATGGAAATGATGGTTAAAGCAAGTCAATTGATGATGGTGCTAAATGACGTTGACAAAAACCTATACGAGTCGTATAGCGTGTGTATGAGTGAACGCGAAAAATTTGAAAAATCTTGAACAAGAATGAGATATTATGGCATATACGAGGCGTATAGGCATTACGAGGCATATAGTTTACCCACGCAAAGCTATACGAGTCATATAAGACCTATACGAATCATATTGTTCATCCACGAATAACTATACGAAGCGTATAGGGCCTATACAAGACATATAGGGCCACGAAAAACTATACAAGAGATTAGGGTCTATACGAGTCGTATATGCCTATACGAGTTGCATATTGCTGTAAAAAGTTGTCTCATTGTTCCCTCCATACACTTGTCAGTCATGTGTGATCTATACGACTTGTACATGTCTATACGAGTTGTATAGGCATGTACAGACATATGGGGGGTTGTGTTTGTATATAACATCCCATTTTAAATACTCATATTTGATGCATACTCGTATTTGATGCGAAAAAATAATAATAATGAAACATAGTGATGTTAAAATAGACAGGGTCGGGCCGGGGGGTGTGCGAGCCGCACCCCCGGTCGGCGCATGTAAGTTTCGGGGGGCCAAACATTTTATGCATATATATGTTTGATATATAAAAGTTTCTAAGTCAAACGACGTCGTCAATTGGTCGAATCTGTCGTTAATTTTGGTGTTTAAAAGTCACGGAAAAATAGATTAACCGGATAATTTTGCCAGAAAATACTCTTGGTGAAGAAGATGACAACAAAATCAAGTTTCAACTTTCAAGTAATGACAAAATATAACATGCTCTTTATTTAATAATTAAATCTATTATTTACATACTCATCCCTTTTAGTTTTGATTTAGTTATACCTCACCCTTAACTTTTATTTCAACATACCATTTAAAATCCTTAAACAATTTTAAAAAATTAAGTTTATATTAAAATAACTATATTAATTTTAATCAACTTTGTATTAATAACTCGTATAAGCATTAAGTTTTAGGGATTCGAAAATTTTGGTATTACATTCATATTATATAGGAAAATTGGAAATAAATAATCCCACATTTTGTGTATTGGTCGATAATAATCTCACCTTTAAAAATCACTAGCAATGGTCCCACCTTTTAACTATTTTTGTCTCACTGATCCTCCGTTAAAAAAAATACTTAACGTCGTTATGTTTTTTCCCTAGTTTCAAACCGATGTTTTAGGGCTTTTGATCGGAAGAACGATATGAGTCAACTGATGTAAAACTTATTTCAAAACGGTGATTCAAATGGCTTGATTTTTGTTAATTGGAAATTCAAGCGCCCGAATTGAAATATTGTTTCATCGTTTGGATCACCATTTTGAGATAAGTTTTACATCGATCGGCTCGTATCATTCTTCCGATCAAAAGCCCTAAAACATCGGTTTGAAACTAGGAAAAACATAACGACGTTAAGTATTTTTTAACGGAGGACCAGTGAGACAAAAATAGTTAAAATGTGGGACCATTGCTAGTAATTTTTAAATATGAGATTATTATCAGCCAATACACAAAAGGTGAGATTATTTATTTCCAATTTTCCTATTATATATTTTTTATATTTATTTTTATAATATTAATCGTCGTTTATAAAAATTAGCTTATATATTTTGTTATTCGTTAAGGCTCACGGACCTTTTTATTTCGGCTAGACTGAGGTATTTAAATCCTCGGAAACGGTCTTGAAAATAGAAATTAATTTATTCGAAGTTCAAAAATATACGAAGTATCTAAAGTCGTTACCAGAAACAATAAAATAAATAAAGAAGGTTTTTTTGTATTTTTTGACGACTTTATGTGACCTCACAAATTTAGTCCATTCTTGGGGGAAATTAGAAATGTGCAACTTATTTCAACATTATAGTTAGTCTTTAATATTAGGAAATTAAATTTGTATATAATAATATTCAATTATGTCTTTGTTAGAAATAAAGATTTTGCGACGTCAATTTTGAATTTAAATAAACTCGTCTTCAGTCAATTTAGGAACCCAAATTTCTTTTTCCCTGGTAGGAAACCTATAGAAAACGAAACTATGAAAACTACTAGAAATATTAATAGAAAATTATGATTTGTGTCTGATGACCGTCGTTCGAGTCACGAAAAACCTAATTAACTTAAGCAGATAGGGTAAGTCAGATATCGTATCTACCAGGAGTATGTGGTCAATTTAATGCATAATCAATTTCTCAAATTCAAATTATGAAGTAAACAGTATGAGCGCTGATCACACTAGCAAAAGATAGATTTAATAGCAAGTAAACTGAGCAAAGTTCAATCAATAAACAAAGACAAATCACACTCGGGGTTCAAGCAAATAAATAAGCAGTAATCTCAAATTCACTTAACACGTTAATCATCAATGACCAAATCAGATTGACTAACCAGTTAAACCTCAGGCATCAATAATCGCTAATACACGACACTGGTTACAAACAAGCCTTGCCAGTGTGACTCAACTAAGGGCAATTGTATGCTTCATCATATTCAAACTAGTCAAAACAACCCTATAATCAATTATCATAACAACTGACAAATAAATCGTTCTGGTCGAAATAACCCTAAATCGACTGAATGCATAGTAATATTAGACATCAATACTCATAGATTAATAAAAAATTATTACAAATCATTCGTTCTTATCAAATGAGAAAAACTATAAAACACAATACTCTACATCTCGGGTATGATTCGAGAGGATTAGCCGCGCCTCGACATAGAAAGATCTTCAATTCTGATAATGTAGGCCATGTGGATGATCTTTAGATGCTTTAGAGGGATGGAAATGGTCTTGATAGGCTTTGGAACTGCTTTGGAACGTGATAGTTGAGAATAGGGTCGTCAAAACATAATATAACTTCAAACCTATAACATTCGTTGATTTTCAAACCCAAAAATCCAACCCACCATTTTGAATTTTCGGTTTTGTTTATATATATATATATATATATATATATATATATATATACATGTATTACGATATTCTCAAGTTTCGTTTCATGTGGTATTCATTAACGTTTATTTAAATTTGAAATTTTGTACTCGTATCTGTTAAACCAACCCGTTTCGTCGTTTAATTTTTATTCGTGTTTAACATTCATCGTTAATATACACGCGAATTTATGTTCATCGTTCGTTCATTTTTTTGTTTATTTTGTTCAAACAACGAATCTACGGGACTCAAAGTTTCTATTTATACGAGTTGCATTATTCGGGCATAACATGTAAACAATCCAAAAATATATATATCATTAACAAGATTTAAGACATTCAAAAGTTCAAGGATCATTATGTAGTTATAGATTAATATATGTTTTAAAGTAATCTTAAACTTCAGGGACTGATTGTGTAACATTTTAAAATATTATAATTAACCCAGCCCTAGCCCCCTTGTACCCCGTTTTTCCAGTCAACGATTCCGGCCACCAGAATTCGTCTTCGGTGAAGTCCAAAAAGCCCCGTCACTTGCCGTTTAACCATTTTGTTTATATCAACGACCATAACCGTCAACTTTAACTCGTAATTGACATATTAATTACATCATAACGCCTCGTAATCTCCGGGAAATTCATAACCATCACCGGGTGTTACACCGCGATCAAATCATCAACATTAACTTGTAATTGACTCCATTGGTAGCATAAATAGACCAATCTCATAAGCTTAAACCCACACCAAACACAAATTAACAGCAAAGTACTCTTAGAAGCAATAACCCAGAGTATTCCGATCAAACTCCGGCCATCCTCATTCTCCGTCAACTTTAACACAAATTAACAACAAAGTACTCTTAGAAGCAGTTATATCAATGACCATAACCATCAACTTTAACTTGTAATTGATATATTAATTACATCATAACGCCTAGTAATCTCTGGGAAATTCATAACTATCTCCGGGTATTACGCCGCGATCAAATCATCAACATTAACTTGTAATTGACTCAATTGGTAGTATAAATAGACCAATCTCATAAGCTTAAACCCACACCAAACACAAATTAACAGCAAAGTACTCTTAGAAACAGTAACCCAGAGTATTCCGATCAAACTCCGACCGTCCTCATTCTCTTTATTTCCTGCAACTCTAGAGGTAATACTTATATGGTTTTCATTCGAGATTAACATATAAAACAAACCCCTAAACTAATTTCATCAAACGCGGAATGAATTAATAGAATCAAAGGTTAGGGTTTATGTTGAAGAAGATGATCCAGATAACTAAGCTATATATTTTTCTTTTCTGTTTCCACTACAGCAAGCCAGCTAGAGCAGCTGGTTAAGTCGCAGGTCCAATATTTGTTAGACTCGTGTTCGAACCCAGGTCGTTGCATAATCTTTGTATGTTTTTTAACCTCTTTCTTAATTAATAAATCAAAATAAACATATTATTAAATCATTAAATCCAATAAAAATCTTTTTAAGTTAAGTAAATTAATTTTATCCTTTTCACCTAACAACTAATCTTTCAAACCCGTCAAGTTTCGTTTAAACTCGTAAAACATTTATGTATTTATTGTTTGTTAAATGTTATAATTCGTTAAAACTTTTGTTTTCAAAATAAAATATATCGTTAACATCATATTTCCGTAAACAATATAATATACAACTTAGTATTACTCTCGTGATTAAGATTCGTCCATTAACTTTAATTCATTTGTTTTAATTCGTTAACTATAATTCATTAGATATAATTCGTTAGTTTAATCCAATAACAAAATTATTTTTTTTGCGAGATAAAATTTGTGCCTTGTATATCCCATAAGTCTTTTAATAACATTAGTTATAATATTTAAATAATATAAATCAATAAAATTCCATTAAAACTTAAAATAATATTATAATGCTATAAAGTAATAAAATATTGCTTTAACCCTAAAACCAAATTGCTCTAACTTTATTGATCCCGGTAGCTAGTCCTTGATTTTGTATCTTCGTTATTATTTATAGTTCGTGAGATTCAATCGCTTCAGTTTCGTCATCATGCTTTCGGTTTTCATTGCAATGTTTATCTTCAATTTCAAGTTGAGTTTTCTCACACCCCCTCTTTAAACGTTTTCATATTTTGGGGGTAGTATATGTATCCTATCAAACCTCAATAATTACAACTTTGCTTACAAACTACAATTCATATCATGGACTTGTGTGCTTACTTGCTTGTTTGTTATATACGTGGATTTCAAGTGGTTGCCTCAATAAGTATGATCATACCCTCCCCCCTTGCACTCAGGTCCATTTGTATTGAGTGGAAAGAGGGCCTCATATTCGAGTACGTTGGTAGCCCCAACTGGAAAGGACCTTCATTTGTTCTTTACACTCAGGTCCATTGCATCGAGTGTAAAGAACCCTTATGTACTCATTTCACAAGTTTCATGGAATTGAATGATTTTTACATATATATCAAATTGTGGTAATCTCACCGGCTATGTTCATAGCCGACTTTATTTTATACATATGCTACAGGTGTAGAGATACGAGGATGAAGGTTATAAGATACATAGCATGCTTATAGGATATTCAAAGAACAACTTATCATTTCGTTTATTTATTTGTCTACAACTTGTCTTATTTGATAAACTTGTGTTACATGAAGATTTAAATGAAATAATGTTATTATGGTCACCTAATAGTGTAACGTGTGTTTGAGCAATCTGTACGTCACACTCAGGCGTTTCCGATTTAGCCAGGGTGTTACAAAACCCTAACTTTCCCGATTCTGCAACCCATCGCGTGCCGCGATAGGGTTTTCATATGTTCATCGCGTATCACGATGGACCACGGTAAACTTATTTTAATCTTTAATTCCATCACGTTACGCGATGGCCTTCATTTCACCCCGTCACGTATGCGATGAGTCTCCGCATCAACAGACTTTTATTTTCTTCATCGTTTTGCGTGCTGGTCATCCCAGGTCTTCATTCCTTGCTCGTACAAGTCTCTAGTTTAGCATCTTTAACGATCAATGACCTGAAATGCAAAAACTCATATGAAGTAATATATACAAAATACCCGACTGTCAGTGCCCCTATGCTATATGGACGAGGCATAATGCATGTCCGATTCTTAAATTGAGTGATATATGCCCTCGTACTTTTTCGACGGGCTTTTTTGTGCCCTTCCATCACTTGACTATGCGTTGACCCATCCAAAAAGTGCTAAAATGACCTTATTACCCTCTAAACCTTCTGTTGACTCGTTGACCTTCAATAATATAGGGGCACAAATCATTATTTTCACTAAAAATAATCTCCCAAAATAATGTAAAGGATGAGATTCAAACCCTAGACCGCAGGTTTATCAACTCACAAAGCCTACCATGTGAACTGAGCTGGTATTTGGTGTAGTTACAGAATAGGAAACATATATTACCATTTTCATCACTTCATTTCCCCAATTTCCAATTAGAGTTTACTTACTTCCCCAAATTACAAACACCACTTTCATCACTTCATCTTCCCTGAGCACCATTACCGTCACCCGAGCACCACCATTGTCACCCCCGAGCACCACCACTGAAACCGTCACCCTGAGCACCACCACCATCGTCATCTCTTCCACCTTATTTTCTCTCTAAAACAAGCATACAACATGTTTCTGCTTTCTACGTTTGATCAAAATTTGTAAACATTTAAAACCCACCAAATCCTTAGATTACAAGCTTCAACCGGTAAAACATAGTTGGAATGTGTCAACGTTTATTTTCTTTTAAATTATTGATGTGCTAAAAGTAATTATAAATTTATTAACTAAAATTACGCTAATCTAGACACTAAGTTAAATTTTTAGACTCTTAACTTAACTAAAATTACCAAACGACAAGTGTACTGGTCGACTCTAATACAACTAAGCCAGTCCGAATATCAAACCCACGTGACCCTTTAAATTAGCTAACTAGCTAACTAGACGCAACTAACTGACATGACTATTTATGTTATATTATTTTAGAGGGTGAGGGGTTACTAAAAAGAAAAAACTAAACTAATTAAAAATATTTAATAAAACTAGACACGACTTAACTTTAGACTCGGATTTAATTCAGATAATGACAAGTAACCACCTGGAAAGAATCCCTAATGTGTTAATTATCAAATAGTTGGAAAATGCTATATTATGGAACCAGGATCTTAAAGTATTCACTTAATGGGAAACCGAACAGGGCTCTCGACCCTTCTCAAGAAGACACCTATGGAACCCTAATAAGTTATTAAAAATACATGTTTAATTAGACTTTCTTATTAAAACGCAGAAATCAAAGGTAGTTTAAAGAATTCACTCGATTAGATAGACAAGGCAAATAAACCAAACCTAGACGGACTCCGACAGAGAACTAAATCTAGCGATTTATCAATCAAGATCTATCACATAATCTACCACCTTAGAGCTATTCAGAGTAGCAGCACACTTAAGTCTACTTGATTAATTATTATTGTTTCTATGGTTTTAATACATATTAACCACAAACTAGTCAAAAACACATAGTAGATGACTGATGTGCTAAAATTATTAACTAAATTACGCTAATCAAGACACTAAGTAATATTTCTAGACTCTTAACTTAACTAAAACTACTAACGCAAGCGAACCGGTCGACTCTAGTACAGCTAAGTAAGTCCGGATATCGAACCCATGAGACTCTTTAAATTTCGTAAACTAGCTAATTAGAGTCAACTACAGACACAACTTATTTGTTTATATTTGTTTAAAGGGGGTTTTTATTAAAATACTAATTTTAAACTATTATTAAAAACTAATTAATAAAAACGAGTAAATTAAACGAAAGACAAGTTTGTTGATTTTAATCAAATAATAATGAAAAACTACCTAGGCTAGAATCCCCTAAGTTTCAGTTGTCAATTAATCGGGAAAATATATAGTTACGGAACTGGGACGTAATATAGACGCTTAGAAGAAAACCCGAACAGGACCCCTGACCCTTCTCAAGAAGACACCTATGGGTTTCTAATAAGTTTTAACGCACACCAGTTTTAAAAATTAAGTTTCCTAAGGTCACCTAATTAATTATGAACTAGTTCATTTAAACGAAATCCTACCTTACAGCTCAGAAATCAAAGGAAATTTAATATATTTAATGGACTCGATAGACAAAATTAACCAATCAAACATAGACGGACTCCTTACGAAGAACTAAATCTAGCAATCTTGATCAACAAATACCTATCAATAACCTAGCACCTTACAACTATTTAGGTTAGCGGTACACTTAAGTTTATTTGATAATATTATTCTTATGATCTTATTGCAAATCAATCATAAAATAGTCAAAAACACAAAGTAGATGACCTAATAGCAATCTGTCGCATGACAAATAATAACCAAGGCAACTATGGAATAATAAAACTTATCAAACAATCCTAAGTATCCATATGTATCAACTCAATATAATAAATCTTTTACTAGTTCATAAAACCATAACGTTAAATAATTTCCAAGTCAATATCAAACGTCAACAAAGGTTCATCACACCTAGATAATTTATAACGTTTAGCCAATCATTTCAAATTCAAACAAAATCATGTTCAAAAAATCACGGTGAAAATAAACGAAAACAGAAAAAAATAAATGATAAAACCCATGATCTTCGTCTTCAAATAATAAGCACTTCACCGGATGATTCCTAGCCTTCAAACCCGCTAAATAACAATCCTAAGCCCGGGTAATCTCGAAATTCGTCTGGCTCTTTCAGGGTATGCTTAGGGGTGTTTTATAGGTTTTCAAGGCCCAAAAACTGAAAATTCGTAGAAAGTTTTGGAAATATGGGGTCCTCGTGCCACGCGGCCACCACATGCCCCTGTGGGTCGGGTGGCATGGCGTGTCTATGGAGAAAAGGGCTGACTGGCCCGGTCCGGTTCGATTCTGATGCGTTCCGGTTCGTTTCCTGATACTCCGATTCTCCGTTTTGGCTTGTTTTAGCTTGTTTTTCGCCCTTTTTAGTTACGATCAAGTCCCGGAACCTACAATATACAAATATGTTAGTAGTATACAAATCTTACATAAAACCGAACAAAAACTAATAAAATATTAAATAAAATATACATGGAAATTATATATATTTAACGTTATATCAATGACTTAACAGAATCCTATTATATGAAACAATCACCAAAGACTCTATGAAACAATGAAACTCTATGAAACAATCATAAGCACACATATGCATCGAATGAATAACAATAGGCCTCTTACTTAATCATAAAGACATAAAAAAAAGCAAAATCCAAACTAAAATCAAATGTCATCACAAGTTCATCATAAACCTAGGTGGTCTAAAGAGTTTAACCTAGCATAACTGAACCAAATAAAACAAGAAAAGAATTCATGGTGAACATCATAAGAAAAACAGAAAACGAAAGAATTAGGGTGATAAAATCCGTGGTCTTCGATCCCGATCGATAAGGACTTCACCCTGTGATTCCTAGCCTTCAAAACCTTCAATACTTGCAATCCTAGGCTCTAAGACTCTCCAAAATCGACCGGTAAACGTGTGCTATATTTAGGGTTATTATAGCGATGTTTATATAGAAGATTAGATGATCAAAACCCATCAGACGACCAAACTTTTGGAAAACAAGCTCCTCGCGTCGCGCGAGGAGCATATATGAGCTGAACATGGGACGTCGCGCAAAGAACAAACATAAAACATGCACTGTGAAAACGCCGCGTCGCGCGACTAAGTCTTTCACTTAGGCTACATGACGTGTCCTGCTTATATTCCTCGGTTCGTGTGCTGGTCCGGTCCGGTTAAATCCTGGTTCGTCCCAGTTCTTGGCTTTAACTCGTTAAGCACCGTTTCTTGCTCTTTTTAACCTCTTTTTAGTCCCGAAACCTACACGACACAAATAAGTTAGTATTATACAAATTCTAAACGAAAACTAATAAAATATTATATAAACTCTACAGGGGAAAACATGTATATTTAGCATTATATCAATTACCATATGTTATGGTGTGCTAAAATAATGGAAATCATGTTTGTTTCCCATGTTTCCTTTAACGTTGTTTCCCATTTTGTTAGGAAGTAGTTTTGAATTATTCTTGTTTGTTTTCGTCAACCCTTGCTGGAAACGAACTAGTTGTCCGAAAAACGAATAAGTCGCCGGTAAAACGAGTAATCGGACGGCTTCGAGAGTGGCTGGGCAAGAACAGTGTGACCATGTATGACAAAGGTTTTAGCTAAGAATTGGCCGAAATTACCGAACCCCACAATGGCAATTTTAAGGATTTTGGATTTATTGAATTAGGTATTGAGTTTGGATTTGTAGTCAAATAGTTGGGCGGGAGGCGCGGGGGGGGGGGTGGGGGTTGGTTAGGTGGTGGGTGAAGTGCAGGTGGTGGTGATTAGAGAGGATGGAGGGTTTGGAGGTCACCAAAGAGATGGAAGCATTTTCTGGCGAAGGGTTTTGGGTTTTCTATTGAGGGTTGAGGGAGTGTTTTGGAGACCGGCTGAAGATGAAGAAGTGTAGGTTGGGTGGACCCATATGCATTTATTATTATTATATCATTTATTTATTTACTAAAATACCCTTGCCGTCGAACAGTCAACTGTCAGAAGGGCACAAAAAATCCCGCCGGAAATGTACGAGAGCATATATAACTCAATTTAAGAATTAGACATGTATTATGCCCCGCCCGTATAGCACATGAGCACAAATCATAATTTTATTTGTTTTTATTTAATTTATTAACTATCAAATACACATGATGTGTTTCTTTTGTATAATTTCAATCTTTATTGTGTTAAATTTGTGTGCGTTAGGTTGTTTTTGTTCTATTAATTAACTAGGTTAGAGCCCGTGTTTTACACGGGTGAAAAATATAACAAAAATAAAAAATTGTTATATATAATACATTAATTATAAGTGAATTAACAATATATCATTTAGAAGTCAAGAAATTCAACACAATAACTACTTAAGTGGAGTTGGTAAGCATCTTTAATTTGAAATACGAGGTCTTGGGTTCGAGACTTGTATCACACAATAATTTATTTTTCAAAATTTTACAAAATAAAAATAGGAAACTGCTCATCCTATGTGGAAGCCCTAGAATGATTCCATGTGGAAAAATCATGTTGTTGCTTTAATATGTAGTTAGATTAGATTTGAATACTTATTTTGGTGTGATTTGAATATATTTATTAAGATTTGGATTTAATGTTCATAGGGCATAGGCAGAAAATAAAGTAAATAAAGAATTTATGAAAAATTTTGGACAAAACTGATAGCTAGATGTGTAGCAAAAACCTTATAAAATCCGTAATGAATACCCTTTAATATCCGTAGCTAGATTAGCAAAAACATATTTAGCAACACCATAACGTAATGGTTTTAAACCGTAGGCAAATCATAGCAAAATTAGCAGCAAACATTTATGTAGCAAAACATTTGTAGCAAGTATTTTCGTAGCTAAAAATCCATAGCAGACATTTCCGTAGCAAATATTTATATATAAAAATTTGTAGCTAGCTAAATAGTGACGTCCCATTTGTAGCTAATAAATATGGTATTTTAAGATGTAGGATCTCATTTCCCACAATCTCCATCTAGTGACGGAAATCACAAAGTGGTTTTACAAAAATGTATAATATATATAATATAAAATTAAAAAATAATTTGATCCAACCGAACTAAATCGAACTAAGCGTTCCTTTGCTCTTGTTTGGCTTGTTTACAAACCGGACCCAAACGAGCAATATCCGAGTGAGCGTCTATCTAGCTTTGTAAATTTCTAATGAAAAAAAGACCATATATCCCACCTCATTTGCTTTTCTGATCCTCTTGAGAATTTCAATTAGCATATTTGTTAATGCCAAAAAGGGTAAGGAGATGCACTAAATGACACCAAAAGCAAAACAATAGATTAGATTGTGGTTGTTAACGATATTTAGCATAATTAGCATCCTTAATTCCCTATAGGTCTTTTTTTAATAGAAATTTTTTTCCATACTGCAATAAAAATTCCTTAGTAAGTGTTAAATTTGGACTTAACAAATGCTTCTTTTTGAACAAAATATTAAAATATTGATTTAGTACCCGATTAAAACCAAATACTTGGCTTGTATTATTTGAATAGTGAAAAAAATGAACATATTCTTCACATTATAGCGCGGTTCAGAATGACCATCACTCTTCATATTATAGCGCACTTTAGAAGACCACCAGACTCTTCACATATTATTTAAGTCTTTTTGAAGCTTTAGTTGCCTACATGTAAACAAATGTGAATTCCGAACTGGATTCGATAACGAAGGGATGGAGAAATACATGGCTAGCTAGAGGTATTGAATTTTGATTACATGTGGGTTGAATAAAAAACAAAAGAGAGACATCTACATTAGTCATAGATATATGATTAAATAACCTGTTATTAATAAATAATAACCAGGTGATAATTACGGTCGAAAGCCATTTTCATCTAAACTGCACTCACATACATACATATACATACATATATACATATATATATATAGAGGAAGCATAGACCGAAAACTCAATTGAATTGTGAAAACCCGTGAAAACCATATGTAACATCGTTTTTTTTGTTACATGTAATATATATTGTTACATTTAATACAAAACATCGAAAACATAAAAAAAATGTTTTGCTATTTTTTTACTAATTTTTATATATATTTTCATGAGAGAGAAAATGTAAATTAACTTTTACATTTTTTTATTAACTTTAACTGTGGACCACAAGTTTTAATCTTTAATTAAAAACATGTGATTGAGAATGAGTTTCTAGAGTTTTCACAACTCAAGTGAGTTTTTATTCAAACATAATCCTATATATATATATATATATGTTTAAGTTCATAAGAGAAATGAAATTTCTGTGAGAAATATGATAAATGAACATGGACCACTAGTTTTATATTAGGTTTTAAATGTCTAAAAATAAATGAAAAAAAATATAAATGCAACAATAAATGCATTCTCTCTATTCAAATTAATACAACTAATATAATCATAATGAATCACTCTTTAATTATGGATACACATATCCTATACGTGTGTAGGTTATATGATTTTCGTGTGTAAGTAATATGTTTTTTTTATTCTTAGAACAAGTGTATGTTATATGTTTTTGTTTAGGTTTTATATTTTTTATTAACATTTAATGTTAACATAGTAACATATGCAAGATAGTTTTTTGTATTATTCATCACAATGTACCTACATATTGATTGATATTGATATATTGAGTTGGAAGAAATTGGTTTTGGATAAAAAAAAATTTAATATATGAATATATTGTATTTGTGTAGTATAAAATTTTCGAGTGTAGGTTATATGTTTTTTGTGTGTAGGTTATACGTTTTCGTGTGCGTGCGTAGTTTATTAATGCTGAATTTTGTGTGTCGGTTATATGTTTTTCGTGTGTGGAGTTATATGTTTTCTTATTATTAGAACAAGTGCATGTTATATGTTTTTGTGTAGGTTGTGTACTTTTTTGTTGATATTTAATGCAAACAAGTGTAAGATAGTTTTTTGTACTATTCATCATAATGTAACTACGTGTTAATGGATATTAATATATTAAGTTGGAAGAAATTTGTTTTGGATAGAAAATTTTTTTAATATATGAATAAATTGTACTTGTATAGAATAGAAATTCAAGAGAGAAATAATAAGTTATAAAAATAAATGAATTCTTATTATTTTTCAATTATAATAATTTGATTGGTTATATTAATTGAATAGATAACTAATATATTTATTAGTTATATTAATTGAAAAGAGGACATGCATTAATACTTTCTTCATTTATCTTTAAGCATTTAAAATATAAAATAACACTAGTGACCTATATTTATTTCTCACATTTCTCACAATAATCTTATTTCTCTCCTGAACCATCTCCAATATATATATATATATATATGTGTGTATTTGTATATTTGATAACACAAAATTTCAATTCAACTATATCATGACTTCTATGGAACAAAGAAACAAAATTTCAAGAAAGAACTAGTTAAATAATTTTACTATTTTAGCATGTTATAGATCAAGTTGTATTCGCTTAAAGAGCGCACAACGAACGTTACAATAAGATCATTCACTTAACTCATACAATCATTTTGTTTACGACCAATGCAATTTTGTGTAAAATGTATGTCCAAACCAATACATCCTTAACATGACATAGTATACAAGGTAAATGTGTTTAAATAGTTTGTGTCGCAACTTGTTTGCCAACTCGTATAAATTAACTTGTTATAAACTCAAGCTTGATGGCTCGTATAGTCGTATACATGCTAGAGTGGCGTTTTGAAGATAGCTCGTTTATTTAGAACTTGATCGCCATTGGCTCCTGGGAAATTTCGAGTCAAATTGGTTTGGCTTGTATTATTACTAATTTTAGAACGACTTGATGCTTTCTCGGCCCGGATAGAGTAAAGTCTAATTAAAGTTGGTTCTCTTTTTTTAGACCACAACTAGAAACCGGATACTAAACGTTAAGACCAATTAAGAAAGAAAATAGCTTGCCTGCCTTATATAAAGGTCGCATTATTGGATTTCCATTCAAGGGACTGAAGTAAAACAACCGTCTAAAAGTATGGTTTAGTCTTCAACATACTTTGATACTTTTCTTTCTTTCTCATTATTTATTTTGATATATTATTAAATATACTTAAAAGAAAACGAAAATAATAAATATTTAGACTGTTTAGTCCAATCCGTTTAACAGACATATCCTGTGTTTAATTTTACATGTCTAATTCATTTAATATAAAAATCATATTTAGTCGTATTAAATTAAACGTGTTAATCTGTCAACTTGATTAAAGATACTGCATAATACAAATTTTATAGGCTTATCACACCAACTTAATTACACTATATACTTACAACTCGTAAATTTGTATATATCATGTATTAGTTTAGTCTTTACAATCTGGTTACAACCAATTTACAACCCACCCTGTTTGTCTAAAAGGGTTATGCATGTTGTATTTGAGTTACATGGTGGGTGAATGTTGTGTTTGAGTTACATCGTTTCAGTAGTTCAGATTAAGGTTCATATCTTTGACAAAAATAAACAAATGAGACATGTTTGAGCTTATTAATTTCAGTCCGTGTTTTAAACGTTGTTTTTGGTTCAACTAAATTTTATTACAAACATTTAGCTTGATCACTGAATGGTTTAACCTAACCTATTGAATATAAACAAGTATTAGAATCATTTTTGTAAGAAGCTATTTCCTTTTATGAGGAAATGAATTTGTTGATGATTTGACGCATCTAAGAAACACATGGATTTTTCGTGAACACAATGTTTCAGTTCCATCAAAGTCACAAGACACTTCTAACAGAAGTTTGAAAATTGGTACAAAATGATATTGTTATCTTTTTTGAAACGAAAGCTACAAAATTCATAGGAAACAAGACCTAACAAATTGATTTCTTTTACGCATTATATTATTATACACTAGCTCACGTGTGATGAACTCTTTCAAAAAATATTGTAATCGATATCATTGCAAATTTTTAAGTTTGTTTAAATCTTTAAATAACAGTGTTTTCCCAATGTTTGAGTCTTTTCTTTAAAACATGTTATTGTTTATCTTTAATATGACTTGTATTTATATTTTACTTACTATGCGATGCATAATAGGATTATGTAACCACCAAACCCTCTCTTTTTGTTCTCTGACATCTTATCAACACTGGTTATCACTAGGTATAGATAGTCATTTATGTTGTTAAGGGATTTTACTTCAAATTTAGTCTTGCATTAAGTACGCCCCAGTGACTAATTCTTACAATCTTAAGTTAGCATTTCGTATAATACGTGTCTTTATATAAACCAACCAAATGAATTGATTATAATGCCTGTATAAGTTTCGATGATATTTATGGGATGCCTAACTAATGAAAATGACATACAAATATACATAAAGTCCATTCATTCTCTCTATAATTTGAACGAAACTTTAATAATTAAAAACAGTATTCAACCTCCTTTGTTCAAATTATAAATAGTATATTTAATAATTTAAGATCATGACCAATGAAATGCACTGAAAAACATACTCAGTCAGTCGCGAATGCATAAAAACACTCATTTTCTTTCAAACTCTAAAACATCCTTACCAATACTTATGTATGGCCCGGATTAGGTGCAAATCAAAAATTCGGTGCGATGCAAATGAATCAAAGGGGTAAAAAAAGCTATGGCATTTTTTTAGATATCGTAATTATGCTATATAGCGTAATCATAATTACATTACATATTTATAACTAACGTAATAACTATTACATTACATATTTATAACTAACGTAATAGTTATTACGTTAGTTGTAAATATTTAACGTGATAATTAACACGCTAGCTTACAAATTATTGTAACGTAATTAGTCTATTAAGTTTAATTACGATTTTGACGCCGTGCAGACTTTTTCTTCACTTCACACAAATCCACATGTTTTTTTCTATTTATATCTAATCCAAACACTATTTAAATTTAATGCTTACTATTTTTAACGCTCTTCTTTTTTTAAAATTAGCATGATGCTTATAATATTATGTATTATCGTGGTGTGTACGAAATTAAAATACACAATACTTTTGCTTGTATAATAATAATAATAATAATAATAATAATAAGCGTAGAAAAATGAAAACATGAGCGTCTTCCATGGAGTTTACCAGCTGATGATGAAATGAAGGAGTCAAAAGTCAACATTTGAGATCTGTAAACGTGGTCGTCAGGTCCGCCAAATGCTTCCTCTCTTCTGGGTCCCACACACACTTAGATGCTGTTTGTTTTTCCTCAGAAGGACTTCTCCACCTCTTTTGTCTGCACTGAGAAGAGGGTGCGCAGACGTTGGGCTCTGCAGTGTGTTTGTTTTTTCGAAGACGTTTCATTAAAAAACGTCTGCGCGCCCTCTTCTCCCAGAAGTGTTGGTATTATTACTTCTTTAACCTCTTCTCCCAGAAGTGATGAGCCAAGTTGCTACTGATGACTCCACCAGCAATTCTTCACTCTTCATTTTATTCTTTTCATTTGTTGTCACCATAATCTTTGTTTATGGCTGTGTTTTTCTATCGATTGCCGCCATCATCGCCGATTGTTACCGGGTTTGATTTACGAACCCTAGGCAGCGATCGTGTGGTGGTGGCAGCTCTCCGATGTTGGGAAATTACGGTTGTTAAATCTAGGGTTTATGACCTCTGATTGTTACCGGATTCGGTGTGGTGGCTGTACTCCGGTGTGGGGAAGTGATGGCTTTTAAATCCACGGTTTCTGACGCCGGTTGCCGCCTCTGTCGATGTCGATTGACATTTGATTTGGGTTTTTTGGATGGTTGTTTGAAATATGAAATCAGGTTTGTGGCTGTGATGATCTAATGTTGTTCGAGTTAACATCAGCTCAGGATATGTGCCTGGCGTGGCAAAAATGCAGGATGGCAGGTACCCTTGCAGCCATGGCACTTTGAACCTTTTGCACCAATGTTTCGATAGGTCTGAGCCTCTTTATAGTGATTATTAAATCATTGATGAATTTCAAGTTTTAGTTTCTTTTGATATTTATAGATGATGGTATTTGAAGATTTTTGAGTCATATATTTCACCCGAACCATCATCGTTTATACTACTTATTTTTCTTTAATTATTTAAATTTCAGCTTATTTTAGCAGTTTGCAGATATTAAAAAACAAACAGTCTTTTTGTTGCAGACTGCAGAGTTTTGGTCCACCTCTTCTGCTACAGATGTTGGCAGATGTGGTTTCGCAGTCTTCTGATATTTTACCTCTGAAAAACAAACAGCACCTTAATAATAACAAGAAAAAGTCAAACTTATGGTCTTCTTCACCTTCTCTCTTTCATTTCTTTATATTTATAAATATCCCTCTTCATCTACCATTCAAACACTTGCATAAACTAAACCTATCTTCTATTCTATACATACACACACATATACTTTCTTTCTGTAATATTATTATTAATTGTTGGTTTCATACATATATATGGGCAAAGCTGGATGGGGATTAACCTTAGACACTTCTGAGCCGATGGATTTGTTGTCTCCGGTCAAGACTTCTTCTGTGTATTCCGCCGTCTCACCGCCGTCTCCCACGGCGGATGATCGGAATGATGTCAGCGAGGTTGACTTTTTCAACACGTGCAAGCCTAATGATATTATTGATCATCATCATCATCATCAGATTCATGTTGTCAAGAATGAAATGACTTCTCATGGGACTGATTCAGATATTGTAAATGTAAACTACTGTTTCTTTATTTTGGCAGCATATATACATATGATTTTCTAAATTATGAGATCCCATATCTGAGTTTGTTTAACAAGATGAATATAATAAGAAAATTTAAAAACAAATATATTATATATAATTTAGAGACCTAATTATGTGTTTTTGAATATTATATAGACAGGTCTTCATCTACTCACAACCAACAGTGATCAATCATCTGTGGATGATGGAGGCTCATCATCAAGTGAAGATAAACAAGGAAAAAATAAGGTAAAGATTTGTAATTTTATTTTCTTTGATATAAGTTTTGATTCCATAAACTTTGAATATGATCTGATACAAACATTAATTTGTTTTAAATACTCTATAATTAATATAGTGAAAACCAGTAATAAAAATCATTATAATGAATTAATTTACAAATCTGTGGTTGATTTTTCAGTTGAAAATATTACAATTGGAGCTAGAAAAGATGAATAGTGAGAATCAAAGGTTAAGAGGGATGCTTTCACAAGTGACCCATAATTACACGGCTTTGAAAATACATGCGGCAAATGAAATGCAAAAGCAACAAACTCAGAAGGTTGAACATCATGATCCCCAAATCGCTCCGAAACAACTCATCGGATCAGGTCATGATTCGTCATCGGAAGAAAGAACTCAATCAGGTTCGACTCCAAACGCGATTGGATTGTCGAAAAATGGTAAAAGAAACGGTCGTGAGAATACCCCGGATTCGGATGCTTGGGTTTCCAACAAGGTACCAAAGTTGAATGATGCAAAGATCATTGAGCAGCCGAATGAATCCGCCATGCGTAAAGCTCGAGTCTCGGTTCGGGCTCGTTCAGAAGCATCCATGGTAATTAGTTTCGTTATATTAATTTTTTTATGTTACATAGTTTAAAATAGTTTTGGTTAATAAATATTAAAAAGTTGTTTGATATCTATGTGACAGATTACTGATGGATGTCAATGGCGAAAATATGGTCAAAAGATGGCGAAAGGGAACCCGTGCCCGCGGGCATACTACCGATGCACGATGGCGGTCGGTTGCCCGGTTAGAAAGCAAGTTCAAAGATGCGTAGATGACCAAACCGTGTTGATAACTACTTATGAAGGCACCCACAACCACCCCTTACCACCAGCCGCATTGGCGATGGCGTCCACCACGTCAGCAGCCGCGAGCATGCTACTTTCCGGGTCGGTGTCGAGTACCGACAGCTTGATGAACCAAAACATATTAGCTCGGTCCATTCTACCGAGCTCAACGAGCATAGCCACGATATCCGCATCCGCTCCATTCCCAACCGTTACTCTAGACCTAACCCATAACCCGAATCAATACCAAAGAAGCAATAGCCCTACTCATATTCAAGTGCCGAACCAAGGCCAGTTTTTGGCGGCATTGCCGCTACAATCGGTAGCGGCTGATGACAATGTCGCCCGCTACAACCAATCAAGATTCTCGGGTCTACAATTGTCACAAGCCGCGCCACCTCAATACAAC
The DNA here is from genome assembly GCF_021521415.1 of Bidens hawaiensis. Lineage (NCBI taxonomy): Eukaryota > Viridiplantae > Streptophyta > Magnoliopsida > Asterales > Asteraceae > Bidens > Bidens hawaiensis. Next base: position 141,449 of record NW_027492924.1, on the reverse strand, counting down.
AATGGGTCGTTAGCCGATTCTCTTAGTGCGGCTACAGCAGCCATCACAGCAGACCCGAACTTCACCGCAGCCCTTGCGGCTGCAATCTCTTCTATCATGAGTGGTGGCAACACTGGTGCATCACATACCGCGGCCTCGGCCGCCACCAACCCCATTGTCAACAATCACAAGATCGACTAGCAATTTTCATGGGAATTGAAGATTGCATACATCAAAATTCTTTTCTTCTTTTTCGTTTTTGTGAGTACTTACAATTGCAATTTTATTTTAATTCACTCTTTTATTTTTTATTATGTAATAACGTTACTTTTTCTCCCCTTTTCCACGTGGAAATATGCCTAAAATAGTTATCAAATACTTGTATATTTCAAGATTTTGCACATCAAGGTTACCTTAAAAATGGGTTTTTTTTAAATATACTTTTTTATAATCTATAATATATATAAAAAAAAACCCAAAAATTCTATTTGTCACGACGTGGTCGCTCTCCATTTTTATGAGAGCCACCAGATTTCTTGATTTTTAAATGGAGGCCTCTCATTGATTTAATCCAAATTCATAGGTATGAGTCTTATCAAAACCAGATAACTCTTAAACGGGTTATAACATCTCATTAAATTAAAAATTAATCTTACCAATGATTTGATATGAAAATTTCTACAAAATAGGAATATACTAAAATTTAATATCCATTTAAAAAAAAGATATTATTTATAATTAATAAACAATTTTATAGTAAAAAACACAGGCGGGTTATGGGTCACCAAATCCAGATAGCTTTTAAATGGGTTATTACATATCATTTATTTATGAAACTCTTTCATCATTAAACCCTAAGTATATTATTAACTTTCTTACAATAAAGAAAATTAAAATCCAAAAAATAAATATTAAAAAACGAAAAATGTAAAACAACCATTCTTTCAAGCCATCAGATTACTTTATTTGTAAATGAAGATATCTCACGTATTTGACCCGAATTCACGGGTAAAGATCTCATCAAACCCAGATAGCTCTTAAACGGGTTATAACATCTCATTATATTAAAAAATAATCTCATCAAATATTTGATTTGAATATACTAAAAATTAATATCTTATTTTATTTTTTAAAAAAATATATTGTTTATAATTAAAAAACAATTTTATAATAAAGAAATAAATAGGTAATGGATAGCATCAAACCCGCTTAAATAGGATAATATATATTTGGACTTAGAAACTCGTATCTATTTTTATTATTATTGATTGATATAAAAGGTCTGTTTTCCATTTAATGTATTTGCCAAACCAAGTTGAAAATCCCAACAAGAAACAAAATTCAAGTTGAAGAAGTCGAATGGTCACAAGCTCTTTTATAGATAAAAGGAAAAGGTTTTAAAAGATTCAAGTTGGAGTCAACAACTTCGGCCAAATTTGTTGGTTGGTTTGTTTGACACGTAATTGATTTCTTCCGAATCCAGCTCATAATTAGTTAATATTTAAATTACATTATTTAAAATGATGATTTCTTTTTCTTCTAAAACTCTGCATTATTTATTTGAAAAATTAGTCTTGCGGCTTTTCTCGTTCTATAAGTTACATAATTTTAAATTTTTGATAATTTGAAAACTTTAAATTTAAAAAACATATTACAATATACTATCGATTTAGAACCGTTGCTTAAAACCCATGTGTTACGCCGGAGGTACGTACGTTGCGGCGGAAACACAGCTGAAACTCAGTTATTATCGATTTAATTTATTACGTAGTAAGTGATGTGTATAACATATCTAATTTGCCATTTTGGGAATGCTATAATTCAAGTTTTGACGCTCTATTTGCGGTGCGTAAATATAATGTATATATGAGTTAACACTCGGGTGGACAAAAGTGAAATTACACTAATTTTGACGTTATTTTACTAATCTCGTGAAAATAACGTTAAAAGTGACGGAAGGTTAATCAACCATCATGTGGTGGCGTTGATAGCCGAAAGGGTACATGCACCAATCGGCTGGTGTCCCGATGGTTGAGTGTTATGTGACTTATGTCCAATGCTTGATGCAAAACTACTATCGAGCCGTGGGTATCACTGGAAGCAGCCTCTCTATTCCTACGGGGTAGAGGTAAGGCTGTCTACTTCTTACCATACTCAGACCCTACCATAGATTTGCTATTGGTGAGATTTACTGAGTACGATGATGATGATATAATTCAAGTTTTGAGTTTTAAAAATTATTTAGTCGAATAATAAAATTAACTAAATAAATTTGATTAGTTCTCTATATTGACTGATGTGCATATAAAACAAAAACAACTTAGAATAAAATTTATGCAGAATCATTGATAAAAGCAGAATGCCTCATTTTATTAAAATTAAGGAATATTGGTTTTAAATAATCTCAACTATGGCTTATGGGTAAATATCAGTCCAAACTTTGCACTTGCCTATTGACCGTCTCAACTATTGATATATTTGTTTTTAACGGGCCGCGACTAACGGATGTTAACTCCGTTAGTGATTTGCTGACGTGGATCTTCTTCTCCAGCCGGAAACTTGCCGGAAACCTGCAACTCGCCTCCATTCTCTCTAATATCGTTACACCATCTCTCTCTATCTTTCCCCTCATTTGAAACCTAACCGACGTGCCGCCATTGTTGTCTCCGGCGAAGTCCACCCTCGTCAATCGTGCACCATTCGAGGTAATTGACACATCATTCGACTCGTTTTTATTTTCTTAACAAAAGCCTTATGCTTATTTTGTAAATCGTGTAACATTGATTTCAAATTTTTGAAAATAAAATCGGGTTTGGCCATGAAAGAAGATGAAATCTACTTCATTTTCTAATTTCCGATGTCTTTTGAAGAAGGAGGGAGACGGTGTGACGATATTAGAGAGAATGGAGGCAAGTTGCAGGTTTCCGGCCGGAGAAGAAGGTCCACGTCAGCAAATCACTAACGGAGTTAACATCCGTTAGTCATGGCCCATTAAAAACAAATACATCAATAGTTGGGACGGTCAGCAGGCAAGTGTAAAGTTGGGACTGATATTTACCAATAGGCCATAGTTTGGATTATTTAAAATCAATATTTATAAAATTAATTATTATTCTTATGAAAAATTAATTGTTATTAGTTTATTTAATTTTTTTTAACAGTTGCACCAAATCAAATTATATAGTCCATAAATTTTACTTTTTTCTGAATTTTTTTTATATAAATGTTTAGATTACATCAAAACAGAAGGCAAGCGGGCAACAAGCTGCGCCGCTACCCCTTTTGAAATATTCAACTAAGTTATTAAACTTTTTGAAAGTAATTATTAAAGTAATTACTTAGGGATTGAAATTGTCAAATTACAATACTTGTAAAAAAATGAAATAAAAAGCAAAAAACAGTTTCTTGTCAGATTCGAATAAACGACCCAAGCAAAAAACCGTCCCTTTCCAAATTCGAACACTCGCATCCTTGCCCCAGCTCACATTCTCATATTTTTCTGGTTGTTTTCTTTGTCACCATGTATGATTTTGGTTTCTTATCTCAATTATTGTTAGTTTTGTCTTAAAATTTATTTTTAATAGTGTTTTAGTTAGACCTAGGGGTGTAGGATACATGAGCAAAATGGTACGAGTCATATAGTTCTTAAAGAATGTCTTGTATATCCTAAACGAAGCATTTTGTTAAGAGCCTCAAAAAGTCGTGCAACTAGTATAGCTTCTATACGAGTCGTACAGGATCAAACCATATTCTTTTATGATTTGTTTTTCATTGATGATGTTGTGCAGATTATGTGATAGAACCAATTCGAGATGGTCAATCTCCCAAGATAGTTAATCCGTTGAGTGGATCAAGCTCCAGAGAAATAAGAGAAAGAACAAGACATTTTACTTCATAATTTTCTTCTTAATTTAATACTCAATGATAAAGCCCTTAAATAGGCATACAAAGATGCAAAACATTTAAGGTGATGCAACTAATTAGGAGAGCATGGCTATAATGCATATCCCACTAACATAATAAACTAACCACTAACATGACTTAAAAAACAAACAAATAAAACACATTGATAATAATAAACGTGTCTAGTTCATGGCTAACTTAGACATGTATCATTATGTCGAGTAGATAAGAATCCCATGACGATGGTTCAAGCATTCGTGAGTCTCATGTATTTCTATAGTTCACAAAGAGGACTGAGGCATGCATAAGACTCACCAGATTGGGATATGCTTCGGACTTAGGCTTTTAAAGCGAAGACCATTATCGGTAGAGGTGGCAAATGGGTTGGGTTGGGTCAAACTGAGTTAGGGTAAGTATGAGTCAATTAAAAAAAAGGTTGTTTTGGTTTGGATCGGAACATGTCATAACAGTTTTTTTAAACGAGTATAACAGCGGAAACATTTTAGTTTTTTAGATTTTTTGTTTTTGATTTATATTTTGAGTAATAATTTTTTTATGATTTGTTTTTGAATTTTTAAGGGGTTTTCTGTTAAGATCAAAAACCTATAAAAATATTCAATAAAAAAATCATATCTCAAAATATAAATAAAAAACATAAAAGGTAAAAAAGGCAAAATGTTTCATCTGTTGTCGTTGTTAATAAAAACCTCCATAAATGAGCCAAAACCGAAAAATCGACGAAAACGAAACCAAAACCAAAACCAAAACCGAACTTGTCCCAAGCGAAAACTTGTGTCATCTCGAAACCCATTTCGAGCCAAAACCTGAGCTGAACTCATTCTCCAAAAATGCTTTTTGTGCCGAAATCTCTCCGACCCGAACCTGCCATATTTCCTTTGGACACCAACCCACATAGACCAATTTCTTTAAATTTGTCGACCCATTTTGGCCTGAAAATAATAAGGTTGAATTCTAATTGACCCATTTTGACTATTTTAGTTAAAATAGCTGGCCCAAGCCAACCCATATAATTTTCAAAGCAACCTAAATTAGCCCATTTAAAATGCTTGGGCCAAGATTACCACCCATAATTATCGGTGTTATATGCCGAGGAGGCGACTCTTTGATAGGGGTAACCTTCCTTTCTATCAGGAGCTCACCATAGAGTCTTGTCATTTCGCCTTTATCCTCAAGTTGATGGTATCCATGCCCCTAATGGTGTAATTTAACCAGGATCAATCCATGACATGAACCCAGTGGGCAACTTTTTCGGGCTTATTCATGCCCTGAGAGACTGAGAGTCTGTGTCACACCCGGCCATAGGGGCCTAGACGTAGGCCAATGGTTGGTATTGATTTGAAAATACATCAAAGTTTATTTTGTTGCAGCGGAAATTTCTTTTGACAAAATATTTCTTTATATAAACAAGGATTTAAATACCCTTGATAATACAAAACATTATTTTTACATAATCATGTTTTACAAGAAGTTTAACAAAATAAGCCCACAAATCCTTCTATATCTTCAATGAGTTGTCTCCCTGTTACTCTATTGTCCTTGTCACTTACTACTGATTACCTGAAACTGTTTAAATTAATATGTCAGTTAAAAGCAAGTGAATAACATTAACATGCACAAAGTAGTTTATGTTGGCAATAATTTAAAATCCGTTTAATCATAACTTGTATTAATATATCTACAAACTTAGCGGGATTGTTTCATGTGAGTGTATAACCACAGAGCACACTAGTCTTTTTATTCAGGTTAACCGTAGTTTTACATATGCCTACAACTGAGTCTCTTTACTAGCCATGTTACGGCCTTCATCCGTAACATGTTTATAACTTGGATCCAACTATACGTATGGCCCGAATGCTTTTTAGTAGACCTGTTGGTTGTTGTAGTAAACCTGTCAGCTTTTCATGTTCTGCTTTAACTTTAGAGCAAGTTAAACATTTAGCAACATAGATGGCAATATCTTTCTTCATGCCTATCTGTCAATAATCATTTTTAAGATTATGATACATCTTTTCACTTTAGGATGCATCATGTATTTGGATTTATGGCTTGTTCAATCTTTTCTCATAAGTTTCCTATGATTGGTGCCCAGACTCTATTCTTTAGTCTGAGAATATCATCTTCACCCTTGACTAATGAGTCAATGGTACCATTTCGTTTTTCTTCAGCAATATGATTTTCTTCCATTGCTTTCTTTTGAGCATTCTTTATTTGCTTGATTAGATCTGTTTGTACCTCTAATCTTAATGCTCTAACTCTCTTGGGTTTTCATGTTCTTATCGACTTTATGTGTCGGCTACCACATTAGCTTTACCCTCATTATAGACTATTTCGCAGTTATAATCGTTTAGGGTTTCCATCCATCTTCTTTGACGCATATTAAGTTCTTTATGATCAAAGATATGTTTTAGGCTTTTATGACCAATTTACACAATGAATTCAACTTCATAGAGATAGTGGCACCTATTCTAGATCGTGAGTTGTATAATTGTTTTCGTGTACTTTTAGTTGTCATGAAGCATAAGCTATAACCTTGTTTCCTTGCATAAGGACACTGTAACACCTTGACTTTTATACCAATCAGTAATACCCTGTCTTTAAGCGGGATATACCCGGTGCAACGTACAGTTTACTCATAAGCTCGTAGCACTATTAATGGTGACAATATATTTATTTAATTCCATAATTTCGCAAGTACACAAGTAGTTTGATAATGAGACAAACAACATTACATCTAAATGAAACAAATATTATTCAGTGAAATAATCCTAAGGTATAACTAGTTTTCTTATCCTGACACTTCGTCGTATCAACATGCAGCACATTTAAAATAATATATTTTGTCAACAACACATGCTGGTGAGCTTTCATAAGTTTTTGCGTATATAAATATATATAAAATGTGCGATTAAACGATTGTCATGCAATAAATATTCAAACATAATGTAAATAAAATCAAATAGTGTGGTCCTTCCCTTCATTTAGCCGAAGCCGTAGAAGTCGGGGAAATTTGAACCACCTTACGTAAACAACCGAAGTCGTAACGTTAGACGGAGCAGGTACGTCCCGTCGGACCCTCCCACTATGTGTATGCATTTGCGTTTGCATAACTTCCACCATAAAAATAGTAAACACGTTGCACATAATTCACGTATAATCATAAACAAGATGTGAGAATAATATTAACATGAACGATATGTGTGAATCGGTTTGTAAACAATTTCATAACTAATGAGATAAAAAAATTTGTGACATGCTACGCCATAAAAATATTAAAAGCGCTAAAATGAGGTTATGAAAAACTTACCCATTAAGTAAGCGAGATGAGCAAATAAGCGAAAATGACTTTGAGTGAGTGAACCAACAAAGTTTGATTCAAGGAACGACCTTAGATAAATAAATAACTAGGATCAAAATGAGGTTGAAGACAATAAGAAAAAGGATGGTCGACATGTTCGATTTATAATTCTTAGATGAAAAAGTTTGTTAAAAATATATTTTTATTAGTTGAAAGAAAAAGGTTAATTATTTGGTTTTAAGTTGATTTATTTTAGCCTTAGAAATAGAGTAGTTTATACTAATTATTAGATAATTTAAATGGGTTCAGTTCGTTTTTTAACCGAAAATTATTCAAGAAAACGGTTTGAACAAGTGGTTTGTTTTTGGTCGAACATGAACTCGGTTTGAGTCGGGTTTGTGTCTAACATGTTTGAAATGGTAAGTTGAGGTGATATGATAGAAAAGTTTACTCTTGTTCATTAGCTTGCAAAAGTTAGTTTTTTTTAACATAAAGTTTTTATAACCGAACGTTAGACGGGCCGATTAACAAAGGATGATACGTCATCATGAATGTCAATTGGGTTTGACAATAAGATTATGACCAATTTGTGTTTCAGAAATAAAAACAAACATTACCTGATGATTGATTAACGAAAGAGTAAGACTTGAACATTTTGACTTTAATAGTCAAACCATGGACTTGAACACCAAAAGAGAGCTAGAGCATGAGTGAGAGTTAATTGGGTTGTGGTAAAGGATTTGCAAAGGTAGATCATGAATTTATAGTGCAAGAGTCGTTAATAACAATGCTTGACTGAATTAATTGATCAAGCTAGTCTTTAGCCATGTCTTAAGCATGTGTTAATGATGAAATTATATGGTTTGACCGAGAATTGATGAAAGGTAAAGATATTATACATTTGAATATAGTCTATGTGAATTAAAGATCTTCAAAACCAAGTCAAAAGACGAACCTCATGGGAAAAAGCCATGGAATTGGTCAAAATAAATAAATATAGTTGAATATCATTTAAAATATACAGTTAATTATAATTAGTGAAAGAATAATAGTTGAATTGTAATCAAAACATAAATGAATTGAATTGATATTGACTTAAATTTAATGCTTTAGATAACAATATTAATAAAACACCATGATAATTATAAACAACATAATGATCATATATATATTCAATAAATTAACAGTCATTAATAATAACTGAAGGTTCGAATTACATTGAGCATTTTAAATGGGCCGGGCTTCGGGTCTAAAAATTAGCGAATGTTACAGACACAACCCTATCCTGTGTGAGATGCGTCACTATATACCACAAAGTTTTCCATACCCTCTAGCAAAGCCAATATAGGTGCATTTGTAAGCTTTTGCCTTAGCATAACGATTGTCTCTTGTTGCTTGGTTCCCCACTCGTATTTGAAATTATTACGAGTTAATGGAATAGCTATCTGGGGGAAATTTCCTATTTATCGTCGATGAGTACGATTACAAATTTATCTAAATAGGGTTTACAAATTCTATTCATCGTATCCATGAATGCGGCTGGAGCATTAGTAAGTCCAAACGACATAACCGTGAATTCATAATGTTCATACCTTGTTTTGAAAGCTGTTTTGGGTATATCTTCTTCTTGTACCTTCAGTTGATAGTTGATGATAGCCTAGACGTAAATCAATCTTCGAAAAGAAATTCACTCCTTGTAGTTGATCAAAGAGATAGTCTATTCTTGGTAGCGGGTATCGATTTTTAATAGTTACTTTGTTCAAGGCCCAGTAACCATGCACATTCTCATTAATCGGTCTTCTTCTTCATGAACAATATTGGTGCTCCCCATGGTGAAGAACTTGGTCGATGAATTTTTTCTCCAAAAGTTCATCCAACTGTTTCTTTAATTCTTGCAATTCTGTTGGAGCCAAACTGTATGGGGATTTAACAATTGGAGCTGTACTAGGCAACAGATCAATTGTAAACTCCACTTCTCTATCTGAAGGGATTCATGGTAGTTCCTCTAGAAATACTTCTACATATTCCTTAACCATTGGCACGCCCTCGATCTTTTTCTGCTTTGGCTCTTCAATCACACATGCCATTAGACATTATTTTATTAGGCATTTGTTAGCTTTAATCATCGAGATTATACTAACATAACCAACACTTTTGTCTCATTCATTTTGAATCATTTCTCCTTTCAGTGTATGAATTTCTATAATCTTTTTGTGACAAATGATACGCGCTTGATTATTAACTAACCAATCCAAACCGAGCACTACATCAAATCCTTATAGTTCCATGGAAAATAAGCGCACAGGAGTGGTATGCCCTGCCAATGTAATTTCACCATTTTCTAATGCTTCGGATATCATGACTAGTTCTTCGTTTGTCGTTTCAACTTCTTTGGTTTGGTCTTACTTTACTTAAGGGTTTACTTAATAGACAACTAAATTTATAATCTGTAAAACTTTGATTTGCGCTAGAATCAAATAAAACCCTAGCATATGTATTATTTACAGGAAACGAACTGGTAATAACCTCTTGTATCTCTGCTGTTTCAAAACTGTTAAGAACGAAAGCACGTGCGTTTCCTATCCTTGCACCACCATCAATCTTGGTGCCGCTTCCACCGACTTGGTTCAACTTTGGACATGCTGTTTTGATGTGTTCCTTCTCTCAACATACAAAGCATGTGATATCTTTATTCTTTGTATAGCAATCCTTGGTTGAGTGACCAGAAATGCTGCAATATTTGCAAAATTTCTCAAATCCTCATTTCCCTAAATGCCTTCGTTTTCAAGTCTTGAATTCAGGAATTGGAGGTTGGAACACCTTCTTTCTTGCTTTCTTATCGCACTTCTTTGATTCACTTTTTACTTTTAGACTCTCTTCCATCTTCTTAGATACCTTTTTTTGTTTTTCCTTTTTCCTTTTGTGTTCTCATCATTCCTTTAGTTAGGACTCCAGCTAACTCGGTAGCTGAATCCATTGTCGTTAGCATTTGTAACATTCATTACTTTTCAAACCGTAAAACCCGACCCATTTTGAATTTTCGGTTTTGTATATATACATATTATAATATTATTAATTAATTTTCATTGCATGTATTCTTTCGTTATTGCGTTACATTTGTTAAATCGACACGTTGGTCATTTCGATATAGTTTTGTTACTCGTTCATCATTAATATTATATTCCCGACGATTTACGATCATCGTTCGTTCATTTTCTATTGTTTTCGACCAATAAACGAAATTTTGGGTAATTATATAAAGCAATTCGCAAACAAATCGGGTAATATATGAAAATTTTCCAAGACTTTTAACTTCTATTTCATTTCAAATACATTTCAAAGTTTAGGGTTTAGTGTAACACCCCGGCTTAAGCGGAAACGCCTAAGTGTGACGTACAGATTGTTCAAACACACGTGACTCTATTTTGTGACCATAATAACATTAATTCATTAAAGTATCATATAACACAAGTTCAAATAAGAATACAAATTAAAATCAAATCATAATAAAAACAAATGTCTCGTTTATTAAATAACCTAGGTATTCTAAGCGTCTTCTAGTCCTTCATCCTCTAATCACGGTACCTGTAACATATGTATAAAATACGGTCAGCTATGAATATAGCTGGTGAGACTTCCATAGTTTGATATATCTATAATATATAAAAATGAAAACCCTAAAATCCTACGTGTCGCGATGTGGTCGCTCCCCCCTTTTATGGAAGCCACCAGATTGCTTGATTTTTAAATGGAGCCCTCTCATTGATTTAACCCAAATTCATGGGTATGGGTCTTACCACAACCAGATAGCTCTTAAACGGGTTATAACATCTCATTAAATTAAAAATTAATCTTATCAATTATTTGATAGGGAAATCCTATAAAATAGGGATACACTAAAATTTAATATCCAATTTAAAAAGAAAGAGATATTATTTATAATTAATAAACAATTTTATAGTAAAAAACATAAGCGGGTCATGGGTCATCAAATCCATATATCATTTAAACGGGTTATAACATATCATTTTTTTTATGAAACCCTTTCATCATCAAACTCTTAGTATATTATTAATTTTCTTATAGTAAAGAAAATTAAAATCCAAAAAGTAAATATTAAAAAACGAAAAATGTAAAACTGCCATTCTTTCAAGCCATCAGATTGCTTTATTTGTAAATGAAGGCTTCTCACGCATTTGACTTGAATTCACGGGTAAGGTCTCACCAAACCCATATAGCTCTTAAACGGGTTATAACATCTCATTATATTAAAAATTAATCTTTTCAAATATTTGATATGAAAATCCTATAAAATAGGGATATACTAAAAATTAATATCCTATTTTATTTAAAAAAATATATTATTTATAATTAAGAAACAATTTTATAATAAAGAAAATAAATGGGTAATGGGTATCACCAAACCCAGATAGCTTTTAAACCGGATTATAACATATAATTTATTTGTGAAACCATTTCATCATCAAACCTCAAGTATATTAATTATTAAATTTCTTACAACAAATAAAATTAAAATCCAAATATACATATCTAAATATTGAAAACGAATAATGTAAAACAACCCCCGTAATACAGGGGATAAAATCTATTATAATATAAAAACCATACAATTCCATAAAAACTTGTAAAATACGCAAGTAAGGGTTCTTTACACTCGATACAATGGACCTGAGTGTAAATGTAACATTCGTTACTTTTCAAACCTGGAAACCCGACCCATTTTAAATTTTCGGCTTTGTTTACAAAGATACATATTTATATATACCTCAAGTTTCGTTTAATGTATTTTAAATTCGTTGATTTTTGTTGAATTTGTTAATTGACCGAATTAACGTTACGTGTTCATTATTTATCGTTAACATTACATTCACGGTAATTTACGTATAACATTCGTTCATTTTCTTACTCATTTTAATCAGTTATTGAAACTCCGGGGTTTAACGTCTTAAGGTTTAAAGTTTATTAAAGTAAGCGAGTTACAAATTATCCGAGTGTAATATAATATCAAAAGTTTTATAACTCTAATTTCGCTTTTAAATACTTATCAAAAGTTTTATAACTGTTAATATTATTATTATTATTATTATTATTATTATTATTATTATTATTATTATTATGCTTATAATATTTTTCAAGGGTTATTCTTGATATTTTTCAAGAGTTAAAATTATAAAGTAAAATCTTTTACTTCAAACAAGACCTAAGCCCGTAAGGCTATTATATTGTCACTACAAAATTTTTATCTTTAACGAGTCACTTAATTGACGATTTCCTCATAATGTTTTATAGGGCGTCACACAACAGAAAATCTTTTACACTAAAAGTTTTATAAAATTTCGCAAACTTTGACACTAGCTAAGGATTTCTTTGCAAATTATTATTGTTTTACTTTGAGTATCATGTTTTCACAATTGATTTTCACAAACTTAAATGAATCTCAATAATAATTTATTCTCCCCTTCCTTGTCAATGCCAACGACTTTCGAATTAATAAATCACGATGCCACCATAATAACGTTTATACCGCAAAACCCATCTTCAAGAAGACAATCATCGCAAGCCATCTTTCGTTCTTTCCTTTTCATATATGTAATGCCCGTAAATTTTGTTAATCGGCTCGATCGTTTATAAATGTTGGTCAAAAAGCCGGGATTTCATCTTTCTAATTTAGAGCCTTGTAATACGTTTTAAAAGTCCGTTTTTCCATCCTTTTTCCCAAAACATCCCCTCTTACGACTTAAAGTATTATATTAGTATGTAGCACCCGATATTTTCGTTTATCGGCATGCACGTTGTAGATTTTGTATATTTATCGGGTTTGAACCGGCTTACTTCGGGGACCTCCTTGTCATACCCATAAGTTGAATTACTTAAGTTTCATTCAAGTGTCACAACTTTCAACTTGGAAGGGCCAGAACGTAACATTTTATATTATAATCAAAACCTAAAACCCTAGATCCCATGTCCTGCGATCGGCAGCAGCAGCAGCCCCCAAACCATCCGATTTTCTTTTTTTCCAGCCAACTTAAGGGTGTAAAAATCCAATTCAAGGTGAGTCCCATGTTCTCTCTAGCCTTTTTCACCTTAAACCATCCTTATACATCGCGTATTTGTCGTTAAGGTTGAGTTTTGATGATAATAGTTTGCTGACAGATTCGTATACGTTTATTGTAGGGTCTGTAACTCGATAAAAATATACTGTTTTTGATCGATTCTTGATTCCATGATGTTCTACTTTGAGTCTAGTTTCCAGAAAGTTTGTTTTAGGCTTAACCGGTGGCTGCTCTTTCTCGCATCTTTCGGGGCTGTTATAATTGAAGTTCGTGCTCCGTCAACTTCCTAGGCCCTTGCTTGTGATTGTGCACTTAGGGATTTCCTAGCTCGTTGCAGGTGTTCGGTTGATTCAGGTGAGTTCATGATGCCCTTTTTACTCTTTTACGTTTTGGGCTAGCATACACACCGAAATACAATTTTAAGCGATTTTACTCGTTACAACTATTTGGATGGTATTACATAGCCTTATTCATATTTGTGCATTTATGAAACTATTTGTGAACTATATTTTATGCCTTAGGATATTGTAGACTCGTTTATGGTCTTATATTCCTTAAGGTTATATACCTGAATATGGTCTAGACTTGATGATGTTAATAGGCTTGGTAGTAATTGAATGCGAGTAGACCTATTTACTTAGTTCATGTATTGGACTGATTAATATATATTACCTTATGGCCCATAGGCTTACTTTGTAATTTGGATATATATATATATATGGAGGTATATATGGGTATATATATATAGATATATATATATATATGGAGGTATATATGGGTATGTATGATATATATAGGTATGTATGATATATATAGATATATATATATATCTATATATATCATACATACGTGTATGATATATATAGATATATATATATATCTATATATATCATACATACGAGTTCCCAACGCAGTTTGCAAAGATGACCAAAATGCGAGGTAAAACGGCTATCACTGTCAGAAATAATACGCAAGGGTACACCACGACGACACACGATACGTTGAACATAGATCTGAGCGAGTTGATCAACCGAGAACCTTTCGTTGATCGGAGTGAAGCACGCGGACTTAGTCAAACGGTCAACAATAACCCAAATTTCGTCGTGGCGGTTTCGAGTGGTTGGGAGTTTAAATACGAAATCCATGGTCACATCTTCCCATTTCCAAATCGGGATGTGCGGTTACACGAGTAAACCAGATGGTCGTTGATGCTCGGCCTTAACTTTAGCGCAAGTAAGGCACCTTGCGACGTACAATGCAATGTCTTTCTTCATACCGGGCCACCAAAATGTGGACCGTAAGTCGAAATACATTTTATCCGCACCGGGATGAATGGAATATCGTGACTTATGAGCTTCGTCCATGATGAAAGTACGAAGATCGTCATGATTGGGAACCCACAAACAATTAAGGTAATACAACAAACCATCACACTTAGTTTCGAGTTGAAGCTCAGCGCCACAGGACATTTTGTCGTGCATATTACCATCAGTGACCGAGACATGTTGGGCTTCAAAGATTCGGAGTTGGAGATTGGTTTGAAAGGTCACACTATGAAGCAATATAGATTTCACATGGGTCTTTCGACTAAGGGAATCGGATACAACATTCGCTTTACCAGGATGGTAGTGAATTTCGCAGTCGTAATCGCTAAGTAATTCGGCCCATCGACATTGCCGCATGTTCATATCCTTTTTGTCAAAAATGTGTTGAAGAATCTTGTGGTCAATGAATACCACACATTTTATGCCATAAAGGTAATGTCTCCAAATTTTCAACGCAAAAACAACAGCACCGAGCTCGAGATCATGCGTCGTGTAATTCCTTTCATGAACTTAAAGTTGTCGTGAAGCGTAGGCAATGACTTTACCGCGTTTCATAAGCACACAACCGAGGCCTTGGTTAGAAGCATCGCAATAGACAGCAAAGTCCTCGTTGCCCTCGGGGAGAGCAAGGATCGGCGCATCGCAAAGCATACGTTTGAGAGTTTGGAATGCTTCATCTTGCTTTGGTCCCCACACGTAAGGCTTATCCTTGTGAGTCAAGGCGGTTAGGGGCAAAGCGATCATGGAAAAATTGAGGATGAAGCGACGATAATAACCCGCAAGACCAAGGAATGAACGAACTTCGGTAGGAGAAGTTGGAGTTTTCCAATTCTTAACGGCTTTGATTTTGGTGGGGTCAACGTGAATACCCTTTTCATTTACTATGTGCCCCAAGAACGGAATTTCGTTCAACCAGAATTCACACTTCAAGAACTTTGCATAAAGTTGTTCCTTCCTCAAGATATCAAGGATGGAATGAAGGTGCTTTGTATGCTCAGTTTTAGACTTGGAATATATAAGGATATCATCAATAAAGATAATCACGAATTTATCTAAGTATGGCTTGCATACGCGGTTCATGAGGTCCATGAATACCGCGGGTGCATTGGTTAACCCAAAGGGCACAATCCTAAACTCGTAATGTCCATATCGAGTCCGAAAGGCGGTCTTGGGTATATCATCTTCATGCACGCGTAGTTGATGATAACCCGAACGAAGATCAATCTTGGAGAAGAAAGAAGCTCCTTGAAGTTCATCGAAGAGATCGTTGATGCGAGGCAAGGTGTAACGATTCTTGACCGTAAGCTTGTTGAGCTTGCGGTAGTCGATACACACGCGAAAGCAACCGTCTTTCTTCTTAACAAACAGCACAGGCGTGCCCCATGGAGACAAACTAGGGCGGATGAACCCTTTGTCCGAAAGTTCTTCGAGTTGGGTAGACAATTCTTGCATCTCGGAGGGTGCGAGACGGTAAGGAGCCCTTGCAATCGGAGTTGCACCAGGCACGAGATCAATGCGGAATTCAACTTTACGAACGGGAGGAAGACCAGATACGTCATCGGGAAACACTTCGGCATACTCACGAACAACCGGAATGTCTTCAATCTTTTGCTCCTTCTTTTCAACCACGTGAGCCACGAACGCTACATACTTCTTGCGTAAGTACGTATGGGCTTGAGAGCAAGTTATGAGGTTAAGACTCAAGGGAGAAGGCTTTTCACCACGAACACGAAGAGTTTGACCATCGTCGAGCGGAATGCGAATGAACTTCTCAAAGCAAACAACTTCGGCACGGTGGGAGGACAACAAATCCATGCCTACTATGATGTCGAAACTCCCCAACTGCATCGGAATGAGATCGATTGAGAACGTGTGGCTATTAAGATTCGTCTTGCAACTTTGAATAATGGAATCGATCGTCGCGGATTTACCATTCACTACTTCAACAGTGTACGAGCTCTTAAGTTTAGACCGAGGTTTAGCAAGTAACAGTTCAAATTCTAAGGATACAAAACTCATATCGGCACCGGTATCAAATAAAATGGATGCAAAGTGGTCGTCTACAAGAAACGTACCGTTCACCATATCGCCGTTTAGTTGAGCTTGGTGGGCATTCATCATGAAGGCACGCCAACGATTATCTTGGGGAACTTGAACGGCTTGACCCTCTTGAGGAGCAGGTGCTTGAATAGCTAGCGCTGGTGGAGCTTGATTAGCCAACAATTGAGGAACTTGTGGCTGAATCGTTTGGTAGGCTTGATAAGCTTGGAGATGAAATTGTGGAGCAGGAGCCAACTGAAGCGAGTTCACATTTACAAGTCGTGGACACACATTACGGAAGTGGCCAAGGTCACCACAATTATAGCAAGCCCGCATTTGGCTAACGGGTTGGACATATGGCACGGGTCGGGGATTTGATTGAGCAGCCCTCGGGGGAGCCGCTATGGTGGTTTCACGACAAGTGGGACTAAAATGCTCGAAACGGTTACAACGGTTGCATTGACGGCAAGTGGTATTAGCCGAGTGATGTCGAAGGCAAGTGTTGCAAAAAGGATAGGGTCCATTATAGGGTTTCTTGAAAGGTGGTGCAGGGTTGGGTTGGGGTTGAGGTGCGGCTTGTTGATTTAGCGCGTAGTTCTTGCGCTTACTTTCACGGTGATGGGTGGAAGAGTAAGCGGGTTTGGATGATCCAGGCTTGGTTTCTTTTGATTCAGCAGCAGGTTTATCGATCGTCTTGATTTCAATGTCAAAGTCCCAGCTTTGACATGGTTATCGGTTAATGTTGCGGTCATATTGATTGCGTCACCAAGTTCTTTTGGCAAACTACTGAAAACATGTCTTGGATCTGTCTCGGTAATCCCCTAATGTACTTCTCGATGGCACGCGAGGTAAGGATAACAAGATGCGGCACCAATACACTAAGTTCGTTTAAACGAGAGGTGTAAGCGGAGTGCTCACCACCCTCTTGTTTAAGGTTCCAAAACTTGGCCTCCAAATTCATAAGCTCATTTGGAGGACAAAACTATCGGGTCATGAGATCCTTCAATTCGTTCCATGGCAAGGCCATGCCAGCTTCATCATCGCGGTTCGACTTTTCCTTGACCCACCATTTAAGAGCGCCTTTCTCGAACATACCTGTAGCGAATCGGGTTCGCTTATCATCAGGACACTCAATTTGGAAAAACACGCTCTCCATTTTTTCGTACCACTGAAGTAGGGCAATGGCACCTCGAGTTCCATCGAAATAGGTAGGTTTGGCATCGGTAAAGTTCTTATAGGTTACAACGGGAGCTGAAGGTGGGGGAGGAGGAGGAGGGTTAACGTTAGCCATGATGTCTGGTGCATCTGGGTCATGAATTAGGGAGGACCACTATTAGGTGCTTAGTGATCTGGGAAGTTATCTTGCGGTTAGAGGTTCCAGATGATCGACGCTTAAGGTTACGAGAAGCCATTCTGCGAACAAGGGTAACGGAAATCGTGAGACTCGGAATAGTGCATAATATAAAAAAAAGAATTCTTTGTTAAAGTTTGTTTACAATATAAAAACCATAAATATAATAAGTGTTGTGAGGAACTTAAGTTTTCATGAACCACCATGAACTCTTATGTTCCAACACAAAAATCGAAATTTCGAAAATAAAACGAACCAAAAGCTGGGTATTCGTGTATCACCACGATTTGACAGACTTTCGGTTAAAAAACATTGTAAAATATAGAGGGTCGGAGTCACACGTAGCATTAACCACCGTGACTTGTGTGACATCCTAAGGGATGCAACCATATCCTTATCACAGAGAGGACATGATCACGGTTGAAAACATAAAGTGGTGACTCGTATGGCGTTTGGGTGGTACATTTTGGCCTAATAAGTTTCATGCTCTTCCCGAACTCTCCAGGTAAGTAACCGGGTCCGACGTCTGATTGGATATATGCGCATTGCTTATTCTTAGGTTTCATGAACCTTGGTGTCAAGAGTTCGGGAAACAAGCACGTCCCCCTTCCAGTTACTATATACCCGCCATGACGAGTCATCTTTATGCAGAAGAATTATCGGAACACCACAGAAAAATTGATTTGAAAGTTTTTGAAAATCTTTGCTTTTAGGCATAAGCCTTGGACTTGTGTGTGCTTTGTGTACATGAGGCGTAAATGAAATAAGTAGTACAATAGTAATAAGTTCATTCGAACAATCAAGTAAAGACCCACATAATTTTCTATCATGCAATCTAAAAATTTAAACAATTAAGCTACAGCTACCTAGAACACTACGTTTAATGTCCTATCTTATTGCCACGGCTCTGATACCAATCTGTAACACCCCGGCTTAAGCGGAAACGCCCGAGTGTGACGTACAGATTGTTCAAACACACGTTACACTATTTTGTGACCATAATAACATTAATTCATTAAAGCATCATCTAACACAAGTTCAAAGAAGAATACAGATTGAAATCAAATCATAATAAAAACAAATGTCTCGTTTATTAAATAACCTAGGTATTTTAAGCGTCTTCTTGTTCTTCATCCTCCAATCACGGTACCTGCAACATATGTATAAAATACGGTCAGCTATAAATATAGCTGGTGAGACTTCCACAGTTTGATATATATAATATAAAAACCATACAATTCCATGAAAACTTGTAAAATGCGCGAGTAAGGGTTCTTTACACTCGATGCAATGGACCTGAGTGTAAAGAACAAACGAAGGTCCTTTCCAGTTGGGGCTACCAACGTACTGGGATATGAGGTCCCTTTTCCACTCGATACAAATGGACTTGAGTGCAAAGGGGGGCGTATGATCATACTTATTGAGGCAACCACTTGAAATCCATGTATATAACAAATAAGCAAGTAAGCATACAAGTCCATGATACGAATTGTAGTTTGTAAGCAAAGTTGTAAATCTTGAAGTTTGATAATAAATACATATGCCACCCCAAAATATGAAAGCGTTTAAAAAAGGGTTGTGAAAACTCACCTTAGTAATTGAAGTAAAGAGGAATAAGAATAACTCGAAGGCGTCAAAGGAAACCGAAGCGGTCAATCCGTACGAACTATAAATAAGAATAAACACGACTTTTAACGACTATTCTAACGGGAGTTTATGGTTGACTAATTGTATAAATAATTTTAGAAGTTAGTTATTATTTTATTATAATTTTATTACAAAACTTATGACTCTTTGATTATTATATTATTATTTATGTTTAACGGTAACTTGTTTATTAATAAGGTGTAAATAGCTTAACGGCGAGAATATGGAGTTTATACTTCCGAAATGCTTGAACTATCGTTTATAAGTCATAGAAACGATTTTTGGAAAATTAAAGTTTACGTTACGATTAATAAGCGATTTTTAATAATGGTTTACGAAAACGAGAAACTTGGGTTTTTAAGTGGGAAATGGTGAGGTATATTTTATAGTTAATTTATATAATTTTATTTCGTTTAAAAAGGTTTTTGTAAATTTATTTTGATTTTTAATTGATTAAAAAGATAAATTAAATAGCTGAAAAATTAAATAAAAGGAATATGACTGACCCGGGTTTCGAACCCGGGTCTTGAGGTTTACATGTTCAGTGTGTAACCAGTTGCGCTAGAAGGAACATTAGGTTATGTTTGATTTCCCTTATTTAAATATAATAACAGTTTCTAATGATTTTAATGGTTAAAAGTAAAATAACAATGCAAGTTTAATAAAAAGAGAAGACTTTGACCCGGGTTTCAAACCCGGGTCTCATGTTTTACGATGTAACGAGTTAACCAGTTGGACTAGCAAGTGATTCAATTAAGAAATGATTATTATTAATTTTAAACACACATTCACTTCAACTTCTCCAATTGGAAACCCTAGGTTTTCCAATTGGAGAATCCGCTCCATGTGCGATCAAACTAAGTTAGGGGTTTTGTTCCTCGTGTGAAAACTATCATATTGCATATTTTAATTACCTCGAAAGGTTCTTGTTTGACGGAGAACAAGTGTCTCGCCGGAAAATTTAAGAAAGTCTCCCAATTACAGATAACTCAGTGTATTAGAGGGGGATTAACGGGAATGAGCGGGTTTAGCTTGAGGTTATGCTTCTATTTATACTAGTAAGAGGAGCGTTCACGAGTTAATTTGATTAGTTAGATTTCTGGATTTTTCGGCGGGGATCGCGGGTTTAATTCGGGGCTACAGTTGTTATGATATAATTAATATAATGGATATCGATGTTAACCTACGACAAAACGTGTTAAACAACTTTTACGGGTCAAAGATCTAGGATTTAAGGGTGTTTGGGGTTCTCCGGCGCCGCCACCGGCGACGGTGGCCGGAAAAACGGGCAGGAGAGGGGGGTGGGGCTGGGTAGGGTTGGGGTTTGATTATAATAATATATTTTAAATAAAAAGTTACACAATTAGCCCTTAGAGTTTGATAAACATTTTAAAAGAAACTTAATATCTTTTAAGTTAATAATAAGTATTTAAAGTTTACACTTATAACCCTAAACTTTATAAACTATATAGTTTTCGGTTTTTGGATTATATACGCGTTCAACCGGGTTATCGATAAACTTCGAGATTTCATAAATAATTGAACGTAGAAATAAATGAACGAAAGTCGAACATTAAATGTCGGGAATACTTTATTAATGAAAAATAATAATGACAAAATATCCAAACGACCTAACGGGCCGGGTTTACAAATAGGAATACGAATCGAAAATTGACGAATGTCACATTTAGTTCGTCAATATATTTAAATTCTATTTTAAAACTAATTTGAAACTTAAGGGGTGAGAAGTGAAGAAGATGATCTTGATGTATTATATATAATTTGAAACTTTAGTTCGTAAATATAGGGTTTCATGTGGAGAAGATGATCTTGATGTATTATATATAAATTTTCGTTTTCATTCTTAAAACAACAAATGTTATGGTTCATATGGTTAACTTACTTGTGTGTAGTCTAGGAGATTCGGGTTCGAACCCGGGTTTGGCCGATTTTATTGTATATTTTTTAAAAACATTTTTTTTTCTTTTATGTATAATAAACTAAATAAATTGTTAAAAAATCATATTAAAACAAATACAATTATTTTAAATTAACTAAAATTAATTATAAACTGAATTTTTCCAATTTCCATCTAAAAACCAACCTTTTGTTTTCGTTCCTCAAAATCGTTAATATTATAACTTCATTTAGTTAATGTTTTAATTAAAATTTCGTTAATGACATTCGGAATAATGTTAGATTGTTAAATCCGTGTTTTCTAAATGTTATAATAATTCTCAAATCAATATTAAACTAGTAATTAATTAATATTAAAATATTAATAAAATCGTTAAATTTTGTTACAACTTAAAAATAATAATATATTATAAACTGCCATCGAAAGCTAATAAAATAATATATAATCACAAAAAGTAAATTATTTAAACTTCTATAAACCCGTTAGTTAGTCGTTAAATTCTCGTATTTACTTTATTTTATTATAGTTCGTGAGATTCAATTGCTCGGTTTCGTTAACGCGCTTTTGCTTTTTATTTCAAGTTGATCTGCAATTTCAAGGTGAGTTTCTCACACCCCCTTTTAACGCTTTTATAACTTTTGGGGGTAGCATGTGTATTTTATTACAAATTCAAAGTATTATGATTTCGCTTACAAACTACAATTCACCATATGGACTTGTATGTTACTTAATTACTTGCTCGAATTTACTTGCACATGGCAGACTCAATAAGTATGATCATACGCTCCCCTTTGCACTCAGGACCATTTTGTTATGAGTGAAAAAAGGCCTCATTATCCGAGTACGTTGGTTGTTACCAACTGGAAAGGACCTTACTTGCGCAATTATCCGAGTACATTGGTTGATACCAACTGGAAATGACCTTACTTGCTCGTTTATCACTTGTTCATGAATTGTACTGTTTTTATGTATTTATATGAAACTGTGGGAACTCACCGACTATCTAGTTAGTTGACATTATTTTAAACATATGCTACGGGTGGTGTTAGTAGAAGATGACACACGGAGAAGACACTAGACCTAGGTTACTTAAACAAACGGACAAAGTGTTATTGTATTTATATTTTCCTTTGTATTCCTTATTACAAACTTGTGTATTTGACTTGTAAATTAATTAATGATAATATTACCACTTAATAGTGTCACATGTGTTTTGAACAATCTGTACGTCACACTTAGGCATTTCCGCTTTAGCTAGGGTGTTACAGCATTGCTGCCTTAACCACATCTCTAATCTTGTTGTTCAAACCTAAATATACTGACTGATTTTCTCTGACTCGGGATTTACCAACAACCTCGAGTATGCAAAGAATCTGGAGTTATATTCTTTCAGATCGGATCCTTCCATTTGTAAATTTAGAAATTTTT
Source organism: Bidens hawaiensis (assembly GCF_021521415.1). Taxonomy (NCBI): domain Eukaryota; kingdom Viridiplantae; phylum Streptophyta; class Magnoliopsida; order Asterales; family Asteraceae; genus Bidens; species Bidens hawaiensis. Next base: position 118,468 of record NW_027492924.1, on the reverse strand, counting down.
CTTTCATCTGCTCATATTCATATTTAGGGCAAAAATTTTTGTGTAATCATGCCCACTAAATTCTTACCATTCCATGGCGTAAGCATAAGTGCTTCCCTTGGATTGAATTGTCACACCCCAACCTAAGGCGAAAATGCTAGGGCGTGATCCGATTGCTCACAGCTCGAAGATACTATCATAATATAAAAGTAACAATATCTAATTAATTATTTTAATTCAAATACACACACACATTTACAAACATTACAAAACAATTCAAATAAATGTATACAATCATTTAAATTTAAGTTTGTCTTCAATATAACCCTAAGGTCTTTCAAAGTGTCCATCCTTCAACTTCAAGCAACCTGCATATGCGTAGAAAATAGAGTTTTTTAACAAACATGTTGAGTGAGTTTATCACCAAGTTTTGACACCAAAAATAATGTTAATATAATAAATAAGCAAAATGTAATAAATGCGGTAATGAAATCAAACCATGAGCAACTAAGTTGTCGATTTAGACCATTGCTAAGCGAATCGGGCGCCGGCAAATCAACTATGAGCTAATAAATAGAGTAAGACCGTTGCCAAGCGAATCGGGCGGTGGTCAATAGAATGAGAACCCAATACATGGGGATATGCGGGACCTCTCCGTGCACGAATGCGCACATAAACAAGTAAGCACATAACAAATAGATTTGATTAATCACACACAATTACATGTTTGCAATTTTTTGATATATATGTATAGATATGTATATATATAGTATGATATACGCATATGTCTCCAAAACGTTTTAGAAACTTGATTAAAATAGGGGAATGATAAAACTCACCTTAGATTAAATGCAAGTGAATATAATTAAGAATAAACGAGTCAACGGATAAGTGAGTCGTCCAATACGTGTCAAACAAGATAACTGAGCAGAACCTGAAACTTTGTGATATGAAATTATAAATAAAAACGAACTTAATGCTGCTGGAATCAATCCAAACGGATGAGTAGAACTCTAGTTATGTTGAATTAAACGTTTAAGCGAGCTGAAACTGACCAGAATCCAAACATCAAAACGGAAGTCGGGTTTTGGTTAGTAGCCTTAAAATTTTGTTTTAAGAATAAAGTCTTATGGACCGAACGTTGAATCTAATCAGAAGTATGGGAAAACGTAAAGTCAAACTTGTTGACTGTTTTACCCTTTATCGGGTTTTAAAGCAATTGACCAGTCAACACCCTTCAATCACCGAAATTGATTGAAGGTTATTGACTAGGGAATATGTATGAACAATTTTACAGTTTACAACTTACCAGGAAAGTGAACGAACAAAGAGATATATCGAGTCAACGGTCCTTAGATTTGCAAAGTCAACCGTTTTATGAACGGTTCTTCAACAAAACACCAAAAACCGAGAGGATTCGAGCTGGGTAGAAGGTAGGACAGCTGGAGTAGGTGGATTAGGGTTAGATTAAAGTTTACAGCAGGGAATTAAGATGTGTTTATATAGGAATAGCAAGAACAAACTATATTTGGACATATAACTCGTTTAGGCAAGTAAATATTGTTTTAATGAGTGAATCAATGAAAAAATCAGTAAGATTTAATCTTGGACAAGGGAAAAAGAATTAGGAATGATAGTTTAGTTGTATGATGTTTAATTGATCCTTACTCCTCTCAAACATGCCTAAAATAAACAATTTCATGCCATAAACGAACTAGGAAACGAAATCAAGTTAAACGATCTGTGTAGGTCATCCAAGGCGGTGCGCGTCACTTGAGGGGGAGGCCCACCGCGCGGCGCTCCGGTGAAACAAGGTGAAATTTCAATTTTGGCAATAATGGTCCCTAAACTATAATAAGATGCTATTTTGTTGATTATTTTTAAGGTTAATTCAAATCATAAACAACTTAGAAAAGGTAAGGATACAAAATGAAAATACTAAATTTTAAATACTTTTAAATACCTAATATAATTAATATTAAAAATCCAAATAATTTCTCGGTTCGGGTTATGCGTTAACAATTACAGGTTCGAAAAATCCGAAATGTTACATGAATGAATAATGATAGAGTCCCACCGTTCTAATGCTTCATCTTTAAATACGTTAGAAGTATACAACACCTTGTCCTCGTTAGCACATTTGCTAATGGCTAACACCTTCTCAATCTTTTTTATCTGGCGCAATGCCGCTACTTCACCCTCATTATCACCAAATTCAGTTGGCTTACATCCTTGGAATGCACGATATGTACATCATTGATGCTTAGTCTTCTTCTTCTTTGGTTGTTCTTCTTGAGTCACTGTCAACATTGGAGCTGACTTCTTCTTCTTCTTCTTCTTCTTTGACTTGCTGGGCATTTCCTTGTCCGAATACTCTTGTTCTTTTATAGCTTTGATCATGGTTGGCATGGCCTCAACAATTCCCTTAGCAATCAAATATTGTATTTCCTTTTTTCGAACAAACTGATCCTATATTGGAGGGGTAGAATGGGTTTCTTGATCAACAGCGGCTATCTTTGATCTCCTCTCATGTTCCTTAAGGGTCCTCTATTTACTTCAATATTCGAGTTTCCTATCTTTGACATTCTATAGATGAGAAAAAGGGAGGCTTTAATTATCGTGTCTAAGCGTTTACTTGACGCAATTATGATCCGTAATATTTTCTAGTTAAAGCTTTGAAATCTTTCTAATTTCTAATTTGCTAAAACCTTTGGTTGTGATACCAACCTGTCACACCCGTCCATAGGGGCCTAGACGTATGACCACTAGTTGGTATCGATTTTGAAAATATATCAGAGTTTAATTTGTTGCAGCGGAAATTTCTTTTGACAAAATATTTCTACATATAAAGAAAGATTTAAATACCCTGATAAAACAAAACATTTATTTTTACATAATCATGTTTTACAAGAAGTTTAACAAAATGAGTCCACTGATCCTTTTATACTCCAATGAGCTATCTCCCTGTTACCCTAATGTCCTTATCACTTACTACTATTTACCTAAAAATGTTTAAAATAATACATCAGCTTAAAGTTGGTGAATAACATTAACATGCACAAAGTATTTTATGTTGGCAAGAATTTAAAACCCGTTTAATCGTAATTTGTATTAATATATCTACACACTCAGCGGGACTGTTTCACCCGAGTGTACAACCACGGAGCACACTAGTCTTTCTATTCAGGTTAACCGTAGTTTTACGTATGCCTACAACTGAGTCTCTTTACTAGTCATGTTACGGCCTTTCATCCGTAACATGTGTCTAACGTGGATCCAACTATATGTGCACTTATGGCCCGAATGCTTTTTGGAAGAATATCTTTACGCATCAAACGTTTTGAAAACCATTCAAGCCATGTGCTTGATTTATAAATATTATGTAAATTGCTTAATGCTTTCACGTTAGTTTTAGAGTCAATGTACTGACCTTTGTTATGATTAACATGTCTTTACTGATTTATGTTGTGAACGTTATCTCGAACCTTTAGTTACAAGAATAACTATATGTGAATATCTAGATCAACTAATTTATCTTTAGACCTTCAGTCTAATTTGTAACTTTAAACCTTGAAAAAATATTTGTTTTGTTGTAAAAGTATGACGTTTGGTGTTGCATGCTATGGCCTAATAGGTTCAAATACTCTCATCGAGCTCTCCAAGAAAGTAAACAGATCCCCAATTGATTGGGATTTTCGCGAATTACTTTCCTTAGAAAAGAGACTCAACTACCGGTGTTGTCACCCTTCCAGTTACTACACGCCCCTCACGCTATTCTGTTTCATAAAGCATCTATGCTATAAATATCTTTTGTTTAAAAGATTTAGGTTTCTTTCTCTAGAAGAAACGTCAGTTGACAATGACCTTTGTATATAAAACTTTACATTTCTTAATCATAAATAAACGTTTATTTTTGTAAACCTTTATACATGAAAAGCTTAAATATATTTATAGTAACTTTTCAAAGTTTAAGCTATACCTTCGACTAGGATCTAATCTATGTATTGAAATGACTTATAAATAACTCCTATCTTAAATTGGGTAGCACTTCGACTATACATAGGGTGTTGGGGTATGAAGCGTCGAAACTCCAGAGTAGCGTCGGGACTCCAACTCGGTGACACGAACTTCAAGAAAGTGAAAATGGTTTGGTGTTTTAGATGCCACAAATGAGGATCCCATGTTCACTATTTATAGCCATCCCCATTCGGACTGTCAGCCACCACCAATCGCCACATGTCTATCTTGTGATGAGTCGTGATTATTTTGTGTTGACATGCAGCATTCTATATTGACTAGTCACTAGCCATATATCACTTCGAGAGGATATGTTTCATTATATGTTGACATGTGTCCTTCCATGTCACCACCATGTGACATGTGTTGTTTCATGGTGATGAGTCATAGACCACGTATCGCTTCCATATATCTTTAGTTAAATGACTAACTAGTCCCTCAACTTCCTAAATGGACAAAATTGGTATGAAAATTTCTGGAATGTTATAGTCTGAGACTAGAGTAAATTTGGATAAGCTTACATTAATAGCCCTTTGGGCGGAGATTGCTGATGGAGAGTCTGGGACGACAGGCAGGTCTTCGCTGTTTTGGTTATGCTCTACATGATACTCACATAAGGTGGTTGCGACTACCATGTAAGAGGTTGATTGCTAGATGTTATATGAAAATGGGTGTTTCCATTTTGTTGCCGAGGGCTTTCCGAACGTCATTGGCGGCGACGACGAAACTATTTATCATTCTATTTCGTAGCATGTGATACAGTATATGAGGATGCTATTTCACTAATGTAAGCCTATCTTCATGACTGGCTCTAAGGGTTGGCTGGGTGGGCGCCCGGCCGTGGCACGCTTTTTTCGGGGGCACAAAAGTTTTTGAAAATTCTCGATGTTATATATATAGAATACTCGAACGTTTATAATCCCAGTATTTTTATAATATCCAAACACTTTTTAGATTCATTTTTTTATTTAACCCAAAGACTTATAGGCTCATTATAAATTGAAAAAGGCACATTCCTTTTTATTAATCAATAAAAATTAAATAAATAAAAAAATGAAATGAATAGACAAGATAACAACAGTGTCGGTTTAGAATACAAGCAGTCACGGTAGCATATGCAGAAATGTGTTTTTCGAAATTGCAGTTATTGAAATCTTATATACGATCCACCATACCCCAATAAAGACTTAGCGGGTTAGTGATGATAGCTACCTATTTTAGAGAGCATAGACTATGAAAAGTAGATTGACCAAATTGCTATCAAGAATGCTAGGAGAACTCGACAAATAATCGGTTAGCTATTAGTCTATTCGGTATGTCATAAACTCATTTTAATACCATTATTTTGTTAATTGTTATGTTTATTGCCATAACTTTAATCGTCGTTTAAAAAAATTTGTTTACATTATTTAGTACGTTAAGGCTTAAGGGGCGTATTTTTTCCGGCTCGGCTAGGGCACGTGAATTCTTAGTATTGGCCCGGCCTATCTGCCTATTTGTGATTCTATTTTATAACATGTTTTCTTGGTTCTACATATCTATGCTTACTAAATCGATGATTTGGGCCAAAAATGACGTCGACGATTGCTTTGCAGGTAGTGATTATTTCAAGCGATGGCTTTGCATGTTGCTGTTAAATGATGTAGCTCGGTCAAACGGTGGTGTTGTAGTGGTTTACCGTCAAAGGCAGCGATAGTAAAGTATGGTAGCGATGGCATGGTGGATGGTGTGGTGGTGGCAAAACAAAGGAGAGAGAGAGAGAGAGAGAGAGAGAGAGAAGGAAATGGTTTGTGTTGATTGTAAAGTGGACCATTTCATTAGTGGAAATGGTTTAACATTAAAATAAAGCATTTGTTATTCTCTTATTAGAGACAAAGGTGATAATTAGATGTCTTTGTACTAATTCTTTCATTCAAATCCAGTTGAAGCTACACGCGTAAACATTTGTGTCATACATGAGTGTTAACATTAATAATTTTTGAAGCTCGCCTATGTCACAAACCCGGCGCAACGCGGGCCTAAATTTCTTAACACAAAATGGCATAACGTGCGGGTACTAAATGCTAGTTCTATTTTGCAAATCGAAAAAGAACCCGTGCGAAAAAGAACCTGTGCGAAAAAGAATCCGTTCGAAGTACGGCGATGAGAAACCCACCCATGCGAACCCGAAACCCTGTGCGAAACCTGTGGATTTCGCATCCTATGCGAAAAACCCTAGAGAACTCCGGCATGCGAAGTACAGAGTGCGAACTCGAATGGAAATCCCGTGCGACGTGATTGAACTCTTCCATGCGACTTGAATTGAACTCTTCCATGCGACCCGATTAGACTGTATTCGGACCTCCCTTGCCAACCCGACTCCTTTCCTTCAGGTGACCGGCGCCGGAGTGCCGGAGACGGGATGGTGGCGGCGGTAGTGCCGGAAGTAAAATGAAGAAGGAAGAGAAGGGGCCTTGCTTGGGGACTTGTTTATATAGTAGGGTAAAGGAGGGGTATTATGGTAATCTCATATTAGGTTTAATAATAATAATAAATAAAAGATAATAATAATAATAAATAATAATAATAATAATATAATAATAAGAGTAGTATGGATGTGAGGATTTAAACGAAACCCGAACCCAAGACCCGACTCGATTAGAACCCGTGACCCGCCCCAAATAAATGTGAGTTGAAGGTGAGCCAAATGCAAAAACCTACTCGTTAAAGAAATAAATTCATCGATGTAGTTAAGTATAGACCCGACACGACCCGAACTCGCTTAAGGATGTTAACTCATGAACGTGTCAAGGACATGAGTAAATAATATGGATATAATATAAATATATAATAAGAATAAATGAGGATTAAAATATATTAAATAATATGAACGAGTAAAGAAGAATACATGTCGGTTCGGTTGACTTGGAAGTTAACTTCGTTAAACTTAGAAATGAATAATAAGGAATTATAGAGGATTAATATGTGCACATTATTAACAGTGAGTCGAGCTCAGTTGAAGAAAGGAATTACTAGTAATTCGAAAAGGAATCGTCTACAGGTGAGTTCTAGCCCCCGTTTTCCTTTAACCCGTTTTTGGAGCTGTATGCATACTCGTATGTGAAATACTAAGATATATTTAACTTTAGTTAACGATATATATCTTGTAAGAACATGTTTATATATTAATTTGTTAATATATATTTGAATGTTTGAATGATAGTTGATAGAATCGAAAGGGTTAGGGAGCAAGCCCTACTAATGCTTATGTAGAGTGTAGGGACGATAAAGCACATGCACGAACACAATAAAGGACTAAAAGCCTATACTGTGTTCGGGCACGTGTTTTGATAGTAATGTGGTCTAGTTATAGATACAACGAATTGATTTATTAGAATAATACGTATAATGTGGTCTAGTTATGGATACTATGGTAAGGTGGTCCAGTTATGGACATAATGATTAGGTGGTCCAGCTATGGATACAACGAATAGTTGGTCCAGTTATGGACACAAAGAATAGGTGGTCCAGTTATAGATACAATGAATATGTGGCTCAGTTGTGAATACAACGAATAGGTGGTCCAGTTATTGATACAATGAATAAGTGGTCCAGTTATAGATACAACGAATATGTGGCTCAGTTGTGAATACAACGAATAGGTGGTCCAGTTATTGATACAATGAATAGCTGGTCTAGTTTATGGATACAATGAATAGGTGGTCCAGTTATGGATACAATGAATAGGTGGTCTAGTTATGGATACTAAGTACAGTAGCTATTAATTATGTATGTAGGTAGTACGATTGCATGGTATAATAACTTTAAATGCATAGATATACTTATGGATACTATTTGTACGGGTAAAAGTCAGTGGATAGAAAAGAAAGAAGGTAGGGGACAAGTCTTATCAAATACCTGCGTAGAATGACAATATGTATCTTGATGTGAATGAATGATTGCATGTTCGTGCGTAGAGCCTTCGGGCCTCATGCACGCGCAACAAGTTAGGATGGCAAATCCCTTTAATTTGATATGGTTCGATTACAAGTAAGAATAGAAGGCTCAATTATGAGCAAGTATGTACGGGACTAGTTATAGACGAGTGTTACATCGCGCATAAATAAAGAATGTGATTTAATTATAATTCGAAATTTAATTAAAAGAAATAAACGTTAGAACTCACTCAGCGTGTAGCTGATTTTTAGTATGCATGCAGGTATTATTGATGATGTGGCAAGCTTGAGACGCATACGAGGCTATCCATATTGAAGAATAGTTAGAGAATAGGGTTGTTACATAAAAAGTTTAAGTTTTCGCTGCAAATTGATTATGCTTCCGCTGTATCAAACTGAGTTTATGAGTAAATCCAACACCGAATGTAAGGCTACCGGGCTTGCGGCCTTACATATGTGATGGGATCTTATTTCTTGACTTCGATTTTCAATTTATGTAATATTAGAGAATATATAACAATGCTTTATCTTTAATAACTTTCAAAATGTGATATTCATAATTCATTTGCTCATTGCTCTTGTCATATGAAGTAAAATTTCCATCTCCTAGTCTAGTTGGAATTCACATATATTTGTTATTTGTTAGGTGCAGCTTATTTTTCAGAGGTAAAATATTTGCAGTTTGCGAACCACATCTGCAGATATCTGTAGAAGAAGAGGTGGACCTAACCCTACAATTGCAAGAAGAATACAACTTGTTTTTTAACATCTGTAGACTTCTAAAATAAACTAGTGGTGGTGTACGAACTGTGGTAGTGGGTGGTGGTGGACGTGGTGCTGGACGATGATAGTGGACGATGGTGGTAGACGATGGTGGTGGGCTGGGGTAGTGGTGGACGGTGGTGATAGACAACGGTGGTGACTGGTGATGGCGGTGGCGGATGGAGGGTGGTGGTGATGAGCGGTGGTGAGTGGTGGCGGACAGTGGTGGCAGACGGTGGAGGTGGGTGGTGGCGGACGATGGGCGGTGGTGGATAGTGGGTGTTGATAGGTGGTGGTGTTTAACTCTTTGTAGACCTTAAAAAATCTTAAATGTAGAAGAGCCAAGTTTGCACCAACAAGATTTCGCGCAGACGTTTTTTAGTAAAACGTCTTTGTAAAAATAAATAAGTCTGTAGATGGCAATGTCTGCGTGTGGTCTGCGCCAAGAAGATAAAAGAGCCTTCACAGACAATTTTTAGAAAAACAAGCAACGTTACTAATGCACGTGGAAGTAGAGGTGCACAAATCGGGTTTTTCAAATACCCGGGTTCGGGTATGAAATCGGGTTCGGGTATGATCGGGTATTGGAAAATCGGGTATTGGCAATACCCGGGCAGGGTTCGGGGTCCGAGTATTGTCTCTAAATGCCATACCCTATGTATCGGGTTCGGGTCGGGTATAGAACCTGGTATTCTAAAACCGGGTATTTGAATACCTTATTTCCAGGTATTGAAAAAACCTTATTTTAAGGGCTTTTTCAGGGTATTTTTCGGGTATAGATTGGATTTTTATGGGAATTGCACTTTTTAAGGGCATTTATCGGATATTTTTCAGGTATTTTTCAAGTATAGATCGAGTATTTGAAAACCTGGTTTCAGTTATTGAAAAAACCCTGTTCCGGGTATGGAACCGGTTCCGGGTATTACCGGGTACAAATCGGGTCCGGTTCGGGTACGGGTTTTGGTACTGAAATGCATACTTTATTCGTACCCTACGAGTAGGGTCGGATACGGGTTCGGGTATTAAAAATCAGGGTATAAAAAAACCGGTTCCGGGTTTTATTTTCGGGTCCTGTTCCGGGTTCGGGTTTTTTTGTGCACCTCTACGTGGAAGTGTAATTAAATCAAAAGGAGGAAAGGTCGCATGATCTTAGTTGGGCTGGTAATATACATCAGGCCTGGGCCATAAATCATTTCTAAAAAGAAATGTGTGTTTTATAAGATTTTGAATATTCAATTCAATTGTTTTTTTAATAGATATAAAATGCTCTATCGAAAATGCATAAAATTCTGAAAAGGATTTGTATATTGATGTTAAATTAGAAACCCATGTATCACGGGTGAAATAAATAATAAGATGTCAAGTAAAGAAAAAAAGCTCATATATAATATAAATATGTGTAATCTAAGTAATATGCCAAAGAAAATATGAAGCAAATGTCGTAGTATCGAATTGTTGTGTTGACAAAACAAACCACCATTATCAAGAAAAACAAAAAAGCCACATAATTCTTTAATCTACAAGTACTTGTCATAATTGGTAATAGTTTTCAAGTGGAATACACATTAGTAAAATACAGTTGCGGAGAAAGAAATTTTTTTCTATGGGTTTGGGATTTTTTGATGCGTGATTTAAAAGTTTTCGGGCCCTAATGGATCGGGTCGGGTTGATCATTCGGTTAATCACTGTCATGACAAAAATATGTCATTAACATTCAATAAATTACAAATTCATATTACATAAAAAGATATTACATATTATAATTGTTCCCTACGCGTTTCATGTTTTGAAGATGATATCTTCAATCGCGACTTTAAAAATGAACTCATTGTCAATATAACAAACACACGCATCATTCATATAATCTTCACCCAAATGATTTCGCAAATCCGTCTTCACATGCTTCATTGAAGAAAAACATTTCTCAAACGATAAACCAACGATTATTGGTTGTTGCCGATGGTTGAAACTTTGAGGCGAACCGCAATAGGCGATGGGGCAATGGTCGTTTGGTCGATAGAAAGAAGCTGATCAATTGTTGAGGTGATGACCGACGCTTTTGTTTGTTTGTTTGTTTTTTATTTACGTATTATGTTTAAGAATGTTAATTGGGTTGAGATAATTGACCCATTGTATAAGTAATTTTGGGTTTTTTAATAATCTATATATGAGTTATTAGTGACCCATATATAATGTTGTTAATAATTTTATAGCCTTTTAATTTAAAAGCTTTTTATATTTTATAAAAAGAATATTCATTACTAAAAAAATATAACTAATTTTTTCATAATCAATGAGTTCAACTATATATATTTTTAAAATGATATTGGGTTTGTTCGCCGAAAAAGAATGAACTCACTCATTAATATGACACTATATGTTATATATAAAAGCGAAAAAAAGACCAGGTTCGACCGAATCCGTTGTTGATAATGTGGCTCCGCCACTCTGTAAAATGAAAATCCGTAACAAAAGCAAAAAAGGAAAGCAACGGAGAACCTTTATAGACAAAGCACTTGTGGCGTGTACGACCAATCAATTAACATATCTATCACGTAGCCCAAACATAATTACGGTTATAACTTTGTCCCAGAATTCCAGTGTCATTTTCGGTCACGTTATAAACCCTTATGACCCTACCATTTTCATTTTTCTAATTTCACGTCATTCTTGTGCCTATGCACTATGCATGCACATGTTTTGCTAATGATTTGTTTTGTCATTTTTACGGTTACGCCCTTTAGGTTTCTTCCTATTGTCATTTCCTACATTAAGTATTTCATCTAGACCAATTTGACAATAGGGTGTAAACAAGTCGAGCTGAGCCCAAGCTCGAGCTTGACTCGTTTTGAGCTTTATTTTGAAAACTCGATCTCGCCTCAAGGGTAGCTTTTTAAGCTCGAATTTGGCTTAGTATCAATTCATTATTCACTTATATATCACATTGATTAAATAGTGAAGTGCTTACTTGATAAACAACGAAAAGAATATATATTTATTTATTTAATTTATTATTATTTTTTTTTTTCATTTTAAGTATGTCATTGCGATGCATACTTTGTTTTTATTTATGTTCTATATAAATTTTATTCAAAACCGAGCTGTGAATAGTAATTTACAAATGATTGAAGCAAAAACATACATGTCATCAAAGATGCCTCATGGTTTAGTTTTTTTTTTTTTTTGTGTTGGTATGTAAAGTGACGCCATTTACCATTTTCATCATTTTATTAATGTAATATAATGTTTTAGTTTTTTTATATCAAAGCTGTCTCACAAACAGTACCGTTTTAATACTGACACCGACTGTATACGCGTCATAGCGCGTGAAGATTTCACTAGTTATTTAAGATAGCATAATGATTATCATAAAAATATTTATAATATACATTAAATAAAAAGTGTATAAATAACATACATGTTTAGGCGTGCAAACTTAATGTTTTTTAAACAAAATAATTTCAAACGAGGGTCAAAACTTGTTAGTTTTAAAAAGTATAAGTAGTAGTTTGGGCACCGTGACCCTTTGTATCTATAATAAACGGACGAGATTACGCCAAGGGATTGATCCAACGGTGAGGGTTGAAAGGCCAAGTGCATTGCTAAGTTATATATGCTTAATTTCACTCTAAAAATTCTCCTGTGAATTCATTTCTTTCGACCGGTTATAGGTATGTACATTATATATGCTCCCTCAATTACTTGTCATCTTCAGCTTTCAATAATCCTAAGATTAAAACATCGATGCTTCATTTTTTGTCATTACAATTTGATGGTTTTTGAACTTGCATGCAATCAATTTGTTTGGAGCTCTTTTCTAATGCTCGAGGTTGGCTTGGGCTTGACTCGTGATTTATATTAGTTACTTTGTATACAGTTGTATTTATCGTTATATACTTTGAGAAAACCCTTAACGAGTCTAAGCTCGGCTCGAGCTCGCATGCGGTACCATGAACAAGGCAAAGCTTGGCTCTAGCTTGGCTGTGTAGTGTGAAATTAATATTGAAGTTCAAAATAATTAAAATTTAAAAGTAAAGTCGGCTCATTAAGGCTCGATAAGCATAAATGATCTTACCATACAAGGCTCGAGCGGGCTTGAACTAAACGATCTTTATTTGATGCTCGGGCTCGACTATGGCTCGTTTTGAGCTTTTTATCCATCTGATCTTAAGTTGCTCGGGCTTGTTTGCACCCCTAGACAAGGGTAATAAGAATCTTTAATCGTTTTGGTTTCTGTGATTGTAAATTAATCTTATCTTGTTAATTAATAAAATAAATAGGTAACGCTTCCTTGTGAATTTGACTTGTTTGACTCTGATAAGTCAAAGATTGACTCAATGGGTTTGGATTCTAGAACAGGGTGATTAAGAATCTTCAATTTTTTGGTTTATATGACTGTTTGATTATGTTTTTGAATATAAACTTGTGATGTCATGATCAATTACTGTAAATTTATCTTAGTCAGCTAAATTTTAATCATGGGTTGACTTGTAGGTCAACATGGAAACTAAACAAGAAACCTTAGCAATATTCCTCTTATTATCGACCCTTGTATGTACTCGGGCCTTTACGACATCAAATGATGGGCTGTTTAGGGTCAGTTTAAAGAAAGTGAAGTTGGATGAAACCAATCATATTACTTCGGATCTCGGTTTAAATGATGGTGATTTATTTATGGAGTCTATTAGGAAATATAAACAAAATGCTAATAACCTTGTTGATCCCCAAGAGCCTGATATTGTGTCACTAAAGAACTATATGGATGCTCAATACTATGATGAGATCGCCATTGGCTCCCCACCACAGACGTTTATGATGATATTTGACACCGGGAGTTCTAATCTATGGGTGCCATCTTCAAAATGCATATTGTCGGTAAGTTTGTGTTAATTAGATATGTTATAATTAACGCGCGGCTCAAATTATTTCGGTGCCACAAGCAAGATTAAATTTTGGGGCGTATTTCATAAAAGAATGTGGATGAATGTATTTTACATAATTTTTCGCAATCAATGTCTTTAAATAGATCTATAATTTTCATCCCACATTGTTGAATAAGAAAATAAAAGTTAAACTTTAAACTATAAAATTTTTAAAAGAATTCGTTTATGTTAACAGAAGAAAGTGATGTCAAGAAAAAGCTTTTAAAAGAGGCTTGAGAGCCAAATTTCACAACAAACTTTTATAAAGTGTTTGAAATTTAAGAGGCTTGGGCCTAAATCCATTGCTTTTTTTGTTTACTTAAAAATATAGGACCGCGATAATATTCAAGACGAAAATTTAAACATTTATAATGTATCACATCTATGAGTATGAATGAAAAGTTAATGTGTTAGAACTATGTTTATTTTGCAGTTACCTTGTTTTTTTCACTCGAGGTATAGGTCAAGTCGGTCGTAGACCTACAAAGCCAATGGTTAGCTAATCATTTGTATACTATTTTCTTATTGTTGTGTTCACTTATTTTGTCATGAAACTAGCTTGGTTTAGTGACAAAAATGTATGTCCTTCGATTAAAAGGTTGTGAGCTCTGGGCTCACTTGAGACATGGTGGAAATATAAATATTAGTTGTTAAAAAAAAGGTGATAAAAGGACATGCTTTTATGAAAGTGAAAGTGTTTGATTGTTTTGTAAGATTTCCAAAATACCATTCGATACAACATAATTTATTCCAGATCAAATGATCTTATTAACTTTAAAGCTTCATTTCATAACCTCAGTCCTCATAGATAACGGGCCGGGTTGACTTGCTGCACCCTTCTTTGTCAAAAAATAAAATTAAGAAAAATATATAAAAAAGGTTAGCGCATTAAATATGATTACAAAAGCTATATTTTAGAAAAATAATAATCTTATTAAAAACACAGTTTAGTGGGTGTAAGCGTGTTATATGCTTTGGTTTATATTTGACAGGTTCCCATTTCTAACTAAAACTTTTTACTTAATTAATTAATTAACACAATATTTTGTAAGATACAATGTAGGTGCATTTAGAACATGTTACAACCGCTCTATTATTATTATTATTGTTATTGTTTCAAATGGCGTTAAGAGTTTTCCAAACTTCTGGCTTGTCACAAATGTTTTTTTGTCATGAAGGGACACCTGCTGCTATCCAGTATGGCACTGGATCAATATCCGGGTTTTTTAGTGAAGACAATGTCCAAGTTGGTGATCTTGTTATCAATGATCAGGTGAATTTACAACTTGGTCATACGCTCGCCTTTCACAAAAGTTTATTTAAAATTGTTTGACATGCATGACCTATAACTAGATGTTCATCGAGGCAACATGAGAGCCCGGTTTGACATTTTTAGCAGGGAAGTTTGATGGTATCCTTGGGCTTGGATTCAAGGAAATCTCTGTTGGCCAAGCTGCCCCTGTGTGGTATGTTTGTTTGTTGTTAACTAACTCTTTTTGACCCGATAAATAGACCCATATTTGAGTTGAAATTGGTTTACAGGGAGAACATGGTGAATCAACAGTTAGTTAAGGATCAGGTGTTTTCATTCTGGTTGAACCGGAAATCTGAAGAAGGAGAAGGAGGCGAACTCGTGTTTGGTGGTGTTGATCCAAAACACTTCACGGGTGAGCATACTTACGTTCCAGTCACACAAAAAGGTTATTGGCAGGTAATTAGCTATTGGTTAAAACTAATTTTTTTAAAAGTTATTCAAATATATGCACATATGTATTTTGATTGTTTTTGCTGTTCTTCATTGCTAGTTTGATATGGGAGATGTTCTTATTGGTGGGAAGTCGGCCGGTAATAAATCAAAGAATATTTTATTCATGCATAGATAAAATTGATATTTCATGGCACACTATATATGTTTTCTTGAGTAGGGTTCTGTAAGAGTGGATGTTCAGCCATTGCAGATTCGGGAACTTCATTAATAGCAGGCCCATCGGTTTGTAATTCCATTTCTTGATATTCTACAAGCCATGACTTACTAAATTTAGTATGTTAAATGGGCACTTTTATCTTCTAGGAGGTGATCGCCGAGATAAATCGTGCCATTGGGGTAGCCGGGGTTCTTAACGAGGAATGCAAGAAAGCAGTTAAATATTTTGGAGCCCGTGTGTTTGACCAACTTGCAATAGCGGTAATACAAACTCCCTAGCTAGTTACTCTTACTTATTTAAAGTTTAACTAAATGTTCCAGTTTCTTAGTTTTCGTGTTATTATTTTCCCATCAAAACAGGTCGCAAATACTACGCAACTTTGTTCCCGTCTTGGAGCCTGTCGACAGGCTAATGCATCTAGGTCATATTTCTAAGCATGCCTTGTTTTTGTTTAATAATTAGGAAATGCATGAACACGTATAGCTGGCTTTTAAGTTTATATTCATTTCTCGGTACTCTGCTTGTTAAGGAAGCTAGCGGAGTCTATATAACGCTTGTTGAGGGAACACAGTCTATATAAAGTTTGTTTGGTTTTCTTTGTTAATAACTTACTTATCATATAATTTTATTTTTCTTTAATAACCTATAATATTAAAATATTTAAAATCAAAATCTAAACACACAGTTTTATTAAAAAAAAATTATTGAATAACATATATATATATATATATATATATATATATATATATATATATAGGTAAAGTATAAAATGAAAACCCACTTGAATTGTGAAAACCCTATATAACATCGTTTTTTTTGTTACACGCAATATATGTTGTTTCATTTAAATACAAAACATCGAAAACATAAAAAAAATGTTTTGCTATTTTTTTTTACATTTTTTTTACTAATTTTTGAATATGTTTTCAGAATAGAGAAAATGTAAATAAACTTTTATATTTTTTATTAGCTTTAATTGTGGACCACAAAATTTAATCTTTAATTAAAAACATATGGTTGAGAATGCGTTTATAAAGTTTTCACAACTCAAGTGGGTTTTTATTTATACATATATATATATATACACACACCCAAAATCCCACGGATGGCGCCAATGAAGAAACACTAAGTGAACCCTGGACAGATTATAGATAATCTGGGGGTTAAGTAATGTTTCCCACGAGAATGAGGTCCAACAGAGACGGTTGTTCTTCAGGGGACCTGCAAAACAAACACCGTAAGCTCGTCACTGAGAATGGGGGGGTTCCTCCTTGTGACCACCCTCCGGCGTGAGAATCAGACTAGATTGCTCTGAATATAAGTGTATATTAAGAGATTGCTAGATAACAGGATAGCAGATGATCTTACCATTCCAAGATGTTGGAGTATTTATAGCCGAAGGTAGGTTTCCTAGAAGGTACAGCCGGCTGAATAGTATTCAATCCTTACGGTTATACAATCCTTACGAACACTACCCCGACTACCCAAGCCGGGGCAAGTGCAGTAAATATTCCACTGGGGTTCACCGATACCCAGCTGGAAAAACGAACGAGGGTTCCTCGCCAAACACTAGATCAAGTGAAGGCGTGGGCCGAAGCACGTCAGAAAGAGTTCCAAGCTGAATTGGACGAACGCTTGCGTTCAGTTCAACAGGCTGACGAATTCGGCAGTACTCGCCAACACCTCATTATGAACAGCGAGGGCGAGTACTCGGACGACGAGAGGGAGGAGTCCGATACCGACGCAAACCCTCGCCATAAGGCGAAAGGGAAGCGTAAGGAAACGGACTCCCAGCCAAAAAGGAATTTTGGGGAAGCCTTTAAACCAACAAATGCGGAGAGAAACCCGCGTGACTTCTCCAAAACCTTTAGACCAACTGCTACGAATGCAGGAAAGTCAAAATTTGCAAGGGACATTGCGGAAGCAATTGCCCCGAGAAGTGCCAAACAAATGTCCAACATTGGCACTTATGATGGTCTATCCGACCCAGACGACCATTTGAACAGGTTCATTGCAGGGGCTACCGTCAGTAACTGGACGGAACCCACGTGGTGTTACATGTTCCAGATGACTCTGGTCGGAGCAGCCAGGGCATGGTTCGATCGTTTACCGGTCCACCACATATATGACTGGGCGGACTTTCAGAACAAGTTCAGCCAGCACTTCAGCCAGCAGAGGAAGTATACTGAAGAGCAGTGGACGATCCTCAACTGCGTTAGAGAGGAGGATGAATCTTTACTAGACTTCATCACCCGCTTCAACTCCAAGAAGCTGAGTCTGGGCAACGTAAGTGAAGATCTTGTTCGCGCAGCTTTCATCCAGGGCGCCGAGTACCCAGAGCTTATCCGCACATTGACGGGTAAGGACGGCATGCCATCCACATGGGATGCCATCATGACGGCAGCCAAGCGCTTCGCCGAGACGGAGAAGCAGCTGGGAAGAGATCTTCCCCAGAGTACTCACCTCTACACGCAGAGGACAAGGGAGAACAACGTTAGGACCGCCCGGCAGAACAAAAAGAGGCGGCTAGGTATTTGGCAGTCAAGGGTAAACTTTGACACCTCATCCAGCTCTCGCCCTCTTGTTGGCGGAAGGGACAACACACACCCTTCAAACCGAAAACACCGGTGGACGCCACTCACCAAGAGCGTCACGGAGATATTTGCCACGGAAAAATTGCCATGGCCAAAAGCCCCATTGATCCGGCAGAAACCTAATGCGGATCAAAGCAAATCCTGTGATTTCCACGGGACAAAGGGTCATGGTACTGAAGAGTGCACATCCTTGAAGGATATTGTTGAGACATTTGTCAAGGATGGAAGACTTGCACATCTCGTGGCATCAATCAGGAAGGGAGGAAGGAATGACAACCGGTACAGAGGTAACGGACGAAAGCCCGTCGACATCAGCATCAACATGGTTCATGGCAAGGTCGGCGGAAGAAAAAGACGAGTGACAGAACCATGTGCGTGGAAGGAAGCTAAGGTGCGCTTCCCGCGAGTGCCAGGAGGCCCCAGCAAAGAAGGCCCCATCGTCATCAAAAGCCAGCTGGGGCATTACATCACTTCCCGCACTCTTGTTGACAATGGCGCTTCGTCGACAGTGATGTACATGCAGTTCTTTGACAAGCTGGATGATGAAGACAAAGAACGCTTGGAAACGGTCTACGCTTCAATGGAAGGGTTTGACGGCAGCACAGAAACCCCCCTGGGTATCCTATCTTTCCCCGTTACTCTTACCGATGGGAATCATTCATGCACAGAAGACGTGGATTTTGTCATGATGAGAAAGCCACACCACACGTACGACATCCTATTCGGAAGAGACGGGATGGCAAGATTCAACGCCGTGGTATCTTCAGTCCACGGCATGATGGGATGTCCAACAGCTGAGGGTGTAGCGATGATCACTGGCATTCCCCAGGTATGCATCGCATCTGTCTCATCTAAACCCAAACCGAAAATGGCTAAACCAACCATCACCGAACCGGAAAAATGGGCCTTCAATGGCAAATACCCCGACCAGGCCGTTACCATTGGACCAACAATCGTTGATCCCACCCGCACCTTACTCAAACGCTTACTGCAGAAAAACGCTGACATCTTTGCGTGGGCACCAGCTGACATGACTGGTGTACCTCGAAGTAAGGCGGAGCATAAGCTCAAGTGCGATCCGGCTGTTACGCCAGTCGTACAAAAGCGCAGAGTAATGGGGCCTGAACAAACTAACGCGTGTAGAACCCAAGTCAAGGAACTCCTTGACGCAGGCATCATACGCGTTAGTAGATATCAAACATGGGTTGCAAATCCCGTAATGGTACCGAAGAATGACAAACAATGGCGCATGTGCATAGATTTCAAAGATTTGAACAAAGCATGCCCCAAAGATTGTTATCCGTTACCAGAAATTGATCTTAAGGTGGATTCGTTGGCACCATTTCGCCTTAAATGCTTCTTGGATGCGTATAAGGGGTACCATCAAATCCACATGGCCGTAGATGACCAGGACAAAACCGCATTTCGGACGCCCGATGGTACATTTTGTTATAAAATGATGCCATTCGGACTTAAGAATGCAGGGTCCACGTACCAACGACTGATGGACAAAGAGTTTCATGCCCAAATCGGGAGAAACTTGGAAGTCTATATGGATGATTTGGTCATCAAAAGCCCCGAGCCAGAAGCGATGTTGAAAGACATTGAAGAAACTTTCAACACGCTCAGAAAGATAAACATGAAGCTCAACCCGAGCAAGTGTTCATTTGGGATGGAAGAAGGGAAGTTCTTGGGAGTCATTGTTACTAAAGATGGCTTCAGAGCGAACCCTGAAAAGGTCGAAGCCATTGTTAAAATGGAATCACCTACCACCATCAAACAGGCTCAGACACTGAATGGACGACTAGTCGCACTTAATCGCTTTTTGGCAAACCATGCGGATAAGTCGTTTCCTTTCGTGTCAACATTGAGAAACTGCTTAAAGAAAACGCACTTCCGCTGGACACCAGAAGCGGAAGCAGCTTTTCAGGAGATTCGGTCACGCCTGATCAAACTCCCAACACTTACAGCACCACAAGCGGGAGAAGAGTTAATCCTATACCTTTCCGCAACAGATAGAGCAACCGGGGCAGTCCTGCTAATAGAACGAAAAGGCATCCAGATGCCAATCTATTATGTTAGCCGTGTACTAACAGACGTAGAAACCCGGTACTCTACCCTCGAAAAATTAGTCTTAGCACTTATACACGCTTCACGCAGGTTAAGACGATATTTCCAGGGCCACCCAATCACCATTCTCACCAACTTCAAACTCTCAAACGTTCTAGGCAAACCCGAATTATCGGGACGTCTAGCCAAATGGGCAATTGAATTGGGAGAATATGCAATTAAGTACAAGCCAAGACCAGCCATAAAAGGCCAGGTCCTGGCCGATTTTATTGCAGAAGTCCCCGCTTCGCGGGAGAAAGAGTGCCAGGAGGAGGCTCAACCCTCCCCAGCACAGGACATCAATGATGTATGGCGACTCTACACTGATGGAGCAGCCAATAACGAGGGTTCAGGCGCAGGGTTAAAATTAACCAACCCAGCAGGCCAAGAATATACTTACGCTATTCGGTTGGATTTTCCAAGTACGAATAACGAAGCCGAATATGAAGCATTCTTGGCCGGATTGAGAATTGCGCGTAAGATGGGAGTGAAAAACTTGGAAGCCCACGTGGATTCCATGCTGGTGGCCAACCAAATAAATGGGACGTACACGGCTGTGAACGACACAATGGCCCTGTACCTCGCTCAGGCAAAAACCCTTATGCGTGATTTTAATGATTGTAAAGTCATACATGTCAAGCGCAGCGAAAACAAATCTGCGGATGCGTTAAGCAAGCTTGCATCACTAGCCTTCACCCACTTGGGAAAGGACATCCGCATTGAACTCCTCGAAGCACCATCAGTCCCGCACAAGGAAATTTGTGTCATCCAAACCGGTACAGAAACGTGGATGACACCAATAATAAATTACCTTGCAGCAGGAACATTACCAGAGTCAAAAACACAGGCAAGAAAACTACGCTGTAAAGCACTGAATTATCAACTCATCGATGACACCCTTTACAGACGTAACTTTCTTGGCCCACTCTTAAGATGCGTGGACAACCAAGATGCTGACTACCTCTTAAGGGAAGTACACGAAGGCATCTGTGGAGTTCACGCAGGTCACCGCGCTGTTGTGGCTAAGCTGAACAATGCGGGATACTTTTGGCCGGGGATGCATATGGATGCACTGGCATACACCAGAAAATGCAGGTCTTGCCAGCTTTACGCACCCAACACGCATCGCCCGAAGAATGAACTTGTTCCAGTCACTTCTTCGTGGCCATTTCAGAAGTGGGCCATCGATGTGACAGGCCCATTTCCCACAGCAGCAGGAAATGTTCAGTTCCTAGTGGTAGCCATCGACTACTTCACCAAGTGGATAGAAGCAAAACCTTTAGCCCAAACAACCGCAAAACATATCAAAAAATTTATTTGGGAATTTATTATTTGTCGTTTTGGACTTCCACAGAATTTGGTGAGCGATAACGGCACCAACTTTGCTGACAAGAAGCTACAGCAGTGGCTGAAAGAACTTCAAATCACCCACACCTTTACCTCAGTGGCACACCCGCAAGGTAATGGTGAGGTGGAAAGAGCAAACAAGAGCATCATCGATGGCATAAAGAAAAGACTCTTGAAACACAGATCCGGCTGGGTGGACGAGCTTCCGCACGTCCTTTGGGCAAACAGAACGCTGAAAAAGGCCAGTACGGGGGAAACCCCGTTCAGTCTCACTTATGGCACTGAAGCCATGGTCCCGGTCGAAATTGGTTTACCCTCACCAAGGGTCTTGATCCAGCCAGAAGACAATGATGCGGAAAGACGGTTAGACCTTATGCTAACCGAGGAACGCAGAGACTTAGCCGCAGTGCGTGAAGAGAATTACAAACGACAAATGCAAAAGTACTACAACACGCGGGTAAAACTCTGCAACTTCAATGAAGGAGACTACATACTGCGTAACAACGAGGCTTCGAACCAAGAACGCCCAGGAAAGCTGGCCCCGGTCTGGGAAGGGCCATACGTTATCAAACAAGTCCTGGGAAAGGGCGCATACCGGCTCGAAAGGCTCGATGGCACTCCCATCCCAAGAACATGGAATGGAGCTCAATTACGCAAATGTTATATGTAGATCAATTCCAAACTTGTAAAGAAAAGGCCTAAGAGCCACTTCTAATGGAAATGATCCTCCTTTCACAATGTGTTGATAGCCTTACCTTTAACTTATGAACTTCCCATGTGTCGGTATTCACCGCATCAATGTGTGAAGAAGTAAGTAGTTGCGTGTGGAAGGCGGCAAAACCCGCATAAACACAACGCTAGAAATGTTAAAAGAGTTCTAAGGAAAACCTACACGCAGGTCAGATGTAAGTAAAGTTTAGCAATCCTTGTAAGTGCAAGTGACGGTCTTACCCGCACAATCACGAACAAGGAAGCAAAACTTCAACCTATCATCTACCACGTTCAAAGGTTAACTTATTCTGAACACTTAGAAAATTTCAAAGGAAAAGATGAGGAAAACTTCCACGCAGGTTAAATGTAAGTTTAGCCATCCTACTAAGTGCAAGTGACGGTCCTACCCGCACAATCATGAAAGAGGAAGCAAAATAAACTTATAATTTACCACGTCAAAAAGTTAACTTATCTAAGTACTAAAGAAATTACTAAGTGTAAACATGCGTAAAATAAACAAAGAAAAGGACAAACACATTCTTTATTTCATCAAAACTCGAATATTACAAACATTGCTGGGTGTATACCCGCATACAAAAGAAATACAAAAGCAAATATCTACGCTAGTGGTGGAAAGGGATCTTCTGGATCACGCTTCAGGACCACTTCCACTTGGACCCGCACCATCAGCAGAGTGTGGCGGTTCAAGGAAAGCTCTAAGGACAGCAAGCCCATCATCAGCAGCAGCAATTTCATTCACCTTCTCCACCACCGGATGCGGGAAGGCAGCATACTGGTTCACTGCTTGGTCGTAAATAGTTTCAGTATCCGCATTATACAAAGGGAAGTTGGAAGGCGGGACGCCTTTCTCAGCAAACCCTAGACCAAGCAGGAAGCCGGTCCGTTCCCCATCCTCATGAGAAGCGTTGAGGGCTGCGCTCATAGCATCGTCGTAAGATGTCTCTGAAAAGACCCGATGCACAACCTACAAAAAATGTACAAGTATAAGAAACACTTCTATTTTTACAAAGGAAAGCATGAAGACATAAAGCTAAAATACCTGAGGCAACGCTTCTCGAAGAAGCCATTCCTTGGTAA
Source organism: Bidens hawaiensis (assembly GCF_021521415.1). Classification (NCBI taxonomy): domain Eukaryota; kingdom Viridiplantae; phylum Streptophyta; class Magnoliopsida; order Asterales; family Asteraceae; genus Bidens; species Bidens hawaiensis. The sequence continues at coordinate 95,069 of NW_027492924.1, read as the reverse complement.
CCAGAGCTTGGGTGCAGGCGCGTTCAGCTTCGCTCTTATTAAGATTGGCAAGAAGCACATCCTTTGCAGCGGCCTCTTCAACGCCCTTAAGCTTCCGCTCGGTGTGCGCAAGCACACCCCTCTGGTCCAGGATCTCTTGAAGCTTCTTCGCGTCCTCCATAGCCAAGGCATCATGAGCCTGTTGAAGAGCCTCTAATTTGGCTTTTAGTTGTTCATTCTCCAGGCGGAGAGGCTCAGCAACAGCTTCAGCCTTGGTGGCCCTCTCGGTCGCGTTCCTCGCAGTCTCCTTAGCTAGCCGAAGCTGTTCGTTAACAGCTTGGGCAGCCTTGGAGCGGGCCTCGAGTCGCGCTTGAACCTCAACCTCGAGGGCCTTGAAGGCCTTCTCCTTCTCCGCAGCTACTGCGGTTAGTTTTTGGTTCTCCTCCCGGAGAGCACGCGCCTGAGATACTTCTTTAACGCGAGCTGCTTTCAACTTGTCGTTTTCACGACAAAGCAGCTCGACGCGTGGCTGCATCCGGGCCAGGAGAACCCGAAGCTCGTTGGTTAGCCTACCCTCCTGGTAGCTAACCATGGCTTCCCCCAACGCACCATGGGGAGCAGCGTGGCGAGCCCAGTCCACGCACTCCACAGGTGTGCGAAGGGTTGTTCCTCGGCGAATGTTCTATCTTGGAACATACACTTCATTGGAATCCGACACTGCGAAAGAAACATAGCAGTTAGGAAAAGATGATAAAAAATGCATAAAGGCCAAAAGAACCCTACGCACCTGTAGGGTCGATCACAGGCCGATAGCCACCGAACCCATCACCTGAACCTAAGGGAAATCCATCCAAAAGGTCAGGCAGATGGGAAGGTAACAAAGATCGGCGAGAAGCCCCGCGCGTACCTGAAGGTTCGGCCGTCGAGGCCGATGGCGGAGGCGGCATGGTTTCCGCCGCAGTCGAGGGCGGAGGCATGGTGTCCGCCGCGGTCGCCGCCGCGGAGTCAGCAGCAACAGTAACCGCCGGCTCGGTGAAGGATGCTGTAAAAATCGCACTCACCGCCGGCGGTGACGTCATCTCGGCTGGAACAGTCGGCTCAGAGTGAGCAACTGAACCAGCGGAAGCAGGCGCAGGCGCCTGGGTCGACGCCTCAGGTAGGCTGACCAAGCCTACCGTCATTGGCGGAGAAGTAATACTCGGCCCCTCACCCTGGAATGCGCCAACATCCACGCCTGCGTAAAGAAGAAAAGTGTTAAAAGACTAAGGATTAAACTATGAAGATAAAAGCTAAGAGAGTTGTACTTACGGGTTTTCTTGAGCCTAAAGGTACGGAGAGGCGGGGACGGACCCGATGGAGCCGGCCTCTTTGCGCCGGTCACCGTCGTCTTCTTTGGCTCTCCGGAGGGAACAGTCGTAGCCTCCGGAGCAGTGGTCTTCTCACCACCAGGGTTCCCCGCCACCTCTTCACTATCTGACTCGGTGTCAGATAGAATTACTGGATCGGCTGTGGAGGCCGCCTTCTCCTTCCCCTTCCCGCCGGCAGCCCTCTTCTTCCGCACCAACGAAGGACCATCTGCGGATTCCTCAGAAGAAGACGGGATGTCAGGAATTCCAACAGCGTGTACAACATTGAGGGGTTGAGGATAGAATAACGCCTTACCTGGCCGCCGGTGGCTCAGGATCTCGTGGCCTAAGGGATAGACCTCCACGAACCGATCCGCCATTTGTTCCAGGATGGGCAACTCGTTCTCGTCTAAAGCACGAGTACCCATCCGCGAGGGACCGTCAGCTTCCCGCGGGTACAGGAGCGACTCCAAGTCGTTCCCCTCTGAAAGAAAATAAACAGTTAGAAGATAAACTCGTATAAGCAAAAAAGAAACGGAGCATACCGTAAGGGATAGAGTTCGAACCGTATTCGAGGACGATCGGAACCTTTTGCGCGTCAGCCTCTTTCCACACTCGGCTCATCCCCAACATCACCATCCCGGACTCCGGAAACCGGAAAACCGGAGATTGGACCCGGGATATCTTCGAGAACCATTCCGCCTCCTGGTAGTTGGTGGCGTGAAGGCTCGGAATTGCTTGGCCATTTTTAAACTTCATGGCAAGGGGGACGGCGCGAGCGGATATGTAGAAGAACTCCCGCTTCCACGAACGGAGACTGCGCTCGGTGGCACAAATCTTTAAACCCTTGATACGGGTTGTCAGGGTATACCACCCCTGGATGCACCTCCAAGTGTAGAAGGTCATCAGGCGGTCAACATGGGGCTCGAGGCCCAAAATCCGGCACACCCACTCGAAATGGCGAATCTTGGCGATCGCCATGGGGTGCAACTCGGTCAGATGAACACCGTGCCTCTCGAGGACACGGTAAACAAACTTTGTCAATGGGAACCTAAGATTCCCATAGACAAAGAATGCTGCATAAACCCCGATCTTGCCTCTGGGGGCATCGTACACGGTCTGATTGGGTTCAGGAAACTCAGGCTCGAGAGGATCGAGCATGAACTTCCTAACAACATACCGGTACTGATCGCCGGGCAGAGCACACTGGCACTCGCCAGCAGTACTCCTGTCATCGGTGGTAGACTCGAGATCATGTGAAGACATCTTGCAGAAAAAAAGCGATTTCGGGAAAATGCTTGCCTGAAAAGGGGAGTATTTGCCGGAAATCGCTAAGAAGAAGAAGAGAAGGGTGAAGGTGTGAATTACAAAGGACCCTCTCCCCCTTTATATACTAATCGCAATTAATGCGGTGAATTTAATGCGGAGGAGAGAGAAATCGAGGGTGCAATGAAACTATGACGCGTGGCAAAAAGCAAGCTGGCAACAGCTGTCAAAAGGACGCGTGCCGAAAAATCGCGCCCACGCGCCTGAAAAAGCGTCTGGAATGACCATGTACTGTCAAGTCACCATAACTTCCTGCACGTCCTGACACAGTCAGAAGAAACCGTCGCACGACGTTTCAGATGTTTGGACTGTTCCTATCTTTCCACCAACTCTTCGAATTTCGAAATTCAAAATTCAAAAAGATTCAAAAGTAAGCGGGAAAACACCCCTTACCTTGGCAAACAAATAACCGTAAGACGGATGCGGGTACAGTGTTAAGGCAAAACCCTTCACATACCTAGCACCCGCAGGGAATTGAAGCCAAGAATACCTTGGCAACCAAGTAACCATAGGCCGGGTGCGGGTACAGTGTTAAGGCAAAACCCTTCACATACCTAGCACCCGCAGGGAATTGAAGCCAAGAATACCTTGGAAGTAAAGTAACCGTAAGACGAGCGCGGGTAGTGTTAAGGCAAAACCCTTCACATACCTAGCGCCCCGCAGAAAATTGAAACCAAGAAGGATCTTCTGGGCAATGCTTGCGGATAGAGGAGTAACATCCCCGCATAACGGGAACGTCGAGAATTATATTGTTTGAAACTCCGTGATGGAATTGGTGGTCTTAGCATAATTGATCACTATGTTGAAAACCACCAGAACCCCATGGAGACTATATACAAGTAAGACTCAACGCTCCTGACTTGCGAGAAGGTTACATACCTACCCGCATCATACCCAAAGATTAAGCAAAAAAATCGGGAATTTTTGCAAGTGACATTAGGAAACCCGCGGGAAGAATCCCCACGGAGAACCTTAAAACTAAAAACCCTTTTCAAAACTCCTTGCTTAAAGTCCAAAAGTTCACCTCACCTTATTAAACATTCATGAGAAGAACATTGGACTGGGGGGACTTGAAGAGGTAGGTCCCAGCAGAGCCCAGTTGGTCCCGCAAGACTCACCTTGAACAGGGACGTCTGCGCAAAGGCCATCTGCTCCCGCAGGACCCACCATGCTCAGAGAACCTTACGCGCAGTACGCAAGCTGTACACGCAGGGAAAGCCTCCCAATGGTGAAGTACCCCGCCTGTTCCCGCAGTTGCGGATACAAGCCATCAGGGAAGGCTACCCGCAGACAGCAGGGCTACACGCACAAGACAATAGATACTTCAGTAGTCACATGAAGGAATGAGCAAGGCGGGAACAATCCCGCCAAAATGAGCCAGTCCGTATGATTCTGAAAGATCTTCTGTAACCTACCAAGGTATGGATAGGACAGACAATCTGACCAGAACAGCCCATGAGCCAATCACAGGGTGACAGCTCACCGACAACAGTACGAGGAGGAGCACCCTCTAGTACTGTTTGTCACTATTAGCCGCTGCCTACTCACCAACCCTTACTGCGGGGCGTGCGCAGCCTACAGTTGGTGGAATAGTGTTACTGTTGGCCGTAACCTACTCACCAACCAGCATGGCCTGCGTATAATCCACAGTAGGTGGGACGTGCATAATCTACAGTTGGTGGAATAGTGCAGCCGACTTTGTTACTGTTGGCCGTAACCTATCCACCAACCAGTATGGCCTGTGCATAGTCCACTGTTGGTAGAACAGGAATACTATTCAGCCGGCTGTACCTTCTAGGAAACCTACCTTCGGCTATAAATACTCCAACATCTTGGAATGGTAAGATCATCTGCTATCCTGTTATCTAGCAATCTCTTAATATACACTTATATTCAGAGCAATCTAGTCTGATTCTCACGCCGGAGGGTGGTCACAAGGAGGAACCCCCCCCCCCTTCTCAGTGACGAGCTTACGGTGTTTGTTTTGCAGGTCCCCTGAAGAACAACCGTCTCTGTTGGACCTCATTCTCGTGGGAAACATTACTTAACCCCCAGATTATCTATAATCTGTCCAGGGTTCACTTGGTGTTTCTTCAATACTTAAGATTGGTGAAGGCTCGGCTGCACGTTGCATTAGTGGTTTCATTCCATTGGATATCCCTCCTCCACGTGGCCCGCTCTGGTACGTTTGCATTGGGGGTGGGTGGTTCAAACTTATATATGTTTCAAACTCGAGTTTGTGACGGGCTTTGCTTGATTAATGACAGGATATTGGGAGACACTTTTATGCGTCCTTACCATACTATATTCGATTATGGTAACACACGAGTTGGATTTGCACCAGCAGCATAAAACAGAATGTGTGATAAAAGGTGGTCATATTAATTCTAGTGAACTTACTTTCTTTGCCCTTGTGTAAGACAAAGTGTTATAATACTTAATCTTGTAATCTGCGGTTCAAAGGGCTTTTTCGTAATTATGTTGTTCTTCGTGTGCACTCGTTGGCAAAGTAGATATCACGATCATTCTAAGTTAATACAGTTGTGTAATGACCTTTAGTAGCGAGCTAATGAATTAGTGGCGAGGAAGAACCTACTGTCACGAGTATAGTAGCTAGCGACACTCTTTTTGAGCTGCCAGATTTTGATCATGCTTAACTCACATATTTAGTCTAGTAGGAATGGAAAAATAAGCAACCCCAGGGCAAAATCATGATTGATGAGTTAAAAATGCATTGGTTACATAACATAAAATAATAATAACTTTTATTTAATATAATGCATAAAAACTTATAAGTGGTTTATGTGTATAAGTGGGCGTGTTAGGAGGGTTGTCCATGGCTTCAAATGCGAGCAAACTGTGATGCTCATCAACACACGACGATGAAAAAAAGAACACGAAAAAAATAAATAGCTCAGCCATATTTGGGCCTTGTAAATGTTCCAAGTTTTTAAGTGTATTATGTTTGCGCTAATTAAGTTTATTTAGAACATTAGCAACTCAAGATAAACCAATACGAACACTATCAAAGAAGTCCATTAGTTTTAAATTTATGTTCGTTCATGTTTCCAGTTGGAGTTTGGGTCAACAAAAGTCAAAACCGTTTTGAATGGGAGGGGGGTATCATTTCTAAATTTGCACATTTCATGCTCTTTTATTAAATAAGGGTGTGGGTAAAATGATTTGGGCTAGAAAACATCCTTGTTAGCTCCACTACGGGCCCAAACAAACCCCATGTCTAATTTCTTCAATTTTTCTTCCTTTCGACTTCATATTTTTTATCATAAAAGTTTTAAATTCTTTGTATTTACCTATAAATGATTTTATATAGTATATTTTTCAGAAACTTTAGATCCCATTCTCTTATAAAAAAATAAAGTTAATTAATAATATTAATATATGTATCTTTTTGGGAAGTTCATTCTTTTATCTTTTATAAATTTTGTTCTTTTAGAAGTTTTAACTAAAAAGGTTAGTAACAATATGCCAGAAATATACCAAAAACTTCATGAAACCCAAATCGATGATCATTCAACTCAGTATATTTAATAAACCTACAATGGAATCAAAGAAATACCTTACAATAATCAGATTCTTAACACAACAAACTGATAAAAGAAATAGAATCAAATGCTCTAAACAAGAACCAAATTATTAACGTGATGAAACCGTCAAAGAACGACATCCTAACACACACTATCACGATAGGGAGCTACTTGAATATAAAATCCGAGAGTTTCATGACAAGTGATAGTTCTAATGTACTTCTCTCGGATGTTAAGAAAGATGCGCATATGACGAAGATTGCTAGAGATCAAGACGATGGTGATTAAAACGGTGATCATCGAGATAGTGATTAAGAAGATGACGAGCGTGACTGCGATGAAGACGCTTGTTTTGATGTAAATATTGTCGAATGAGATGCGCATGAGCTTGCCTTGTGCCCAATTGCAACGATAATCAGCCACAAATCTTTAAGCCCAATTAAAAGACCAATCAGCTCTACGTCTTTATGTCACACCCTAACCTACGGCGGAATATGTCGGGGCGCGACATAATTGTATCATAGCTCAAAAGACACTAGAATAAATACACGTGTCAATATCTAAATTATTAAATTCATATTATTCAAGTAAATAGATTTTAATAATAATAACCGACATTTAAATGAAATATTAATTTAAAAACAAATTCATATATATATATATATAAACATGGGGGAATTTATTCGGACCCTTGAACTATATCGGTTTAGTACTATAAATAATGAATAAATAAATATGAATAAATAAATAAAATAATATTTGTTTCATAGTGTTATATGTGTATATATATATATATAAATATTATAATATATATATATATATATATATATGTTTAAGTGTATATATATATACATACTAAGAGATAAGAACAATATGGCGCGGGAGTCATGGCCAAAATAATACTTCCGAGGTTCGATTTCGTTAAAACAAAGTTTAATTAACCTTCAGTTATTATCAAGACAAAAATAACTCAAAGAATTAAATTAAATAAAATAAATAAACAAAAACCGGGTCCAGGGGGTTCGAACTCGCGCTTGGACCAGTTCCAGACATAACATAGCATCGCACCTGCCATCAGGGCAGGTGTTAATTCGTTTATAACACTAATAGAAATAATTATAAATGCAGGTGCTGCTTTACTCCAACCTATAAACCCTAGATTTCGCAATTCGCGTATTCGTTTAATGTTTGACAAAATTGATTTAGGGTTTATGTGATTGGGTTAAGGAAGAACTTAATGCACAAATCAGTTACCGTTTATAGTCGCAGATCGAGGGCTAACGAACACCAACTAGGTCGCGGCTGTTCTTGACTTGGTTAAAGGTATTGACGGCTAAGTATAATGTAATTAGATTAGGGTTTTGGTTCACGGGGTTGAGAGGAATGTGTGTGCACAATTAATTGAATTCTCGTTGTGTATTTATAGTGATTCAGAGTCGTTTGAGCCGCGGTTTTGATTTTGGTTAATTAGATGTCGATTTTGATTCGTTTTTCCAATTTTAAAGTGTCGGTGAGATCGTTTTTAAATGATAAACGATTTGGTGTGATCAATTCCTAGATTATAACAAGAATTAAGGTCCAAGCAAGGTGGGGGGGGGGGGGGGTATACGGCATGAGGAAGAAGAAGGAGGAAAAATATAATTTTATTATTATAATCTTTGAATACAATTTGCATATTGGTCCCTCATCTATGGTCAAGGTGCAAAAATGGTAAATCGTTAGTTTAAGGGTTGTTTTTTTGCTATTATTTGATAGTTTAATAATAAGTATTTGTAAGAAATAATTAAATAAAAGGAATCTTTTATTAATAACTCACCCGAACACGAACCGGGTCGGGTAACGATTACAAAAGCATTAACTGGAAACCCGAAATGTTACAGCATTCCCTACTTTTGGAAATTTCGTCCCGAAATTAGTGATTAAGCCGTAACGAAGAGGTGTTGGTACTTAGCTTCCATTTGGTCTTCTCCTTCCCAAGTGAACTCGGGGCAACGCTTGGATTCCCAACGAACTTTGACAAGCGGAATGCGGCTACGCTTAGTTTCTTTATCCATACGATCCATGATTTCAACGGGTTTCTCGATCGCGCGCATAGATTCATCAACTTATACTTCGTCGAGGGTATGTGGAGGTTCCCCTCGGCCAAGCACTTCTTGAGATTGGAAACGTGAAAAGTCGGATGAACATTGGAGAGTTCCTCGGGAAGATCTAGACGATAAGCAACTCGACTAACCCTTTCAACGATTTCAAATCGCCCAACAAAACGAGGAGATAACTTGTTTCTTTTACCAAAACGAACTACTCCCTTCCAAGGAGATACTTTGAGGAGAACTCGATCACCAACATTGAATTCGAGAGGTTTACGGCGCTTATCGGCGTAGCTCTTTTGACGGCTACGAGCGGCAAGAAGATTTTGACGAATAAGAGCAATCCGGTCAGAAGTTTCTTGAACCAGCTCGGGATCGGTGATTTGTGATTCACCAATCTCGTTCCAACAAATCGGGGAACGACATTTTCAACAATAGAGAGCTTCAAAGGGTGCCATACCAATACTAGTGTGAAAACTATTATTGTAGGAAAACTCTACGAGTGGTAAGTGAGTATCCCAATTTCCACCAAAATCTAGCACACAAGAGCGGAGCATGTCTTCGAGCGTTTGAATCGTTCGCTCGGATTGACCATCGGTTTGCGGGTGATAAGCGGTGCTTAGATCAAAACGTGTACCCAAATCGGTTTGCAACGAATTCCAAAAATGAGAGGTAAACCGACCATCACGATCGGAGATAATGGTCAATGGTGTTCCATGGCGATAAATGATATTCTTGACATAGAGTTGAGCTAGTTGACTCATGAAGAACTTTTCTCGAATGGGTATGAAATGAGCCAACTTGGTTAACCGATCAATGATTACCCAAATACTATCATTACGGCTTTGAGTAGTGGGGAGTTTGGTGACAAAATCCATAGCTATGTCCTCCCATTTCCAAACAGGGATCGGTGGTTGCTCAAGCAAGCCAAACGGCTTTTGATGCTCGGCCTTGACCTTAGAACAAGTGAGGCATTTAGATACATATACCGCGATATCTATCTTCATTCCCGGCCACCAAAACATAGGACGAAGATCGGCATACATCTTATCCACACCGGGATGAATCGAGTATCATGACTTATGAGATTCATCAAGGATGAACGTACGAATATCGTCACGATCGGGAACCCATAAACGGTTCAAATAATAAAGTAAACCGTTACGTTTGGTTTCAAGTTGGAGTTCGGGCCACACGACATCTCGTCGTATAAACTTTCGTCAGTGACGGAGACGTGTTGAGCGTCGAAGATGCGGTATTGAAGGTCGGATTGCATGGTGACACAATTGAGCAAGACGGATTTAATGTGACTCTTACGACTAAGAGCATCGGCCACGACATTTTCTTTCCCGGGGTGGTAGCGAATCTCGCAATCGTAATCGCTTAACAATTGGCCCATCGTCTTTGTCTCATCTTGATATCCTTTTGGTTGAATATGTGTTGCAAACTTTTATGATCGGTGAAGACCACACATTTCGTGCCATAAAGATAGTGTCTCCAAATTTTCAAGGCAAACACGACCGCACCAAGTTCGAGATGGTGCGTCGTGTAATTTTTCTCGTGAACCTTGAGTTGACGCTAAGCGTAAGCAATGACCTTGTCTCGTTGCATAAGAACACAACCGAGACCTTGGATAGAATCGTCGCAAAACACCACAAAATCATCGTTTCCCTCGGGAAGAGCAAGGATAGGAGCATTGCAAAGCATGTCCTTTAGGGTTTGAAACGCTTTTTCTTGTTCGGGACCCCATTCATAAACCTTCCCTTTGTGGGTTAGTGCGGTAAGGGGTGAAGCAATCTTCGAAAAGTTGCAGATGAAGCGATGATAATATCCCGCTTAACCAAGAAATGAGCGAACCTCCATTGGAGAGGACGGGGTTTTCCAATTTTTAACGGCTTCGATTTTAGCGGGGTCGACGTGAATTCCCTTGTCGTTGACGATGTGGCCCAAGAATTGAACTTGCTTTAGCCAAAATTCGCATTTGGAGAATTTAGCATAAAGTTGTTCTTTTCGCAACAAGTCAAGAATGGCGCGCAAATGATCTTTGTGCTCGTCTTCAGTTTAGAATATATCAAGATGTCGTCGATGAAAACAATCACGAACTTGTAGAGGTAGGGTTTACAAACGCGATTCATAAGATCCATGAAAATGGTGGGAGCATTAGTCAACCCAAAAGGCATAACTCGGAATTCAAAGTGCCCATAACGAGTACGGAAGGCGGTCTTGGGTATGTCATCCTCGTGGACACGAAGTTGGTGATAACTCGAACGGAGATCAATCTTTGAGAAACAAGCGGATCCTTGAAGTTGATCGAATAGATCATTAACGCGCGGAAGGGGATAACGGTTCTTGATAGTAAGCATATTGAGTTCATGGTAATCGATACACATGCAAAGAGTACCATCATTCTTCCTGACAAACAAAACGGGTGCGCCCCATGGAGACGAACTCGGGCGAACGAAACCCTTGTCCGTGAGTTATTGGTTTGGTTGGAGAGTTCTTGCATCTCGGAGGGTGCAAGATGGTACGGTGCTTTGGCTACGGGGTTTGCTCCGGGTACAAGATCAATACGGAACTCCACTTGACGTATGGGAGGGAGTCCAGAAACGTCTTCGGGAAAGACTTCATGGAAATCGCGAACAATCGGAATATCGGAAAGTTGCTTTTCTTCATAGGCCTTTGTGGTGACATGGGTTAAGAAAGCGACATACTTCTTGCGCAAATAATGTTGGGCTTCAAGGCACGACATGAGGTTTAGCTTTGAGAATGGTCTTTCTCTGGCGACGTTTAGAATTACGCCACCTTCGATGGGGATACGAATAATCTTCTCAAAACATAGAATTTCGGCATGGTGAAGAGAAAGCCAATCCATACCAATGATGATGTCGAAGCTACCTATTTGCATCGGAATGAGATCAATGGAGAACTTTTGCCCATTAAGGGTGAACGTACAATTACGAGCGACGAAGTCAATAACGTTTGAACTACTAACAAATACGAGCGACGAAGTCAATAACGTTTGAACTGCCGTTAGCTATCTCTACCGTGAATGACTTAGACAATTTACTACGGGGCACATCAAGTATGTACTCAAAATCAAAGGAAATGAAACTCCTATCGGCTCCCGAATCAAATAATACCGATGCATGATGCTTGTTAACTAGAAACGTACCGTTCACCACATCGTTCGAGTTTCGGGCTTGATGAGCATTGATGGTGAAGGCTCGCCCTTGAGTTCCTTGAGGTTCTTGGGTTTGAGAAGTTGAAGCTTGAGAGGTTGGAGCTTGGTAGGCTTGCCTGAGCATAGGTTGAGCTTGAGGATTTGGAGGAGGCATGAGTTGAGGTAATTGAGGTTGGTAAGTTTTAACTTGGTAGGCTTGGGAGGTGTAGTAGGGTTGTGGGGCAACAAAGGCTTGATGGGATTGAGCGAGTCGAGGACACGCGTTGCGGAGGTGGTTTGGATCACCGTAGTTATAGCAAGCCCTAATGGTGTTAGTGAATGGAGCACGAGGGATGGCTCAGTTAGGTTGGTTTGACGGTGCGAACCGCGGCGGAGCGGCTTGCACACGGGGTGCTTCTCGGCAATATTGGGTGAGGTGGCCGAATCAGTGGCAATTGGTGCACACTCGGCAAGTAGATTGGAACGGATGGTGACGTTGGCAAGTATTGCAATATGGGTGTGGGCCGGTGCATGGTTTCTTGGTTGGAGGGGCTTGTGGTTGGGCTATAACAAAATTTTGTGAATTGGGCTTTCGTTTGTTATTGCGGTAATGAAAGGAGTTGTGGTTGTGCTTGTGTTTGGAGGATTCGGGCTTTGAGGGTGTGGGCTTGGACTCTTTAACGGGCCCGGATGCGGGCTTATCATTGGGCTTCTTGGAACTTTTCCGTGTCAAGGTCCTGGCCTTAACGTGGTTTTCAGTGAGGGTACCGGCTAGGGTGATGGCATCATGAAGTTCCTTCGCAGAAAAGGATAGGTGCAGAGACTCGATGGAAGCTGTTCTAACAAATGGAGTTGATTGTCTTACATTGGTAGAGGGGTCACGACTAAGGACGAAATCTTGGATTTGCATTGGAACCCGTGATATACTTATCAATGGCACGCTCCAAAGGAGTAACCATGTGCGTGATGAGGACGCTCAATTCGTGAAACCGATCGTTATAAGTGGTATTATCACCTCCCTCTTGCTTCAAATTCCAGAACTCTTCTTCCAATTTCCAAAGTTCGTACTTCGGGCAGAACTGGTCTAGCATGAGCTTCTTGAGGTCATCCCATGGCAACCTCAGCCCCAAGGTCTCTCTTTTTGCTATTCCACCAAGTAAGGGCACTAGATTTGAAAACACTTGATGCATATGTGGTCTTCTTGTCATCCAGACATGCACAGTGGAGGAACATGCTTTCCATGTGCTTGAACCATTGAAGAAGGGTTGTAGCGTCCCAAAGTAATTGGTTGGGTTAGCGTTGGTGAATTGCTTGATAGTGAAAACATTAGAGTTTGCGGGAACATTAGCGGCATTCACGGCTTGGAGTTGAGATATGACCATTGGGAGGGCTTCCACGATTCCCTTCGTAATGCGAGATGACATGCGATGGCCAGAGTTGCTAGCGCGGCGGGTACTGTTGATGAGACGGGAAGACATACTTCAAGGATCAAATGTGTAAAATTTATGAGACTTGGGTAAATGTTGTAAATGCATGAGTTTGTATAAGTTGATACTTGTGAATTCTATTTAACAATTTGAGGTTGAGTTTGTGGTTGAGGTTGAGAATGAAGTCATTTATGAGACGTGATTTATAAGTGTTGACGTAATGAGGAGTAATAAATAAAATAAATACATAAATAAATAGTCATAACATAACTTAAAATTGAAACATGGGGTTTCATTTGTTGGTTAGGATTTCATGAACCACCAAAAGTTGAAATATTTGTGTATTAACTTCACAAAATCGATGAAAATTGAGTTTTGAGGGGTGTTGAGATAGATAGTTGAAGTACGTCGGGAATCACCCCGTAATTGTGTACTTCACCCAACTATTTCACTAAAACACAATACGTAAAACTGAGTTTAGCCACGTATCATGTAACATCATGAAAATTTTGGTCCAAATTTGACAAACTAATAAAACTTAAGGACTAAAAATATTCATGGCAAAAGTAATGAGAAAAATAAGACAAAAAATGGAAGTAGCTTATGTTAAGGAACGGAGTAAGGAGACTTCATCCCACATCGGAGAAAGAAAGAAAAATTAAGCACTTAATAAGGAGAGAACATTTCATGGAAATGTTCTTATGTGGTCAACCACTCTCCCTAGTCCTAGCGGAAGGTGCGAAGCACCCGACGCGCACACGCACGCGCACGGGCACAGGCACGGGCGATGGGCGCAATGTGGCGCTTTGATGGCGCACTTCGCACTTTGCACGCTCGCATCGCCAAGAGCCGCCTTTATATTTTTGGATGATGATGAGACGAAATCAAGATATGGCAAGTTACCAAAAGATCAGGGACCAAAAATGAACAGATTCAAAGTTTTGCATCTTCGCGATACGCGAAGAATCCACGTTTTGCATCTTCACGTATCGCGAAGATGCAAGGATGCAGGAAAAATTCTATAAATAGGTCGGCCATGGGGATTTCACCATTCATCCCTCACACACTCCAAAACACCTACATTACCTCGATAAGCGTGCCACGACCCCGATATGGCGATATCCCGACAAGTCTTACCTCGAAATGCGTGCCATAACTCTACCTAGTTGCTCTCTCTCTCGACCTCTCTCCAAGTAGAAGTGCGGTCCAAGTAGAAGTGTGGTCCAAGTAGAGCATAGGCGTTTCGAGTAATAAGCCATTCAAGGTAGGGGTTCTGCCCGATTATTATATTATAAATGGCTTAGACCCTAGTCAAGGATATAGCGTGTACCTTGATTTTATAAAAGTGGAAATAAGATTCCATAAGTCGAGATTATAGATAAAAATAATACTTCTTTATTATATATAAAGATTTTATAATAAAAGAAATTTGAAATATATGTTTCTTCACGAAGAAGAAACAAAGGTTTATAAGTGATTAACAAGAAAGGAATAGAGGTCCTTATATTTATAAAGAGATAAAATGTCAAGGTAAAGGTTATGCAATCGAACTAAAGGTCTGAAGCTAGATCGTTGATCTAGTACTTATAAAATGTTATTCTCGTACTATAGGTCCGAGGTAACGAGTCGAATTGGTGAGAAACACCAACCAAGAAGAAAGGTGAATACGTCCAACTTTTTATAAGACAAAGTCTTGAATGTTTGCATGGGATTATATCCCTAAAACTTTATAAACAAAAGTAATGCTGGCCCTCAGGCTATTGTATATGTTTGTCTGGATCCTTACATATGTGGGTAGACGGTGGGCACACTGCACCACACTTGCTAATGCCTCCGCCACGTTGGGACGGACCTAAGTAATGTCCGAGAGGAGATTATCTCGTGTATATTGAATAGTTGCTAAGACCTCGATGTTGCGGTATCGCTGAAAGGTTTCAAGTATAACTGGAGGTTTATAATAGTATATTTAACTTGGTTGTTTCCTAAGACACGATGGGCCGGGTCATAAGATACCCGAGGGGATAACTAAGTAACTTAAATGTTTTGTGTCAGCGTGTTCACCAGCATGTGTTGCTGATGTATTTTTGTAACTATTTTACAGGTAATGGAGAATAGGTGTTTGAAGAAGAAGAGTAGCCGTTAGACGATCTGATGGCTCAATGGATGTTTTATAAATAAAATAATGAGAAACATAGTTTTGTAATCCAAACACTTATGTACAAATTAACGGGTGTTTTAAAATCCCGTCTTTTAAATATAATAATATTTTAATAAGTCTTCCGCTTTATAACCCTAAACTCTGATATATTTACAAAATAGGTACCAACGTTGGGTGTCACACCCAGGCCCTGAGCTGGGGTGTGACAGGTGTTGGTATCAGAGCTATCAATCTTAGTGAATTAGGTATATAAGTATACCTTAGCTTTGATCAGAGATAAGTTTCAATATTTATTATTATATAAGGATAAGATAGGTTGGTATTCTTTCCTATCCCTTATCATTCTAATCTTTTCTATCCCTTATCATTCTTATCCTCATAGATGTCGATATTCAAGAAGATGATAGAATCCTTTTACGAAGAAATGAGACAAGCAGGCCATCCAGAACCTATCGTTCCCCTTGATGGTCAAAGTGATGAATACTAGGCTAACTTTTTCGACCAGGACAGACTCCTCACACCAGTGGTCCCATATGGGAATCAACCCATTTACTTCCCAGGCATAGAGCAATTGCCAATCAACATTCCAAGTGATCCGCCATCCCCGAAGAATCATCCTTCCAATGATATGGAGATTGATGAACAAGCTAAAACCAATCCTAAGGATGGTACTCCAAGTTGGATGCAAATTTACTCTGACCCAAGAACCCCAGTTTACAACCCCACAGATTCTCCTCATTCTATTTCAGGTCCATCAAGGAGACCTAAGATGAGAGTGATGCAATCAGAGACCATTCGGATTGAGGTGAATCAAAGTAATGTGGAAGTTGAACCAGAAGAAGACCCGAGGAAGAAGTTGAAGAGGAGATGGAAGAAGAACCAGAAGAAGAATCGGAAGAAGACCCGGAAGAAGAACCAGAGGAAGAGGTTTCAAGGGAGATGAGCATTGATGAGAGGAACCCTGAGGTGCAAAACCACCCAGGATGCGACTGTCCACCGTTGTCTCACCTGACCATCATTATGATCCACAAGACCTGTACGTCCAAGCACTCACATGTAGTTTCCCACCCTTCACAGGTTTCATTCCAACCATCTCGGAACAAGCAAAAGAAATCAGGCAGCAAGAAGAGGCTGAAGAAGTTTTTCATAACATGCCAGTTAAATCCAGTCCACCACTGCAGTATCCAAGGAACCATTATGACACAGTCATGATGGGGTATCGTGATCCACCCCCCCTCCCCAGTATGGATATCCAAGTCTCATTCCTCAATCCCAGGAAGAGCATTTGGATCGGGCACCGCATGAGACAGATGAATTGAGGAAAAAGTTGGCTACGTAAAGTAGCAAAAAGAAAAAGATGGAAAGGAAGTTACTACACAAGTGTAGTAAGTTGAAGAAGATAATAAAGAAATACGTGAAGGATTGAAGATCCCGTTCTATTGTGACCGTACCGTTGTTCCCTGTTCTGTTGTGGTTCTATCGTTTGTTTCTTGTTCCGTTGTTGTAGTATCGATGGTTTCTAGAATAAGTCCGTAGTATTTATGATGGTATCGTTGTTCCTAGAGTTCGTAGTGATGGGAGTTGTCATACGGTACTCCTGTTTGTGAGATAAATAAAAACTTCTGAAGTAATGAGACAATTTCCTTATAATTTCATAATGTCGAATCAAAATAATCCCTCTCAAATAAAGAAGCTTCAAAAAGCAACAAATCAAAAACTGAGCATGCTCAAGAAAACAATGAGCAGTTGATAACCAAAATGCAAGAAATGATCAATGGCATGAATACCTTATTATCCGCTATGAAAGAAAAATCTGTCCATCAAAGTGAAAATCAACAACCCAGCAAGTCTGTCAAATCCAAATCCTGACCTAATCCTACCCCTCAAGACGAATGAAGTAATCTGGGATCAACTAATGGTGAAAAGATCCATCAAACCTTTAAGAAGAAGTTACGAATCGAAGGTTGTTTGTTTAAAGATTTCAAAAATTGTGGACTAAAAGAATTTTATGGCGATAAAGGTGCCATAGCCGCCATAAGATGGCTCGAAGAGATGGAATCAATAGTTATTATAAGCAAATGGATGATGTGTTATATTATATTTTATATGTTTTAACTCGTTTTAGATAGGTTTTACATACATTTATTAATCTTGTAGGTTTTGGGTGAAAGAAAGAAAGAAACCGAGCTTTTGGAGCAGTTTACGAGCATTTTACGCATACGTTTTCAAGTAAACAACTCAAGGCCCGACCCGTATACATCATGGAGGCCCAAGACCCTATTATATTATAACATAAAAAAATTAAAAAACCCTAGGCACACAGCAGCTGGCCGATCGCAGCTGTTCCAGCAAGGGAGGAAGGAAGAAAAAGTTTTTTCGGCTTAGGGTTTGATCGTGTGACAGCTAGGGAAGGAAGAAGACACAAGAACCAAGCCTCGGGGACGTTTTTCATCAGTTGCAGCAGCCAAGAACAGCCCGGAATTCATCCATATCCTTTCTTTTCATAACATTGTTCATCATCTTTTTATACTTGTTCAATTGATTACTAGTTTTGCGATTGATTGAAAGATTGAAGTGTTTATGAGTAGGATTGATTGTTGAATGATTTTTGAGATGATTGATATGAGTTTTATGGTGTTTTTATTGAGTATATGCTGCTGTCCAAATAATATGTTAGGCTAATCTTGTTAGTTCTACCTAGGAATGATGATTATTGTTAGTGTTTGATAGGTTTTATGGATTGTTTGATTGATAGACTTGAATTGTTATTGTAAAGTTTGATTTAGACACAAAATAGGTTGTGTTTAAGGGCTGGAAATTTTAGTGATTCATTGCATAAACCCCGTGTGTTGATTGATTAGTTTTGTATTGATTGATCGGTGCATTGTTTGATTCTAGACTTGGTGTTTAGGGTTTGTTTGCGGTAGGAACAACCGTAGGGTTTTGTTGCATGATTAATTGATTTAAGTACAGCGTTAGACACCTTCTTTGAGACCGAGAGGTGATAGGAAGTTAGGGTTATCTCATTGCCTTTACATGCTAGAATAAGGATTTCGCGAGAGCGAGTTCGTTTCTTGTCAGGTTTAGGTGTTTTGAGTGACTAGTTGATCTATTTTGGTTTAAGTTGAATTGTTCCTCTATCCTTGGTTGTGTAGTATTCATTGCCATTAGGGTCGAGTGTTGGTGAGACCGAGAGGTGATCCTTCATTAGAACACGTTAGCGATTGTTTCCCGGTTTGGTCGTTTTAGGCGATTTTGAGTAGTTTAGGCTTGTTGAGTGAGACCGAGAGGTGATCCAGTGAGCCTGAGCGATCCTTAGTCGTGTCATGTTTAGGGACCGGTGTCTTGAAGTCATTCAATCCATTAGCTTGTTAGACCTACAATTTGATTCAGACCTAGGTAGACGATTTTCTCCAACCTAAGTTAACACAGTTAGTTTTTCGTTAAGTTTTCTATTTTTGGTAAGTTTTGTCAGTCGGTCTAGTTAGTTCAGTTAAGTAAGTAAAAAAAAATAAAAAATCAATATATTATTATTCTAAGGTAGGTCTCGTCTAGGGTTAGTAATCGTTAGCGTCTTACGTGTCCACGTGTTCGATACTCGGACTTCCTAGGTCTATACTACTTGCGACCGGTACACTTGCCGGTTGTGTGTGGTTTTAGGATTTTCGTTTTAGTATTAAAGCTTAGTTGTGAGGGTCATTTTTATAGGGTTATTAGACACACATCAATGGACTGAGGAGGAAAAGATTCAGTACAGGGCACAGATGTTCAAAGGGGAAGCCTTAGAGTGGTGGAACACTGTATTGATGGCAAGAGGAAGAAGGACCATGTATCAGTTGACATGGGGAAGAGTTGAAAGATCTGGTTATGCAAAAGTATTGTCCAATGCATGAAACTGATTTAGTTCAAACCAAGTTTTTGAATCACAAGGTAGTTGGGACCAATCTGAGAGAATACAATACCAAGTTCCAAGAATATTGTAGGCTTGTGCCACAGTTGGTAACACCTGAATCAAACAAGGTAACCCGCTACATATGGGGTTTACCAAGAGAGATAAGAGACATGGTAAGTCCTCATCTGCCACAGACCGTCGAATCCGCCATGGAGCTGGCTGGTTATTTGATGAATGGTTTAATCCGCAACAAAGAAGAAGACAAGAAGGAATATTCGACAAATGACAGGAAAGGAAAAGGAAATAATTGTTTCAAAGGAAAAGATGTGGATAGGAGGAGACGTAGTTTCAATTCCAACTACCCGTTGTGCAAGATTTGTAAGAGACATCATCAGGGTCGATGCCAGTTTGCAATGTCTTCATCTGCCATCTGTGATACATGCAAGAAGCCAGGACATGCCACTGCTGATTGTTGGAAGAACAAGATGACTTGCTTCAATTGCAAGGAGATGTGACATCTTAGCTTTGAATGTCCTAAAAAGAATATTGCAGGGAATGGAGGTATTAGAGGTGCTTGGGGAAGCGACACCAAGAATGAAGGAAAGAAGGAGAATGCTCGAGTCTTTGTACTCGACACCAAGAAGGCCGCAGACATACCGGAAACCATCACCGGTACGTTCTTAGTCAATAACGTTTACGCAAGAGTTTTATTTGATTCTGGTGCAAATCAAAGTTTTATAAATTATAAATTTTGTAGTCTATTAAACGAACCTTTAAAGAAATTAAATAAAACCATAAACGTTGAGACGGCTAGTGGTGAGATAGTTAAAATTTCCGAGACCTTAGAAAATGGAAAGATCTTATTAGCAGGTTACGTCATACCTGTACAATTACTACCCATGACATTAGTAGGTTTTGATATAGTTCTAGGACTGGTTATCTGACAACCATGCTCGTATCATCTGCAATAAGAAAACCATAGAACTTCAAGCCCCTGACAAGCGAACAATTCAAATAGCAGGCGACAAAGACGCTGGTCATGTTAGCATAATCTCCATGATAAAAGCTAACAAATGCTTAAACCAAGGATGTTTAGCATTTATAGCTTATGTAACGGAAGAATCAAAACCGAAGGAAATCAAAGATGTGGCCATAGTATCCGAATTTTCTGATGTCTTTCCTGATGAACTTCCAGGAATCCCACCCAATCGAGAAGTCGAATTCAGAATAGACTTTATGCCGAGAACAGCTCCAATAGCCAAAACCCCCTATCGTTTGGCACCGACGGAAATGAAGGAATTAAAGAAACAATTGGATGAGTTGTTAGAGAAAGGGTTTATTCGTCCAAGTTCATCACCTTGGGGAGCTCCGATTTTATTTGTCAAGAAGAAAGATGGTTCCATGAGAATGTGTATCGATTATAGAGCCTTGAACAAAGTAACTATTAAGAATCGATATCCGCTACCTGGAATTGACGACCTATTCGATCAATTGCAAGGAGCAAGTTTCTTTTCAAATATAGACTTACGTTCTGGATACCATCAGTTGAAAGTTCAAGATGAAGATATTCCAAAACGGCGTTTCGAACAAGGTACGGACATTATGAGTTCACTGTAATGCCATTTGGACTCACTAATGCCCCAGCCGCTTTTATGGATGATGTAGTATAAAATATACATTTTATTATATAATTATTTCCTATACTTTAAATCCGTTTTAGCTAGTTTTCTTTTAAAATTATATCTAATTAATGACTATTTTGCTAATCTGTTAATAGTAATGTGAAAAATAAATATGTGTTCACATTTTGTTAACAAGTTTTATGATTGACAAAGTAGAGTTATTGAATATATTAAATGGCATTAATTGATTTATTCTCTTTTTTTTACGTATGTATGTTATGTGAGTGTGAAATTCTATTTACAAAATAAGAGTTATGGGCCATGAATTAATTTCTTCTAGACTTAATAAGTGGATGGTGGCCCGTATGTTGAATTGGTGTAGAACGTGGCTGGGTTTTATTTAAAATGAAACAAGGCTTAGTAGCCCAATAAGAGAGAAAGCAATTTGGAGGTCAAACGAAGAATATTATATATTCCTTTGGAGGGTGTATACTGCCAGAAGGCAGCCGCAAGAGGGAAAAAGACTGCTGGAATTTTATAAGGGTTCGAAGGCATTAGCTCAGATTATTCTTGGGTGCTTAACAAAACTCCAAAAGGGGGGGGGGGGGGGGTACCCCGGGGGGTACCCGTAAGACTAGAAGGCATCACCAATCTTGGAATATTTTTGGGTTTGAGGTTTTCTTTTAAACATCAATTTTTGTTTTCATTGTTTGTCTTTACCATGAAATCAAATAATATGACTGTGTTTCATGTTATGTTTAA
This sequence comes from Bidens hawaiensis, assembly GCF_021521415.1. Classification (NCBI taxonomy): domain Eukaryota; kingdom Viridiplantae; phylum Streptophyta; class Magnoliopsida; order Asterales; family Asteraceae; genus Bidens; species Bidens hawaiensis. Next base: position 73,765 of record NW_027492924.1, on the reverse strand, counting down.
TATGAGAGGCTAAAACTTGTTAGAACTACCTAGGTTTGGTTGATTGACGATGTGTTGATGATAGTTTTGGGTTGATTAGCGAATATATAAGTGATTTTTCTATTGTCAAGTTCATATTATTTTGATTTTATTCTATGATTGCTATTGAGTTTGTTCATTGTTACATTAATTAAACCCCGTGTGATTTTATCTTTACATGAATTAGTTTCGTGTTTTTTTTTAGGATTGCATACTAGACTGATTATTGGTGTTTTTGGTCGTTTATGGTAGACGTCACCATAGGGTTTGATTGGTTAGAGTTGTTTATCTCAGTAGTTCATCTCCTTTTAGTCGGACCAAAACATTAGGAGTTGGTTTATCTCTTTAGTCTAGTCTATTTAGTTAGCCGTTGCGAGACCACGTTCGGTTTTCTAGCCATTAATTAGGTTAATTTGTAAGCTGAATTATTTAATCTTTAATATTGAATTACCCCTTATTCTCTAGGTTTGTTAGGATTACGAGCCTTAGATGAATTTGTGATTTTGATACGGACCAAGTAATAAATCATTAGGGTACTTAGAAAATCAACCATGCTTTATTATTCTTTCTAGACGTTTTTAGGGGTCTTTAGTAAAACTGACCGTGGGAACCTATTTTCCCTTAATATTGTCTAGTTAGATTATCTTTAAAACCCGGTTTCTGTGTTTGTTGTCACCCGAGCGTCGTTGATAGTCGTTAAGATTCCTTACCTAGGTGGTTCCCCTTCATCATATTTGAGAGCTCCGTTAGTGCGATTAGTGTCGTTAAGTTTTCCCGTTAGTTTCGTTAAGTCAAGTAAGTTAGTTAAATTAGTTTAAATTAATTAAATAAAATAATAAAAAAAAGATAATTAATTAAATATTGTTATTAGGCAGTACTTAGTTAGGGTTTAGTATCCGAACCACCTCACGTGTCCTTGAGTTCGATATCCGGACTTCCTTAGCTCTTTGCTACACGCGACCGGTACACTTGGCGATTGTGTGAACTAGGTTAGGTTGTTTGGTTTTAAAGCTTAGTTGCGAATCGCATTCTATTTATATATATATTTTCGTACATCAAGTTTTTGGCGCCGTTGCCGGGGACACGGTTTGAGGCGATTAGAGAACGACCCGAGTTGGGAACTTGCCTGTTTATTTTTGTTTTCTAATTTAAATTAGTTTAGCTTAATTAGTTTCATTTTGTTTATTTTCGTTTAGTTAAGGGCTCTACGTGCTACTTGAAAAAAAAAATTTATTTGCCTTTTTATTTGAGCTTACACCTGTTTATCTCACTAGTGCATGCCACACACACGTTCACAGGGACCATCTGAGTTAAAACCTTTTTCCGAACCCGAATGTGAGTTTCATAGGCGATCTAAGGCACCAGCAGCAGCAGAAGAGATAGGCGACGCAGTACCACCACCGAGGAGGACCGTTGCAGACCGGGCCCGTCCGGCCAATGCTAGTGCGAGATCCAGCATCATTCCACCAGCAGTTGGAGTTAACACAAATTGGCAGATCCCGTCGAACATCCTTAATACCATTTCCTATTCTGCTCAGTTTCACGGGTTGCTTCACGAGAACCCACATTCTCATCTTACTCGCATCGTGCGTATCTGCGACACCTTCCATCTTACGGGCATTTCCGAAGACGCTGTTAAGCTTCGCGTCTTTCCATTCTCACTCGTTGATCAGGCTAGTATGTGGCTTGAATCCCTCCCACAGGGTTCCATAGCTACTTGGGCCGCCATGCAAGCCCAATGTCTTGAAGAATACGATCCTCTAGTTAAGGCCGCTCGTTTGCGTAACCAGATACATTCTTTTCAGATGGAGGATACCGAGAGTTTCTACGAGGCATGAGAGGGTTTTAAGAATCTGTTAGCGTTGTGCCCGAACCATGGCCTACAAGACTGGGCAGTTGTCGAGAAGTTCTATAACGGAGTGACGTACGCGACGCAGAGTATGCTTGACATGGCTGTGGGAGGCAACTTGCTGACAACGAAGTATACCGATGAGTGCATAGCCCTGTTCAATGGGTTAGCCATGAGTGGATACCAGCGACCACCAGCAAGGAGTTCCAAGAGCGTCGATTCTATATCACGTGGCATGCATCCAGTCGACACGAACACCACACTTACGGCACAGGTGGAGGCGTTAACGAAGATGGTGAAAGACCTGCAGGTGAAGAGTCAGCTTTGTGAGATTTGTAGAGGGGGCCATGATACGAATAAGTGCCCCGTAGGTTTTCAGGAAGAGGCTGTTGACTTCATAAGCTATCCAAACCGAAACCAATATTCCTATAATTCGGGATGGAGAAGCAATCAAAACTCAAACTGGAGGAACGAGAATCAATCCGGCTTCCAGCAACGTCAAAGCCTATTCCAGGATTCTATCGATGGGACGAATAGTGGAGAGAAGAAGCCCACCTTAGAGGAGATGATGGCACAGCAGACACAGATGTTATCTCAGCTCATGACACGAGAAGATTCCCGTCATAAGGAAACCCAAGAGAAATTCCGTGAGCACGAAACCTTCATGAAAAATCAGGGAGCATCGATTCAGAATCTAGAGCGGCAGATGGGAGAGATAGCTAGTTGTTTAAATGAGAGGCCGCCGGGTACACTTCCGAGCAGTACCAAGGAAAACCCGAAGGGATTCGCGAAAGCTGTGATCACTAGGAGTGGTGCAGGGGCGCGTGACGAGCCCGTGATTCAGGAGGTGACTACAGAAGGAGTCGTCGAGCAGCCTGCGGTCGATGGAGAGGAGCAGGTAGACGAGGAGATTCAGATGGAGTCACCGCCGGCCAAGGTGCACCAAAGGCGCAGCCCAGCAAGTACAACATAGGCCAAGAAGCAAGCCAAACCACCACTAAGAGTTTTTAAGCCCAAATTGCCATATCCCGGGAGACTTCAAATGGACAGAGACGAGGAGCAGAACGTCAAATTCTTAGAACTCCTTAAGCAACTTCTTCTAAACGTTCCATTCCTTGAGGCATTGACTCAGATGCTTAAATATGCCAAGTTCCTCAAGGACATTCTCACTAATAAGTAGAAGTTAGCTGAAGTCTCTTCCGTTCCTCTTAGTGCTGGATGCTCTGCCATTCTGTAGAGCAAGTTGCCTGAAAAGATGGCCGATCCTGGGAGTTTCACGATTCCTTGCATCTTAGGTGATGATACGGTTAGTCATGCATTGGCCGACCTTGGGGCCAACATTAACCTTATGCCGTATTTTGTTTTCAGTAGATTAGGTCTGGGTGAGCCGAGGCCCACGAGGATGAGCATTCAACAGGCGGATCGATCCGTAAAATATCCGTGTAGGATTGTTGAGAATATGCTCGTTCATATCGGCAAGTTCATCTTCCCGGTGGACTTCGTCATTCTTGATATGAACGAAGACGATAGCATTCCGCTCATTCTAGGCAGACCTTTTCTTGCTACCGCGCAAGCGTTGATCGACGTTCGCGACGGTAAATTGATTCTTCGAGTTGGGGATGAGAACGTCACGTTTGACGTTCGACAGTCACTCAAGCATCCCAAATCGGCTGATGACTCCCTATATTTCGTTGATACGATCATGACTCGTGTGGGAGAGTTTTTCAGTGACATCTGTGGAGGCTCCACCTTAGACACACAGATTCTAGATATGGAGATTCCAGAGGTTGAGATGGTTGCCATGACCGAACAACCCTCTGATGCTGACACCGAGTCATCCTCCCTTGATTATGGCGTATCGACTGAGATCGTGCGAGTTGATCCAAAGGACCGACCTTCCGTCGAGAGTCCTCATTTTTCCTTAGAGCTTAAAGATCTACCCACTTATTTGGAGTATGCGTTTCTGGATGAAGAGAGGAAGCTACCAGTGATTATTGTTTCTGCACTAACGGAGGACGAGAAGATGAAGTTGTTGAAGGTGCTCAGGGCGCACAAGGAGGCCATTACTTGGAAGATTATTAACATCAAAGGTATAAACCCCTCATTTTGCACTCATAAAATCCTCATGGAGGATTATTTCAAAACCGTTGTTCAGCCTCAGAGAAGGCTAAATCCGAAGATGCAAGAGGTGGTGAAGAAAGAGATTATCAAACTCCTTGATGCAGGGATCATCTTTCCCATTTCTGATAGCCCCTGGGTTAGTCCAGTTCAAGTGGTTCCGAAGAAGGGTGGCATGACTGTCGTCACCAATGAGAGGAATGAGCTCATTCCCACTCGAACTGTGACCGGTTGGAGAGTCTGTATCGACTATCGCAGACTTAATGATGCCACCAGGAAAGATCACTTTCCTTTACCCTTCATTGACCAGATGCTGGAGCGTTTGGCAGGTCAGCAGTACTACTGCTTCCTTGATGGTTTCTCGGGGTATTTTCAGATCCCGATAGCTCCAGATGACCAGGAGAAAACGACATTCACTTGTCCTTATGGCACGTTTTCCTATAAACGTATGCCCTTCGGACTTTTCAACGCTCCAGCCACATTTCAGAGATGCATGGTGGCTATCTTTCACGACATGATTGAGGACTCCATGGAGGTTTTCATGGACGACTTTTCGGTGTTCGGGAGTTCCTTTGATCATTGTCTTTCTAATCTTGAAAAGATGATGTCTCGTTGCGTTGATACCAACCTGGTCCTTAACTAGGAGAAGTGTCATTTCATGGTGCGTGAGGGCATTGTCTTGGGGCATTGAATCTCGAGTGCGGGGATTGAGGTAGATCGAGCCAAAATTGAAACAATCTCTAAACTCCCCCCGCCTACTTCTGTGAAATCTATTCTAAGCTTTTTGGGTCACGCTGGATTCTACCGTCGTTTCATCAAAGATTTTTCAAAAATCGCTAGACCCATGACTAAGCTTCTTGAGAAAGATGCTCCATTTGTCTTTTCTGAGCAGTGTATCGATGCGTTTGATCTTTTAAAAGACAAACTCGTTAACGCCCCGATCATGGTTGCTCCCAACTGGTCGTTACCATTTGAGTTGATGTGTGACGCGGGCGATTATGCAGTCGGTGCTGTTCTTGGACAGCGGAAGGAGAGACACTTCCATCCGATCTACTATGCGAGCTGGACCTTAAATGACGCTCAGGAGAACTACACCACCACCGAGAAAGAGCTGCTAGCTGTGGTGTTTGCATTCAATAAGTTTAGGTCCTATCTTATCTGTCCAAGACTGTTGTTTACACGGATCATGCTGCTATTCGATATCTCTTCAGCAAGCAGGATGTTAAGCCTCATCTTATCCGTTGGATTATGCTGCTACAAGAGTTTGATATAGAGATCCGTGAAAAAAAGGGGGCCGAGAATGTGGCGGCCGATCATTTGTCACGCCTGGAGAGAGCCGAAGTTGAAGATGAAGTTGTTGAGCTTGATGACTGTTTTCCTATAGAGTGTTTGATGTTTGTTAAGGCACAGGATGCCGGTTACCCTTGGTTCGCCGATATCGCGAACTTTCTTGTTGACAGGTCTTTCCCGAAAAGGATGTCTCACCAGCAAAAGAATAAATTCTTTGCTGACGTTAAGTTCTACATTTGGGATGATCCATATTTGTTTCGTATCGGTGCCGACCAGCTTGTTAGGAGATGCGTGGATGCTAAGGAGGGATGGCAGATTTTGAGCCATTGTCACTTGGGATCGACAGTAGGGCATCACGGTGCGAGCCTCACCTCAAAGAAGGTATTCGATGCTGGATTTTATTGGCCGTCAGTGTTTAAGGACGCGCATACATTCGTTAGAGGTTGTGATCGTTGTCAGCATATAGGTAATATCTCATCCCGCAATGAGATGCCCCAAAATTTTATTCAGGTTTGCGAGGTCTTCGATATCTGGGGTATTGATTTCATGGGCCCGTTCCCGTCATCTCGTGGGAACAAGTACATACTCATGGCTGTTGATTATGTCTCAAAGTGGGTCGAGGCCAAAGCCTTGCCCACTAATGACGCCAGAGTTGTAGTGAGATTTCTTAAGACTCTTTTCTCTCGGTTTGGTGTTCCGAAAGCCTTGATCAATGATCGAGGTACTCACTTCTGCAACGCGCAGATGGAGAAGGCGTTGCAACGCTATGGGGTCACCCATCGACTTGCGGCCGCCTACCACCCACAGACTAGTGGGCAAGTGGAAGTGAGTAACCGAGGCATTAAACGCATTCTTGAGAAGACGGTTGGACTAAACCGAAAGGATTGGTCCGACAAGCTAGATGACGCTCTGTGGGCTTTCCGTACAGCGTATAAAACTCCGACTGGTTCTACACCATTTTGGATGATTTATCGGAAAGCTTTTCGTCTACCCATCGAATTGGAGCATCGTGCCTCGTGGGAACTTCAGACGGTTAACCTCGATTTTTCGACTGCTGGAGATCATCGTTTTCATCAACTGTATGAGTTGGAGGAGCATCGTGATCACGCATATGCGCATTCATATAATTGTAAGCAGAGGACTAAGGAGTTGCATGATCGAAAGTTACGAGGTAACAAACAATTCAAGTGTGGGGACACCGTACTTCTTTTTAATTCTCGGTTGAAATTATTCCCGGGAAAGCTTAAGTCCCGATGGTATGGACCGCAAACGGTCAAGGAAGTCTTCCCGTATGGAGCAGCTGAGATTGAAGATAAAAACGGGAGCTTCAAGGTTAATGGTCACTGTCTCAAGCATTATATCGGCGAGAAGGTGAAAGAAAGGGAAGGCGTGGTCTTGCGCCTCACAGCATTTGACGCATAGGCGTGATGGAGGGGTCAGGCTGAGGACCCGCTAAACTAAGCGCTCTCGGGAGGCAGCCCGAGTTTTGAGTTTTGTAGTTATTTTGTTTATTTTATTTTCTGTTCTGGATATCTCTCTATTAACGACCGCTCGTACTCAATCTCCATTCGAGTCGGTCGATTTTAGAAGTATTCTATATATAAATAAAAAAGAAAAAAATTATATATATATATATAATATAATAAATAAGAGCAGTTTCGAAAGGCCCACACGTAAGGTACTGTAGCTGAACAGTTTAGACTCAGTGTCCGATGTGTTAGTAGGCTCAGCCTTTAAGAATGAAAGGGCGGTTTGGTTGTTGACTTAATTGAACCCTTTAAAATGCTTGATTTTTAGTGGGATACATATTAGACTATAGAAAATGGGATGAAAGGTCAGGTCATACTCAAGCCTTATGTTTAGTTTGATCGTAAAAATTAAAAATTTTATAGAAATATGAATAGACTAATCATATGATGCTTGGGTAGGTTTAACATTAAGGTTTGCCAAAGTATCTTGTGATATAAACATAATTTCATGCTTCTAGTTTTAGTGGTTAACACTTCATAGGCGTATGGTTTTATAACCTTAAATCCTGTATTGATGGGATGCTCCAGGGGACGGATACCATGGGTCTTTATGCGATATATCATCTGGGTATTTATATCTCCTAAGTGGATTTATGAATATTAAAAGAGCTCAAAGAACAAACCTGCAGTTTATCTGCCAAACATAAGTCATTAAACATGATCACCTCGTACTTCAAAGTACAAATACACTACTGACTTGATCATCCACGCTGTTAGTCATATGGGGTCCCCTTGCTCGCGCCCTATTACCATTAAGAAACGGGCAAAAAGGGACACATCATATATAAGCCCTACAGATGAATTTGTGCATACTCACCCTTGGAGATGGACTTTGGGGTATTGCTTGATAACGGGGGTATGTCATGTAGTGGGGAACACTTACTAGTTAGTTACTAAATACATATCTTAATCATATCTACTGGCTGCTAGGTAGACCTTAATGCTTAAGCTTAGGTGGATAAACAATATCCTTGATTGTCTTTAGCTATTCTTGTAAATGGTGCAACACGTTTTGATCAACTAGATATAAGGTTTAAGTCAAATTGGGGTGGCTCGGGTCTAGTAAAACCATAAGAAATTGTTCTCAATTGTGGGTCTCACTTAGTCACACAAACTAATATATTTGTCACACCTTATCTGTCTCGGTAAGTATTAGGGGCATGGGTTTAAGTGGGTCGAATACCGACAATCGGCCTGATCTAGCTATTTAGGTAAAAGCTGAAGTGTGGGGATATTTGATGTAGTATAAAATATACATATTATTATATAATTATTTCCTATACTTTAAATCCGTTTTAGCTAGTTTTCTTTTAAAATTATATCTAATTAATGACTAGTTTGCTAATCTGTTAATAGTAATGTGAAAAATAAATATGTGTTCAAATTTTGTTAACAAGTTTTATGATTGACAAAGTGGAGTTATTGAATATATTAAATGGCATTAATTGAGTTATTCTCTTTTTTTTACGTAGGTATGTAATGTGAGTGTGAAATCCTATTTACAAAATAAGCGTTATGGGCCATGAATTAATTTCTTCTATACTTAATAAGTGGATGGTGGCCCGCATGTTGAATTGGTGTAGAACGTGGCTGGGTTTTATTTAAAACGAAACAAGGCTTAGCAGCCCAATAAGAGAGAAAGCAATTTGGAGGTCAAACGAAGAATATTATTATATTCCTTTGGAGGGTGTATACTGCCAGAAGGCAGCCGCAAGAGGGAAAAAGACTGCTGGAATTTTATAAGGGTTCGAAGGCATTAGCTCAGATTATTCTTGGGTGCTCAACAAAACTCCAAAAAAAGGGGGGGACCCGTAAGACTAGAAGGCATCACCAATCTTAGAATATTTTTGGGTTTGAGGTTTTCTTTTAAACATCAATTTTTTTTCATTGTTTGTCTTTACCATGAAATCAAATAATATGACTGTGTTTCGTGTTATGTTTAATATGAGAGGCTAAAACTTGTTAGAACTACCTAGGTTTGGTTGATTGAAGATGTGTTGATGATAGTTTTGGGTTAATTAGCGAACATATAAGTGATTTTTCTATTGTCAAGTTCATATTATTTCGATTTTATTCTATGATTGCTATTGAGTTTGTTCATTGTTATATTAATTAAACCCCGTATGATTTTATCTTTACATGAATTAGTTTCGTGTTTTTTTTAGGATTGCATGCTAGACTGATTACTTGGTGTTTTTGGTCGTTTATGGTAGACGTCACCATAAGGTTTGATTGGTTAGAGTTGTTTATCTCAGTAGTTCATCTCCTTTTAGTCGGACCAAGACATTAGGAGTCGGTTTATCTCTTTGGTCTAGCCGATTTAGTTAGCCGTTGCGAGACCACGTTCGGTTTTCTAGCCATTGATTAGGTTAATTCGTAAGCTGAATTATTTAATCTTTAATATTGAATTACCCCTTATTCTCTAGGTTTGTTAGGATTACGAGCCTTAGATGAATTTGTGACTTTGATACAGACCAAGTAACAAATCATTAGGGTACTTAGAAAATCAACCGTGCTTTATTATTCTTTCTAGACGTTTTTAGGGGTCTTTAGTAAAACTGACCGTGGGGACCTATTTTCCCTTATTATTGTCTAGTTAGATTATCTTCAGAACCCGGTTTCTGTGTTCGTTGTCACCCGAGCGTCGTTGATAGTCGTTAAGATTCCTTACCTAGGTGGTTCCCCTTCATCATATTTGAGAGCTCCGTTAGTGCCATTAGTGTCGTTAAGTTTTCCCGTTAGTTTTGTTAAGTCAAGTAAGTTAGTTAAATTAGTTTAAATTAATTAAATAAAATAATAAAAAAAAGATAATTAATTAAATATTGTTATTAGGCAGTACTTAGTTAAGGTTTAGTATCCGAACCACCTCACGTGTCCTTGAGTTCGATATCCGGACTTCCTTAGCTCTTTGCTACACGCGACCGGTACACTTGCCGATTGTGTGAACTAGGTTAGGTTGTTTGGTTTTAAAGCTTAGTTGCGAATCGCATTCTATTTATATATATATTTTTTCACACATCAATGGACTTGATGAACAGAGTTTGCAAACCTTATTTAGATAAATTTGTAATCGAATTCATCGACGATATACTTATTTGCTCTAAATTAGAAGAAGATCACAAAGTTCATCTTAGAATCTTGCTTGAGATACTCCGAAACGAGAAGTTGTATGCCAAATTTTCCAAGTGCGAATTCTGGCTACATGAAGTACAATTTCTTGGCCATGTTATCAATGCAAATGGAATTCAAGAGGACCCCGCAAAGATTGAAGCAATAGCTAAATGGGAGATTCCTAGATCACCAACCGAGGTCCGAAGTTTCCTGGGTTTTGGCTGGATATTACAGAAGATTCATCGAGAACTTCTCCCGTATAGCAGTTCCCTTAACTTCATTAACCCGAAAGAATGTTAAGTATGAATTGGGAACCAAACAACAAGAAGCATTTTAGTTACTTAAACAAAAGCTTACGAATGCACCTATACTGGCCTTGCCAGAAGGTACAGAGGATTTCGTTGTATTTAGTGACACGTCTCATTCAGGTTTGTGTTGCGTACTAATGCAAAGAAAGAAAGTAATAGCTTATGCTTCTCGTCAATTGAAAGTACATGAAAAGAATTATACGACTCACGATCTAGAGTTAGGTGCCATAATTTTTTCCTTAATGTTATGGAGGCACTATCTCTATGGAATCAAATTTATTGTGTACACTGATCATAAGAGCTTAAAATACATCTTTGATCAGAAGAAACTTAACATGCGTCAAAGAAGATGGATGGAAACTTTAAATGATTACGACTGTGAAATCATCTATCACGAAGGAAAAGCAAATGTTGTAGCTGACGCATTGAGCCGAAAGGAACATGAGAAACCCAAAAGGGTTCGAGCTTTGAGATTAGAACTACAAATAGATCTAATCAAACAAATCAAGAAAGCTCAGAAACAAGCAATTGAAGAAAACCATATCTCCGAAGAAAAGCGTAACGGCACCATTGATTCTTTAGTAAAAAAAGATGACTACATACTCAGACTTGGAAACCGAATCTGGGTACCGATTATTGGAGATTTGCGCGAAAGGATCATGAGTGAAGCTCATAAATCAAAGTATATGATGCATCCCGGTAGTGATAAAATGCATCAAAATCTTAGGCCGAACTACTGGTGGAATGGGATGAAGAGAGAGATTGCTTTATATGTTGCTAAGTGCTTAACATGTTTACAAGTCAAGGCAGAACATCAAAAGCCTTCAGGTTTACTCCAACAACCTGAACTTCCTGTATGGAAATGTGAGATGATAACAATGGATTTAATTACGAAACTCCCTAAAACTACCCGACAGCACAATGCTATTTGGGTAATCGTTGATAGGTTAACTAAATCCGCTTATTTCTTACCTATCAATGAATCCTATTCTATGGATAGATTGGCAAGAATTTACGTGAACAACATCGTAGCATTACATGGTGTGCCATTATCTATCATATCTGACCGAGACAGTAGATTTACGTCTCATTTCTGGAATAGTTTCCAACCAGCATTAGGAACTCGGTTGAATCTTAGCACTGCTTATCATCCTCAAGCTGATGGGCAAAGCGAAAGAACAATTCAAACGCTTGAGGACATGCTTCGAGCTTGTGTGATCGATTTAGGCGGATGTTGGGATGATCATCTACCTCTAATGGAATTCTCATATAATAATAGTTACCACACAGGTATTCAAGCTGCACCGTTTGAAGCTTTGTATGGGCGAAAATGTAGAACACCTGTATGTTGGTCCGAAACAGGAGATAAGCAAATATCTGGACCCGAAATAGTCCATGAAACGACGGATAAAGTGTTGCAAATCCGTGAACGACTTAAGACGGGAAGAGATCGACAAAAGAGCTATGCAGACGTCCGCCGTAAGCCATTGGAATTTCAAGTAGGCGATAAGGTTTTACTAAAATATCACCATGGAAAGGAGGTGTACGATTCGGAAAGAAAGGAAAGTTAAGTCCACGTTTCGTAGGACCATTTGAAGTACTAGAACGAATCGGTACTGTTGCTTATCGCTTACGATAGCAGAAGAGATGAGAGGAATACACGATGTATTTCACGTCTCTAACTTACCTAAATGTCTGGCTGACGAAACTTTAGCCATGCCCTTAAAAGATGTTGAAATCAAAGAAAATCTAAAATTTGTAGAACAACCCCTACAAGTTGAAGATTTTCAAGTCAAGCAACTTAAGTGCGTTGAAGGCTTAAATTAGTCAAGATACGATGGAATTCTCGAAGAGGACCCGATTTTACTTGGGAATTAGAGTCAGAGATGAGAAGGAAATACCCGCATATGTTCTAAGCGAATCTCGAGGACGAGATTCATTCTAAGGTGGGGAGGATGTAACATCACGAAAATTTTGGTCCAAATTTGACAAACTAATAAAACTTAAGGACTAAAAATATTCATGGCAAAAGTAAAGAGAAAAATAAGACAAAGAATGGAAGTAGCTTATGTTAAGGAATGGAATAAGGAGACTTCATCCCACATCGGAGAAAGAAAGAAAAATTAAGCACTTTATAAGGAAAGAAAATTCCATGGAAATGTTCTTATGTGGTCAACCACTCTCCCTAGTCCTAGCGGAGGGTGCGAAGCCCCGACATGCACGCGCACGGGCACGGGCTCAGGTACTGGTGAAGGGCGATGGGCACAATGTGGCGCTTTGATGGCGCACTTTGCACTTCGCACGCTCGCATCGCCGCGAGCCGCCTTTGTAATTTTGGATGATGATGAGACGAAATCAAGTTATGGCAAGTTACCAAAAGATCAGAAACCAAAAATGAACAGATTTAAAGTTTTGCATCTTCGTGATACGCAAAGAATCCACGTTTTGCATCTTCGCAATACGCGAAGATGCAGGACACGTGGCGAGACCGTGGCGACACCTGGCAGGCCTAGGCGACACGTGGCAATCCTACGCGGCGACTCAGCGAAGCTAGTGCATCTTCGCGATACGCGAAGAAGCTTCGTGATACGTGAAGATGCAGGAAAAATTCTATAAATAGGTAGGCCATGGGGATTTCACCATTCATTCCTCACACACTCCAAAACACCTACATTACCTCGATAAGCGTGCCACGACCCCGATATGGCGATATCCCGACAAGTCTTACCTCGAAATGCGTGCCATAACTCTACCTAGTTACTCTCTCTCGACCTCTCTCCAAGTAGAAGTGCGGTCCAAATAGAAGTGTGGTCCAAGTAGAGCATAGGCGTTTCGAGTAATAAGCCATTCAAGGTAGGAGTTCTGCCCGATTATTATATTATAAATGGCTTTGACCCTAGTCAGGGATATAGCCTGTACCTTGATTTTATAAAAGTGGAAATAAGATTCCATAAAGTCGAGATTTTAGATAAAAATAATACTTCTTTATTATATATAAAGATTTTATAATAAAAGAAAGTTGAAATATATGTTTCTTCATGAAGAAGAGACAAAGGTTTATAAGTGATTAACAAGAAAGGACTAGAGGTCCTTATATTTATAAAGAGATAAAATGTCAAAGTAAAGGTTATCCAATCGGACTAAAGGTCTGAAGCTAGATCGTTGATCTAGTACTTATAAAATGTTATTCTCGTACTATAGGTCCGAGGTAACGAGACGAATTGGTGAGAAACACCAACCAAGAAGAAAGGTGAATACGTCCAACTTTTTATAAAACAAAGTCTTGAATGTTTGCATGGGATTATATCCCTAAAACTTTATAAACAAAAGTAATGCTGGCCCTCAGGCTATTGTATACGTTTGTCTGGATCCTTACATATGTGGGTAGACGGTGGGCACACCGCACCACACTTGCTAATGCCTCCGCCACGTTGGCCGGACCTAAGTAATGTCCGAGAGGGGATTATCTCGTGTATATTGAATAGTTGCTAAGACCTCGATGTTACGGTATCGCTGAAAGGTTTCAAGTATAACTGGAGGTTTATAATAGTATATTTAACTTGGTTTTTTCCTAAGCCACGATGGGCCGGGTCATAAGATACCCGAGGGGATAACTAAGTAACTTAAATGTTTTGTGTCAGCGTGTTCACCAGCATGTGTTGCTGACGTATTTTTATAACTACTTTACAGGTAATGGAGAATAGGTGTTTGGAGAAGAAGAGTAGCCGTTAGACGATCTGATGGCTCAATGGATGTTTTATAAATAAAATATTGAGAAACATGATTTTGTAATCCAAACACTTATGTACAAATTAACGGGTGTTTTAAAATCCCGTCTTTTAAATATAATAATATTTTAATAAGTCTTCCGCTTTATAACCCTAAACTCTGATATATTTACAAAACAGGTACCAACGTTGGGTGTCACGCCCAGGCCCTGAGCTGGGGTGTGACATATCACCGTGAATTCGGTTATAAATTAAGGATGTGATCATCACATGACCACGATTGATACAATGAGGGTAGTAGATTCGTGAACGTTTGGTGTGATACGCTTTGGCCTAACAAGTTTCACAATCACACCTCACCCTCCAGGAAGTCAACCAAGTCTCACGGCTGATTGAGATGTATGCGTATTGCACTTCCTTAGGCTCACAAGCCTTGGTGTCAAGGGATCGGTGTACAGGTGTGCCCCCCTTACAGTTACTACGTATCCGTTACACGAATCATCCTCAATGAGAGGGGAGGTAAAAGGTGGGAATTCTTAAGGAATTTCCTGATTTAAAAATCGTCCTAAAATTTTGAAAAATGATTTTAAGGCATAGCCTCGGAACAAGTGTGAGCTTTCGTGTACAATTGTATATGATAAACGATTTAAATAAATTATGCTATGTACAAAAATTTAAACAAGTAGGGTGCACGTATAGGGACCCTAAACATGCTACTAGGCCGTTACGTCTAACCACCTATCTTATAGCCTTCTTCTCTGATACCAATCTGTCACACCCCAACCTACGGCGGAATATGCCGGGGCGCGACATAATTGTATCATAGCTCAAAAGACACTAAAATAAATACACGTGTCAATATTTAAATTATTAAATTCATATTATTCAAGTAAATAGATTTTAATAATAATAACCGATATTTAAATGAAATATTAATTTAAAAACAAATTCATATGTATATATATATATGGAATTTATTCGTACCCTTGAAATAAATCGGTTTAGTACTATAAATAATGAATAAATAAATAAATATGAATAAATAAATAAAATAATATTTATTTCATAGTGTTATATGTATATATATATATATTATATTATATATATATGTTCTAGTGTATATATGTATACATACTAAGAGATAAGAACAATATGACGCGGGAGTCATGGCCAAAATAATTAGTTATGTATTAGATATTAATTAAAAAGGGTTTAGGTAACATGCGTATATGTTGTGGTGGTGTGAAATGATTAGTTATGTATTAAATATTAATTAAAAAGGTTACGCAACACATCACCCCCAACCGTGGTGGTTTTTACGTCGCACCATTGCATCCCTAATTATGCCCTTGCATGGTGGTGTGTAATGTCCAATCTGTCGATGTTGCATTCTTCATGGTTCATGTCACACCCCAACCTAAAGCGAAAATGCCGGGGCGCGAACTGATTGTTCACAGCTCACAAGATACTATCATACATTATAAAATATGACAATATCTATTTAATTTTATTTATTTCAAATTTTCATTTAAAGTGAACAAGTTTCAAATATAACAATAATAAACCCAAACTAAATAATAGACAAAATATTCTTTATTTTATTTCCTAAGGTCTTTCTATGAGTTCTTCACCTTAGCTTCGAATCAACTGTTAACCTGCATATGCGTAGAAAATAAAGAGATTTGTCAACAACACATGTTGAGTGAGATGATCACCAGTTTTCATGATACAATAATAATAAATATAGGAATATTGGTTTTAAATAATCCTAACTATGGCCTATTGGTAAATATCAGTCCCAACTTTACACTTGTCTGCTGACCGTCCCAACTATTTATGTATTCGTTTTTAACGGGTCGCGACTAACGGATGTTAACTCCGTTAGTGATTTGCTGACGTGGACCTTCTTCTCCGGCCGGAAACTTGCCGGAAACCTGCAACTTGCCTACATTCTCCCTAATATCGTCACACAGTCTCCCTACCTCTTCAAAAGACATTGGAAATTAGAAAATGAAGTAGATTTCATCTTCTTTCATGGCAAATCCCTATATACCAAACCCGATTTTATTTTCAAAAATTTGAAATCAATGTTACACAATTTACAAAATAAGCATAGGGCTTTTGTTAAGAGGATAAAAACGAGTCGAATGATGTGTCAATTACCTCGAATGGTGCACGATTGACGAGGGTGGACTTCGCCGAAGACAACAACGGCGGCACGTCGGCTAGGTTTCGAATGAGGGGAAAGATAGAGAGAGATGGTGTAACGATATTAGGAAGAATGGAGGCGAGTTGCAGGTTTCCGACAAGTTTCCGGCCATAGAAGAAGGTCCACGTCAGCAAATCACTAACGGAGTTAACATCCGTTAGTCGCGGCCCGTTAAAAACAAATACATCAATAGTTGGGACGGTCAGTAGGCAAATGTAAAGTTAGGACTGATATTTACCAATAGGCCATAATTGGGATTATTTAAAACCAATATTCCATAAATATATAATAAATAATAAATGATAAATAATAACTGCGCAAACAAAATAATGTGAGTAATAATCAATCAAACCTTGAGCAAATAGTGTGCCAGTTGACCATGCCTCACAAACACGGGCTATGGCTACTATGACTAGCATACAAATGTGATTGTCGGTTGACCATGCCTCATGAAGACGGGCTATGGCTACTAGGACAGCGCATGATCATACTATAATGTGATTATGATGGACCTTCTCTTCGAATATGATAGAATGTAAGCACATAAGCAAGTAACAAATAACATTTGATTGAATACACACAATCATTCGTTCGCTAGTTTTGTGTATGTATGTAATATAAAAGGAAGTATTAGTAGGCATATATCCCCAAAATGTTTAAAAACAGTAAAATAAAAAGGGGAATGATATCTCACCTTATTGCTTAGGCGAGCGTGCGAGAAATAGACAAAAAACACAAGTAAACGAACGAACCGTCTTTTAACGTGCTGACTGAGATAAACTGAACTGATCTGAAACTTAGAGATAGTAAACTATGATTAAAACCGAGAACATAGCTGCTAGAATCGATCCAAACAGATGTCTAGAACTCCGGTTATGAGATATTTAACGAATAAGCGAGCTGGTACTGACCAGAATCCGAACAGCGAGTCAGAAGTCGGGTTTTGGTCAGTAGCCTTAAAATCTCAAAAAAAAAAAATAAAAGTCTTCTGGACCGAAAGCCGGTTCCGACCAGAAGCATGAGCAATTTATTGGTCAAAGTTATTGAATGTTTTACCCTTAAACGGGTTTGAATCGAATTGATCCGTTAATACCCCTCTATCTCAGAAATTGACTGAGGGTTATTGAAAAGTGAGTATTATTGAAAAATTAACCGGTTAACAACTTACCCGGATAATGCTTGAGTTAATGAGGAATCGAGGTCAAAGGTTAAACAAACGTCAAAGTCAACTGCAGCTTTAAGTCTTCACGTAAATAAGCAAAAAACGAGAGAGAAATCGTTGGTTTGAGGTACGTGACGTTTGGGAATGAAGGATTTCAGTAAACTCTAGGGTTTGGAGTTATGATACGCTTATATAGTTAGTATATCAACTTGTTGGACAAGAAATCGACTCGTTTTGGTAATCGAATAACATATTAATGACGAAATTGGGCCTTGTAATGACGGACATGCATGATTTGGAGGTGATTTGGAGGCTTAAATGAGTTAAAAATGAAATTTGCGTCTGCAGTTGCCCTGTGGCATAGCGTGACGGAGATCACACATGCCTTTCGCCTAGCACCACGGGTGGGGTTTCACAATAGCTTTTGAAATGTGGCAAGAATGACCCCTGGACTTGTATATATTCAATTTTAAACACCAAAATACATGAAATAGAGATCGTAACTAGGAAAAAACCATAAATTAATATTTCTTATCACAAGCCAACATACAAATATAAATATGAAAAACCAGAAGTTTTAAACGGGTCAGGTTTCGGGTTCAAAAATTAGCATATGTTAAATTACGCATCACTCTAAAATGGGTTCTATTCTCTTACTTGGAGGAGCTCCAATTTCTTTTAAAACTAAAAAGCAATCTGTAGTCTCACGTTTTTCCGTTGAAGCGGAATATTGTGACATAGGCACTATCGATATTGAAGCTTTGTGGGTTAGATGGTGTAACATTCATCACTTTTCAAACCCCAAAATTCAATCCATTTTAAATTTTCGGTTTTGTTTATTAACATACATATATGTAAATATATATGTCACTTGTTTTGCACGTATTCATTTTTTATTATTTTATTTATTATAATTGGGTTGTATTCGCACTCGTTAAATCGACCATTTCGTTGTCTCATTATATTCGTTTTTAACGTTCATCGTTAAAAATATGCACGATAATTTACGTTTACCTATTGCTTGTTTTTCTATACGTTTTGTTCAATTATCGAGACTTCTTGATTTAAAGCTTCTATTTAAACGAATCTTAATAATACGTTAAAATTATAACTTCACATTATGTTTATTATCGCATCTCAGAGTTCGGGATCCAATTCATGAAGTATGTTTAAATTTTAATTTTATAAAAACTCAAAGTCCAATGTTTACTTTGAAAATATAATTTTATAAAGATTTTATTATAACTTCAAACTTCAGGGTTAAAAGTGTAAAAATATACTTAAATTATAATATTACTGAATAAACCCAACCCAACCACCCAGCCCTCGTTTTTCCGGCCACTTCCCGGCAACGGAAGCGGCGCCGGCAAAGCATATAAAAGCCCCGTAACTTGCCGTTTGACCTTTTTGTTATATCAACAACCTTAACCGTCAACTTTAACTCGTAATTGATATATTAATTATATCATAACATCTTGTAAAAGCCGGAAAATCCGTAACCATCGCCGGATAATTAGCCGCGATCAAAGCATCGACATTAACATGTAATTGACTCAATTAACAGTATAAATAGATCAACCTTATAAGCGTAAAGCCACACACATCATCAATTAACATAATATAGCACCCAGAAGTCGTAATCAATGTTATGCCCGATCGTTTTTCCAGCCATGTTTGTTCTCCCTCATTCTGGCATCAGTAGAGGTAAATGTTATATGGTTTTAATTCGCGTACATCAATAAAATCAAACCCCTAACTTAATTTAATCGTACATGGAACCATTCCGGAGAATTGAAATTCTAGGGTTTCTATATGAAGATGATGAACATGTTGGTTATTTATAAATATCAGTTTTCGTATGTTAACTGAATTGCTTCATAGTCCAACTAGTTAGATCATGGTTTCGTCACACGCAAGACCCGGGTTCGAAACCCAGGTCAACCTCTTTGAACTGTTTTTATTATTAATAGCTAATATAACTTTTAAACTAATAATATATATGTACTAATAACCATAGCCTAAACGAATACAACACCCAGTCCACTGGTTAACTTCATGTTCTTGCAAACAACAGACCCGGGTTCGAAACCTGGGTCAAGCTTCCTTTAAAAAAAAACTGTAAATATTATTATTAAAATTCGGGTCCTAGATCAGTTGGTTAATGTCTTTAACTCGTAGCGTATGGTCCTGGGTTCGAAATTCGGGTCAAACCTTTAATTTTTTTTATATTGTTTTTAATTAATCTTTTATTTATTAAATCATTATAAATCATTTTAAAATCATAATTAAAACCATAAAAATCATTTTAAATTAAATAAAAATTATATAAATTATATATCACCATTTTCACTTAAAAACCGAACTTCCACTCTCGTAAAACGTTAATTAAAAATCGTTAATAATCTATATCATAACGTTTAAAATATTAAAACTCATTTCATTGAAACGTCAAATAAATTTCTAAACTTGTAATTATTAATTCAAGAATCTCGAACCTTTTAACCTTTACGTCGTCGCCAATAAATAATAATATAATAACCAAGAGTTGTAAAACTTGTAATGTATTCTAAAACCTCAACCTAAATTATCAATTTAATCCCATTAGATTATCAATTAAAGTCTCGTATTGGTTTATTCTAGCTAGTGCGGTTCTTCAAGTCAGCTTTTGTGACGCTTTCGGTTCGTTCACCGTTTACAATCTTTACAACACATTCAGTTATTATCATCATATCAACTCATAAGGTGAGTTTCTCACAACCCCTTTTTAAACGTTTTCATACTTTGGGGTAGCATATGTATCCTACAAAACTTCAAGTAGTTATTATTTCGATTACAAACTACAATTCACTATATGGACTTGTGTGTTACTTGATTACTTGCTCGAATTTACTTGCACGTGGTAGCCTCAATAAGTATGATCATACGCCTCCCTTTGCACTCAGGTCCATTTTTATCGAGTGGAAAAGGGCCTCATTATCCGAGTACGTTGGTTGCTACCAATTGGAAAGGACCTTACTTGCGCGATTACCCGAGTACGTTGGTTGATATCAATTGGAAAGGACTTGCTCGTTTATCGCTTTTCCATGAATTGTATGATTTTTACGTATTATATAAAACTGTGGGAATCTCACCAGCTATGTTCATAGCTGACTTTATTTTATACATATGTTACAGGTGTAAAGATACGAGGATGAAAGTTAAAAGACACATAGCATGCCTATAGGATATTCAAAGAACAACTTATTATGGTCACCTAATAGTGTCACGTGTGTTTAAGCAATCTGTATGTCACACTCAGGTGTTTCCGCTTTAGCCGGGGTGTTACAGATGGTCACTCTAAGATTTCCAAGTCTACTGCCCGGATACAACTCCGTTATACCACCGTTACAACCTTGCAACCATACACATAGCCAACAATCCCTTTTTCCATGAGCACAACCAAACATGTCGAGATGGACTACTATTTTTTCCGATAATGGTTAGAGTCAAAGGACATCTTGCCGAGCCATATCGACACCAATAAATAGATTGCTAACATGTTCACTAAGTCGTTGGGAGCGCACAGCTGCATAATTTACTTAACAAGCTGGGCGTTCATGATCTTCGTGCCCAACTTGAGGGAGAGTATAGAATTTGAATATGTTTGTCTCATATTTTATTTATGAGATATATCTTCTTTTATTTTGGTGCTTAACCTATTTTAATCATTTTATATGCATATACCCTTTTCTAGGGTGCTTTTCAATTAATAAGAAAATAGTATTCTGTTATATCATTTTTTTTATAAATATGAGAAGACGTGTGTAGATAACCAACATGTATTTATATCTTTTGTATTTGATACTTTTGGTTTCCTCGCATATGATATAGTGGAGTTACTTAGCCGAGTTCAGCGGGTCATACATAGTAATGTTATGACTTCAAAATCAGTCAATGTGGTTTTTAAAAGATTGGGTTATTCAATAAAGTGGCGGAGCATGTTACCCGTTTGCTTTCTGTTTCGATGTAATCAATACCTTTTAAAGTATTTTTTATTATTCTTAAAAAAAAAAACAAAAAAACGAGAAACATGCATGGGCCCATTTGTTTTGGTTGAGGTCAGCAACTCCGACATCGGTCACCATTTTTAGTGAATTACTATTGAACCAATAAACCCCTTTTTAATTTTACTTCTTTATTAATATTGACTGATAAACCCTTTCATGTGATTTGTCTCGTTACGTTATGGTGATTATGGAAGGCTAGAAATGAAATGGTGCATGAAGGTTTGGTGGTAATAGCTAGTGCCGTGGTGGAAAATGTAAAGACTCATAAGCTTTCTTTGGGTCAAAAATAGATCGAGGGCCTTCGTTTTCATGGGTGGACTGGGTTTGTTTTGTAGTATAAAGGTTGGGTTGTTGCCCCTGTTGGTGTACTCAGGCTGGGTCTAGTAGCTTTCTGGGCCGACTTGGTTGTTTATTGCATTTTTGGTGCCTTCTAATACAATATTGCGTTTATTTGTGGTTAGAACAAAAAAACAAAAACAACGTATTTATTTGTAAATGAATAATATTTAAATAATCCTGTTTTCCATTTTTTTAGAATGACAACATTTTTTTGTTTAGGTTACCACACTTCTTAAATTGGAGAGTCTCGTTGCTCTACTCTGGCCAGACTACGTTGTGTTAACCGAGCCTGTGCCGACTTCATAGTTTGGCTTAAGAGTTCCCCCGGGAAATCATACCGCCGACTCCACTTGACAGTCATCATGCCGCAACAAGAGCAGAACTCTCTAGCGTAACACACGGTGGGACGAAAACCCGGATGAGCTCGAGATTCCAACTGATAACCTCTCAAGGCCTAGCTCAAATCTTTCATTATCGTATCCACCAAAGTCACACAAGTGAGGATCAAACTTTAGTTTCCATAAAAAAAACCTCCTACCACCAAGGCAAAAGTGATCGATAGAAATAATCACATGAGTGTCCTTGTTTTCTTTTTTTTGTGTACCGTAAATGTAAATTTATTGAATAATACTCCCTCCGTCCCACTGAAAGAGTCCACACTTCCCTTTTTGCTTGTCCCACTGCAAATGTCCATTATCAAAATTTATTAGCTAATTTCTAAAAATACTCTTAAACACATACAACTACCATTAATAAACAATACTTGTGGACCCACATGAATAAAAGGAATAAGACAAAACATTTTTCTTCTTTCAATTCTCAAGAATACGAGTACATACATTTTTACATCTTGTAACTTGATTTCATACGTTAACATGACTACTTAGACAGAAAGTGAATGAGACAAAAGATTTTTCTTCTTCAATTTTTGCTATACATGCATGCTCTCAAAATACTTTCTTATTGCTTCATGTTTTCTTCTTTTACATGCATTTCTTAATGATTCAATGACGAAACTACTTCATTAATCAAATCGCCATCACACTCGATTTGCAACGGTAACCTTCCTTGACGTTCCAATTTACCTTTACCGATATGTGGTGTTTGATAATTGTTGATACCATGCACCTTCATGATTTCTTTCATGCATGTTTGTAGAGTCAAAAAGACATTGTTAAGCTCATGTGATGACATTTTGTCAAAGGAAGTTTGGACCGCATGAACCAATTCATCGATTGATCCCAAAACCTCTTGTTCCTGAAGTGATTGAATCGCGCGAAAAAACCCGAGATCTAACACATTTAAATCTGGGTTATTTGGTGGTTGAAAACAAAGTCGAATATCAAACCCACCTCGAGATGCTTCTTGAATAAATTGTTCATCGTCAATATTAATATGTGGTCTCGCATTGTCTTGTTGAATAAATATTGGACCCATATCACCGTGTGGCCATTTATCCCTAATAGCTGGTATTACTTTATCGATTAACCACGACCTCATTACTTCTTTAGTCACCGATAATATATGCTTATTCTCCATAGTCCCTGCAACACGATTCTTACTTGAACGTTTTGCGGGTTCAAGTTTTGTGAAAGGAAAGATACCTATCTTTCCCGAGAAAATTTCATTACCCGACTTGTCGAATCTTGGTCGTGCAATCGCGGCTAGAAACATAACCTTTGTGATAAAGATTTTGGATTTACATGTTCTTAGTGGCTCATCCTCACCGGGTACAAGGTAGTAACGTTTAGATGGTTTTGACATGTAAAACCATTTTTCATCAATGTGAACGACGTTAAACATATCATAAAATGAAGGATTAGACAAAGATGGAGTAATCATAGATAGACAAAATTATAACCTTTTTTTTTATTCTCCTCCGTCAAAGTCGGCTTAATAGCATTCATATGTGGTCGAAGTTCACCTTCTTTTATTCTTCTATGCAGAGTTGATTTTGAAACATTGAGTGCTTTCGCAATTGATCGAATATAGGTTCGACGACATAGTGGTATTTGTGCAACTTGATCGAAATTGATTTGAATCCTATTTTGTTTAACTACATATGGTTTCCTTGAAGACACGTCGACCTCATATCCATGTAGTGCTTGAAATCTAGCTCGATGCCAAATGCGACTTACGGTGCGGGTAGATACAGAGAAATGTGATGCCACATCGCTTATAGATCCATATTTTAGTTTCCCATCAATGCTTTGCTGCAATAAGGCTTCATATATGGTTCGACGTTGGGAATTAGTCAAGTTGGGTTTGGTGTTTGAGTTGGTAAAGATATCCATTAAATATACAAAGTAAAGAAAATGAATATGAAAGCAAGCTTAGTGAAGTACTCTTAACATTAATGCTCCAACAGACAAATGGGTTTGTATACAATTGAAATGGTGAAAAAAAAGTTGGCGGTAAATTTGGATTTTTGTTTGGCGTTAGATATGGAGTCAAAATAAAAATACTTCGTAGGCTTATTTCTAAAAAGTTCAATAGTACAGTAAATCTCACAAAAATAGTTTTGACGGTCAAATGGAAAGTAAGTGTCTCCAAAAGTTTTTACGAGTATTTAAATAAAAAGTTGTCAGAATACAACTTAAATGGGGCCAGAGAAATTTGTTTACATTTTTTACTTAATTGATATTTTCATGTATTATTGTCATTTACTAAGCAAAAAAAGCAATCATTTCATCCACCATGCATGGAGGGAGTAATAATTTCAAATAAATTCGTTCATTTGTCTGTAAAACTAGAGGTGTTCAAAAAAACCGGTTATAGAACCGGTTTGGTCGGTTTAACCGAAAACCGGTTAATAGAAAAACCGGTTATTAAAAAACCGGTTAGACCGGTTATTGAACCGCCGGTTAGTACTTCGGTTACTCATTCGTGGACAAAAACCGGTTATTGAACCGGTTAGTAAAAAAACCGGTTAAATTTAAAAACCGGTTATTAAAAAACCGGTTAACCTAAAAACCGGTTAACCTACCGGTTTTTAGGTTAACCGGTTTTTTGACCGTTATAAAACGGCCATATGACCGTTTGGGTCCTTTTTTGCCCGTTTTTTCTTGATTTCTAGCCGTTTTTTTTAACATTTTACCCCCACAAACAACTATATATAGTTTAGGTTGGGTAGGTTAGCTCACACTCGATTATACAACTCTACTAGCTCTAAACGTTTATTTCATACGCGATTATTTTGTTATCTCACACTCAATTATACCACATTACCACTCCATACGCTCTTATTTCGTAGTCGTTTATTTCATACTCGTACTCGTTTATTTCATACTCGATTATACGCAAAGAAACATTTTCAAGATACCGTGCAAGATGGGTTAAACGTGATCGAAACGCAAAGAAACAGTTTTAAAAGAATGTTACGAGATGTTTTTAGCAACAATAAAACATTTTCAAGATACAAAAAATTTTGTGTAGAAGCTAATTGTCAATGGTTGGGGCCAAATTGGGATTGTCCAACAAGATGGAACTCGACTTGTAATATGTTTGAGAAAGCCATCCAACAAAAAGAATCATTAATTGCGTTTCATCAAATTTTGTCAAGTAGGGGTAAATGTGCACCATATGATCCTAGAAACTGGTTATTGATTGAGATCGTTACGGAGGTCCTTCAAATTTTTAAATCTTGCACAACTAGTTTATCCAGGGTTTACTATCCAACAAGCCCCATTGCTTTACCAAAAATTGCTGTCATGTGCACAAAGTTGAGTGAACTTGATTGTAGGGGTGCACCTTATTTTGATATGGGTGTAAAAATGAAAGAAAAATTTAGAAAATATTTTCAACAACTACCCGCTGTTTTGACATGTGCTGCTGCGTTAAACCCTTGCATCAATGTTGGTGGTGTTGAAGCTTTAATAGAAAAAATTTGTGATGAGCTTGGGTTAAACGACGATCAAAACCCCTATTATAGCCAAACTTTAAAGAATGCTTTCAACACCACCTTGTCAAACATGTATGATGTCTACCTTACAAAATACGGGTCGTCTTCCCAAATTCATGACTCGTTAAGAGCTGTTGCCCAATCCCAATCCCAAACCGACCTTGAAATGGGGATGTACTACATGATTTGGGAAGAAGCCGCGTACGACGATTACCTAAGAAATAGCTCGGGATCGGGTAGCGAAGAAAATTAGTTAAAGAAACAGCAAACATGGAGGCAAATCATGAGTAAGAAACAACAAGTTGTTCATGTAATCGTGTCTAAGCATTCTTTTTCCTAATATGTGCTCTTATTTACTTGTTGATTTGGATTTTTCTAATTTAGTTAAAGAAACAGCAAACATGGAGGCAAATCATGAACAAACTGCGATTGGGAACAACAGGAGCATCTGCTAGTTCACGATTTAATGTTTGTATTTTTGAGTTAAATCATGAACAACAGTTCTTGGCAGAGATTTCTTCAGTGTTAATGATTTAATGTTTGTATTTTTGAGTTACGAATATGCGATAACGATTTAATGTTTGTATTTTTAATGTAAAAACTATAAATGAAAGTTATGTGTTTTTAATCTTTGGTTTGTTGAAAACACATTCACCAACACACACTCATACTCATCTTCCAAGCAAAGAACCCTAACAACGAAAGCAAAGAATGGCTTCGGTCAGTCCGTTTTGCCTTGTAGTTACCGGTTTGCCTTGTAGTTACCGGTTTGCCTTGTAGTTACCGGTTTGTTTATACTGTGAAAAAATAATGGTCTTCATTAAGTACAAAATATAAAAAACAAATATTCGTATTTGAAACCGCGAAATTTAAAAAAAAAAAAAACCGGTTAATAAAAAAACCGGTTTATTAACCGGTTCTAACCGGTTTCTAAACCGGTCCTAACCGGTTAGACCGGTTAGGGTTTTGACAGAAAAAAACCGGTTATTAACCGGTCCGGTTATTAACCGAACCGGTTTTTTTCCGGGCAAAAAAAAAACCGGTCCGGTTAATAACCGAACCGGTTTTTTTCCGGGCAAAAAAAAAACCGGTCCGGTTAATAACCGAACCGGTTTTTTTAAAAAAACCGGTTTGTGCACCTCTATGTAAAACCCACGTTAATCGGTCTGCAATAATTCTTCTTCTTCTTCTTCAACCAGGTAAACTCTGATTCCTTTAATTTTCATCATCCAATTTACTGTTTATGCTTCTAGTTGTTTGCTCAATCACACGAATATAATCCCGTTTTTTTTTGTTGTCATTTTACCGTTTTGAAACCCTGGGCATCTTCGTTTGTATAGTATTGACAGCTGATCTGCGTGCGTTTGATATAATTTAATTAGTGCTAGTTTTTGTGTAATTAGAGGCATGATGTGGGCGCTTCTGAGAAGGCGGTGGAGGGAGGAGGAGAGCTGCTTCCGAAATCAAGTTTAGTCTGGTGGCTAATGTATGTTTTGTTAATTTATCTTCACTCATTGCAATTGGAGATTCTGTGTCTCAGTCTTTACATCTAAACCTACTTAACCTATACAATTACGGTTGTTAACCAGCCGAGCGGGAAGTTTGTTTACATTCGTTCGTATAATAAATGAACAAACACGAACAAGAAACTTTGTTTGTTTACTTAAACCAACAAATATGAACAGAGGCTGCGTTCGCTCATCTGTGTTCATGAGCGTTCGGTAATGTGTTCATTTATATTCGTTTGTTTATGTTCGTTAGTGAAAGGTTTTTTTATAATATTTAATCGTAATAACCAGTCCACATTTATATTTTATAATTTTATTGTTTATGTTCAGTTCATTTCGTTAATGATTTGTTTTATAAGGTCCTGCTATAGCAAACAACATATCTAACTTGTGTTTCGTTGACATTATCATAATAAAACCGCCGAATGAGGGATGATTTTGCTTATGATTATTATTTTCTCTCAAGTGCTTAACTTTATATTTACTTAAGGTGATTATGTCTGATGTTTTGGATTAAAAATGTTGCTATTTTTTTTCTTTCTTTTTCTCTAAAATAGTACATGCTCGTTTGCGTTTGTGAATTCAATTCCTTAATGAATGAACACCAACAAGACCTTGCAGTTTGTTAGCGTTCATGAACCGTTTGTGTACAAGTTTAATGCTAAACGAACAAACAAGAACAAGGTTTCGTTCGGTTCGTTTACAGCTATACACACAATTAAACCACATAATTTGGAAAAAAGTTTGTGAAATTGAGAAAGAAAGAATCTATTAAGGCTTTAACCAGCATCATTGTTCATGATTTTGATTAATTTTGAACTTTAATCTATTTGCTACTTAACTTTTGAAGATATTGGCCCAAGATGTGGACTGTGATATTCTCTATGGTGTGCGTGATAGGTTTCGTATTCTGGAGGACTGTGTTGCCTCAGCTAAGTTGATGGTGATGGTTAGCATGGTGGTTACTGGTCTGGTCATTTCATTCAGCATGTATCAGCGTTTCTTTCGCTCTCCTTAGATGGGCAGGTTGTCCCATGTGATATTATTAGTATTTTGAAACACTTTATTGGCTGGGTTATGTACCCATGTCTGTTTTGTATTTCCCTAGGAAACAATGTATCAAGTCTAAGTTATGTATGATATTATGTGGTTCACTTGATGATATTGTTGTATATATTGTCTTATTTCTTTTATATATTGTATGCATTAGAAAGAAAACACGATGCCTAAGTGAAGAAACACACATAACAACAACGAAGACTCACTTCCTTTGACGGCTGCTGACATTGCCTTGTTGGTTTCACAAATGGCTACAGCCCTTGCACAATACGAGGCCAAGCGTGTCACTAACTGAGGGTCCAGTACTGGTACCGGAATTCTCGTTAATGGAGGAAGCGGCTTTGGAGGAGATGATACTGGATCCCAAGGTCCCGCCAGAAAGTAAAACAGAAGTTCATCTTTAGGTTAAAGGAAGTCACTGTTTATGATTAATCGATTACTAGTTCATAAGTATTGAGTATTGACCATACAGATACCGAAAATGCTAGTAGGGTTGCTCTTACAAAGCCTATTATGCCAAAACACTAATGGAGGCTAGTAAGTTATTAGTCCATTCTATAATTTGGATAAGAGACTAATCTAAACAAACAAGCTATTTCAATCTTACTGCTCACCGGCTTTGAACTTCATGAGTCTGTTGAGCATGCAGTCCTTTGTGAAAGATTAGAATCCTAACGTAGGTTATACACAAGTGTGAACAATGGCAAGTACTAGATGAATAAATCAATGTATTATGAACCCTGAAACCATGAATTGTTAACAAATACACGAAAAGCTAAAGCAGAGCTGAAAAATGATTTATGAACAAATAAAAACAATAACAATAAAAAAACTATAGAAGAGCTGAAAAATGATTCAACCTAAACCTCATGTTCTCATGTGAAACTAAATTGATCTTTAGAAACTCATGGTGTCATTCTAATCGCTTTTGCATGTCTCCACTTGTTATGTCCATTTTTAAGTTCAAATCGATACACCTCGATTTTGGTGAATTTCAAGCAACTGGTGTTTATACATTGATATTATTTAGACACAAGTGTTTGATTCGTGTTTAATACATTGCATCTTGTTCAATATGAGAACTTTTTTTTCACCACAAAAGTTTGGAAGAAAGCACAAGTATACACCACTGATCATCAATAAAAACCTAACCTTTGTAGAACAGCGTTTTAGTGTACGATATTGAACATGAGTACCAAGGAGAGCACTGTGAAAGTCAGAAAGTTTTTCACCACTAGAAATTTGTGTATTAATTGTATTTAGGTAAAAGAGGGTAGAAGAAGGAATCTACCGGAGATGCATGTGAAATGAACATTGTACATAGAGGAGGAACACCTAAAAAAAGGACGTGATGATGCTTGTGGCATCCTGCAATGCTCAAAATATCTTCAAGCGTCATGGGAAAAATCTAGGACCAAGGTGGTTCTTTTAAGTTCAATGAAACAACTGAGTAACACCCTTAACCTCAACTTTCTTGTTTGAAGATTACAACAAAATTGTTTTCCAACCTTCATAAAAGGGGATCAATCTTAATGACACATTGTGCGGGCTTTGAGTGATCAGGATCAAGAATCGTGCAACATTTACTTATGGATTGCGAAATGGCAAATTAACTGAACCACTCTTTGACCGAAACTAATCAAATAATCATAACCGAAACTAAATAGCCTTCGTAAATTCATATACGACTAACAACCAAGTCAACTAATATCCAATCTTAACCTCACACACAATCGTTACTTCTACCTTTTGACAAAGAACCATACTGCAAAACATGCATATGGTCAACAACTAGGGTATTCTTGGTTGGGGATAATGTAATGGTGGAGGAATGGAATGGATAAGGAAATGAAATGACTCACTACCATTACTTTATTATGTTTGGTTAACCTGTGATAATATAATGAATTATTATTTTACGTTGTTTTGTAGCAAAAATATAATAAATAATAAAAAAAGCATATGAATAAAATATAAATGATAAAAATACTCATATATCAAAACTAAAAAATAAAAAAAGAAAATTGCAATGGTGATGGTGGCGTCGGCGACGGTGATGGTGGCGATGGTTGTGGTCAGGCAGCGACAGTTATGGTGGCGGCGGTGGTGGTAGGGATGAACCAATACCGGTACCAAAAATCCCGGTCCCGAAAATCGCAAATTTTTTGTACCGGTACCGAAGGTAAAAAAATTCGGGAAATATCGGTGCATGTACCGATACCGAAACTCAAAACCTTGATACCGATTTCGGTACATATACCAATCGGTACCAGTACTACATTTGCTCATCCCTAGGTGATGGTCAGCAGTGGCGGATCTTGAGCATCTAGCATGGATAGACCGAAAGTCACAACAATCAAATTTTTTTCCCTACTTTTAAGTTTCGGGTCGGCAATGCGGTTCGGGTTAGGTCGGGTCAAACTATAATTTAAAACCCTAACCTACCAAATTGAAAGAAATAGAAAATGGTGAAATGCGAATTACCGAATTTGGTCTTTGTTTGCTTCTGTTGACTGTTTTGATTAATCGATTTCACTCCCACAGGAGTCAGTTTTGAACCTCAGGCCTCAGCAGACAATGACAGTGCCCAATCAATCGATTTCACATCCAAACGATTTCATCAATTCACTTGCTTGCTTCTCCAGCTTCTATTTTGACTTCTGTGCCGAACCTCATAAGTCAGTAAGTCACACATCGGCCATACATTAGAGTTGGATTTTGGGCTTAATGTTTAGTTTTTTTTGTTTAAAACTTATTTGGGATTGCGGTTGATCTTATGAAGTTTTATTTCTTAGCCTTCCTTTCTTTATCTTTACGTTTATTTCGTAAACAATTTTTCATCTTCGCCTTTAAACAAACTTTACATTTATAAAAATTCAAGGCTGGCCTTGACTCAAAAATATGGATATGCCAGACTCAAATAACTTGGCTGTGCCGCACCCAATACATATATATATTTTCTGGATTTTTCCGAAAGAAGGATACTACCGAGTGAAAAACATGATGGGGCCACGGCCTGGTTCGGGGCGAAGAAAGATCCGCCTGTGATGGTCAGGTGGTGGCGGCGGCGACAATGGTGGTGGTGATGATGATGGTGGTGGTGGCAGTGACGATGGTGGTGGTGGCGGTGGTGGTGTTGGTTGTCAGGTGCTGCTATCTAGAGAGTAAGGTGGAAGAAGCATGAATTGAAAATGGGGGGGGGGGGGGTGGATTTGATGAAATGAAGTTCTTTGTGTAATCGTTGGGTTAATTCCATTGATCAACCAAACATCATTTTTCATTATTTAGCAATGACTCATTCCATTTCCCCTCTAATTCCTACCTAACAAACGCTACCCTCTAATATCAGTCACTTTAGCGAATTACAATTTGAACTAATAAACCATGTTTAACCTGCTAGACCAATTTTAGTTATTTTTTTTTGTATTAATTTTCAAATAGTTAACTTATTATTGTTGAAAAGTTTGTTTTTCTGGATGGATCAATGATTAATGTTTTGTTTGTTTAATCTGTTTGAATTTAAAAGTTTAAACGTGTTTATATTTAAATGCTTAATATATTTTGCAAAATAATTGAATAATAATAATTCTAGAAAGAAAGAGGCGGAAAATCTGGCTGCTCCTACTTCCATCGTCTTTTATTATTCGAATAATAAATAAATTGGTTCATTTGTCTGTAAAACCCACGTCTATCGGTCTGCAATTCTTCATCTTCTTCAACCAAAGGTAAACTCAGATTCCTTTAATTTTTTCACCATCCAAATTGCTGTTTATGCTTCTAGTTGTTTACTCGATCACACGAATCTATCCCCCTTTTGTGCGTTTTCAAACCCTAGCGATCTCATAGTTTGGTACAGCTGTATTCATTTTCATACTATTGACTGCTGATCTGAGCATATGATTTGATTACCAATTAGGGCTGGCTAGTGCTTGTCTAAATTAGGGTTTGTGTTGATATTGTAGGCAAAATTTGAGGCAGGCATCATGTGGGCGGCCCTCAGGCGGAAAGCGGCTTCGTCAAATCTCCTGGCTTATGTAAGTTTTTGTTATTCTTCAGAAAAAAAAAAACTGTTAGTTTGTTTTCATTGATTAGATATAGGGATTTTGATTAATTGAACTTTAATCTATTTGCTACTTGACTTTTGAAGACATTGGCCCTCGATGATACTCAAATCAAATATGTTCAAAGCTCACATCCATCATCCATTATTGTAATTTGTAAATTGATTTAGCTTGTAGGCATATATT
Organism: Bidens hawaiensis; assembly: GCF_021521415.1. Taxonomy (NCBI): domain Eukaryota; kingdom Viridiplantae; phylum Streptophyta; class Magnoliopsida; order Asterales; family Asteraceae; genus Bidens; species Bidens hawaiensis. The sequence continues at coordinate 41,343 of NW_027492924.1, read as the reverse complement.
AGTTAAAAGCTTGTCACCACAACAGAGTACGGAATTTGTCCATCTATAAAATGACATTCACATTTTCTCATGCACAGTTGATGAATAGGTGAATATTTGCAAACTAAGTAACATTAAGGGACGAGTAAAGATATAGATTGTAGACATACATATACACACAGACACGCATACACATATACATAGATATACATGCATGTATATAGATATTTGTTCATCTGTCCGTATAACTTGTTTGAGTTGTTTCTAGAGCACAAAACAATCTTTGGGGGTGGTTCGGCCTGCATTGACAGGATCTATGTCGCAAGGTTATGTTGATGCAACCTTGACACCTGAGGTAGTACATCTATCTTGTCATTTATATGTTCTTATGTTTATGATTATATGTGCGTTAACCTTTTTTAACGTTTAGTAATAAATAATAAAGCACTTTCATCCCGTTTCTATCAATATTTCTTTTTGAATACTCTTAGGGGGTGTTTGGTAGAGGGAATTGAGGGGTGAGAAATGGAATTGGAAAGAATTCTCTTGTTTGTTTATGAAAGAAAGAGGTGAGAAATGGAAATAAACCATTTCCATTTCTCTGATTTTGTTTCTCTACAAAAAGCGGAGAAATGGATTTCCAGGATTTCATTTCTCCCATTTTCCTCCTTTTCCTTTCAAACTCTTTCTTTTCTCTCCGTGTATAGAACTCAGGAACACAGCGGGGGACAACAACAGGAAGCCATCAGGAAACAGGAAACAGGCAACAAAGCTTGTTTTTCCGGTGAATGGAAGCCATCAGTTTGTTTTTTCCGGTGAATGGAAGCCATCAGGTAACAGGCAACAAAGCTTCAAGAACAAGTCGCCAGACAACAACAGGTAATTATTAATTTTAATTTTATTTAATTTTGCCCTAATTTCACGAATAATTGCTCACAACTGTTATTTTAGCCAAGATCTGATGTCAAAGTGATGATTTGTTATATTATATGTATGTGTAATTGCAATTAGGCTAACGCTGCTGCTGGATCAACTAACTTCTTAACCTAACCTAGAAGATTTATGTTACTGCTGGATTAAACAGCATCAATCAAAATATCTTGCTTATAATTTACTAGTTTAAACCTAACCTTGTAGAATCATGTCTGACGAAGAGCATCAGTTTGAGTCAAAGGCCGATGCCGGAGCTTCAAAGACCTTCCTGCAGCAAGCCGGTACCATCAGGAAGAACGGTTACATCGTTATTAAGAATCGTGCTTGCAAGGTTTATATTATTATTATTATTATTGTAATTCAGATCTGATATTATTGATGTTAATAGTACTTGTAATAATAATAATCTCTGATTCGTATGCTAGGTTTATGGATTTGTTAGTTTTTTGATTGTTTGAATAATTGATTTTATGTTTTTGATTTTGTTTGATAGGAGTTTGATTGTTTGGAGTATAAATTTTATGTTTTTGATCTAATTTGATAGGGTTTTGATTGATTGAAGAATAGTTAATTAGCTCTATTGTTGTAAATTATGTTCATTTGTTGATATGATTATTATGGACTTAGGGCTGGTAGTGAACCGAATCGAACTGAACAAAGTCTTGTTCATGTTTGTTTGTTGAGCGAGTGAATAGTTTACGAGCAGCAAACAGAGTAATATATGGATTTGATAGGGTTAGTTGTTTGGAAATAAACTTTATATGTTACTGATTTAAAGTTACTGTTACAAAGTTTTGGATGAAGTTATGGATTTGATAATGTTTGTGATGAGATGTATTGCTCACAATCATGTTCGTTCGATGAGCTGATTATTTTGGTCTTATTTGGTAGGGGTCTGCACGAATTCGTTTAGTGCTAAAACTGAACTAAAAACCGAAACTTTTAGTTTTTGAAAACCATTTGGTTTTGATTTTTTTGGTTTTGCTATTTGAGCTTGAAACTTGTTGGGATGAGAAAGAAAATTGGCTTAAATTAATGAATTTGGGCCTAAATCATTTTGTTAATTATTAACTAAATGATTTATTTTACATTTGGGCTAAAATATTTGAGCTAAATATCAAATAAATTTTTGTAATTTAAAAGTAAAATTAAGAATCTATAAAGTTGGGCCGGTTCGGTTTTTACGAAAACATAAAACCAAACTGTTGGTTTTTGTTCCGGTTTCAGATAGGTTATTTTGATTTTATGCACACCTGTTTGGGATGATTTTGGTTTAGGGTTTTGATCCACCTTTATTTTGGTTTAGGGTTTTGACCTTATAAAGATACTGAATTCGGAGATGAAAACAATTTAAAGTTATCATATGGTTTTCTTGTTTATATATGTTTCGTGTGCTAAACTTGTGTAAATATTTTTTGAAGGTTGTTGAAGTCTCGACTTCGAAGACTGGCAAGCACGGTCACGCTAAGTGTCACTTTGTTGCAATTGATATCTTCAATGGCAAGAAACTTGAAGATATTGTTCCATCTTCCCACAATTGTGATGTATGTTTTATACTCCTCATTTATTATTTTCATAGAATTTTCTTTCTTTTTCGCTTATGTGACTTTCTCGTTGTTTGTAGGTTCCACATGTTAACCGTACTGATTACCAGCTCATCGATATCTCTGAGGATGGATTTGTAAGCCCATTTTACTATTTTGAAGTTTTGTTGAGCGTTACTGTGCATATGTTGATATCTTATTTGGTGCTTGTTTAGGTGAGTTTGTTGACCGAAAGTGGTGGTACCAAGGATGACCTCAAGCTTCCAACCGATGACACTCTGCTTACACAGGTTAGTTGAAAACATTTGGTTTATGCGACTTCAATTATTTGTTATATATTCAAAATCACGACTAAATAAAACAAAACATGTGCAGATTAAGGATGGTTTCAATGAAGGGAAGGATCTTGTTGTGACTGTTATGTCTGCCATGGGAGAAGAGCAGATCTGTGCTCTCAAGGATATTGGTCCCAAGTAAACATTTTTATTATGTTTCATATGACGGTTTCATGCAATTAAGGGCTGATTTAGAACCGTATGTTTGGATTATGGTGGTGGTTATTTGAAGAATGTTTGTTTAGGTTTCCGTTTATTTTTTTTTACAATCTTTGCTTTGTTTCCGGTTTTTGTTATTGTGTTGAAGTCTTTTGACTTTTTGGCTATTGGGGAGATGTTATATGTACACTTCTACTTTTTATCATTTTGTTTTCTTGGTGCTCTATATTCTGCTGTTTGTTGACCCATCGTATTTATTTTAATAATATGGACTTAGGAACTTGTTCTTAGACCGACTGGCAGCCAGGTAATACAATGTATGTGGTTGTTTTGCCATAAGTTTAAGTCGGATGGCACATTGGAATGATACATAGACAGTCTTGTAGTTAACGAATAATCTAGACAGTTGGTATTTCTGGCGCCAAGAAGGTATGGAGGCTCGTGAAATCTATGAAAAGGTTAGTGATGAGTTGAAAGCTTTACCAGGTATCACTACGAAAAAACGGTTCAAAGCAGCTCATTTGATTGGTAAAGATGTGGATCTAGGACGTTCTTTTCTTGCGTTGACAATAGAAGAGAAAATTGAGATGGTCGAGTTGTATACCGATGGTTCAATGAGATAGTTGTGTATGGTTGAAGTATGTTTTGTATGTGATTTGGTTTTAACTATGGTTAATGTTTTTTGCTTAAAAACTATGTTTTGTATGTGAATTGGTTTGATCAATGCATATTTTGGTTGGAATTTATGCATCTTTTTATATATTTTTTATTTTTTAATAAATATTTGTTATGAAAAAAATACTTGTGCTAATGATAAAGTTGATATAATTATCTGTTTATTTTCTATGTACCAAACAAGAGAAATGATTCTCAGCTATATTTCTCTACTGAAATCTCTGTACTACCAAACAGAACAGTCAATTCTCATTCTACAGACCAATTCCCTTTCTCTTCAATTCCATTTCTCTACAATTCCATTCTCAATACCAAACACCACCTTATAGTCTTATTTTGTGAGTAGCTAGAAGTGAATGAGCATTCAGTTGCTAGTTAATTTGTTATTTCTTATGTTATTGTTATAGGCACTAACTCTTGGAAGAAATCCTAAATTAGCACGTCAATTTCATCAAGGTAGTTTTTTCAGTCCAACATAAAGTGTTTGTTCTTTAATCTTCACACTAAAGCATCTTGTATAACTTGATCATTTACTTCATTAATGTTTTAATCGAAGGCGTTCCTAGTTATTCGAAGTCTGTAAGGAATGTTGCATCATCATTTAAACCCAGATGTGGAGTCGATCTTTTTCATCAGATAGTGGAACATTTTTCTTATATCATAATACCTTATAAAGGTTTATTACTTTATTTACCAACCTGTTTGACCCGTTCTTTTTATAACTTCTGTGAACTAATTATGATACTGTATCTTGATTTGAAGGTGCCTTTTATGGGTGAATCCATTAGTGATGGCACACTGGCAACCTTTCTAAAGAGTATGCTGACTATTTATTTCGAATTTTTTGCTGGCGTTATTAATTTTATTTGTTTCTTTGGCCTTTATATTGACTTGTAACAGAACCTGGCGATCATGTTGAGGTTGATGAGCCAATTGCCCAGATTGAAACTGATAAGGTAGTAATTGCCTTTTTACATTCTTAAAATATGTTACTATTATACCTAAAAAATATTAATAATCTTGCAGGTGACAATTGATGTTGCTAGCCCTGAAGCTGGTGTTATCCAAGAGGTAAACTGTAACTGTAGTAGATCGTGTGCAAAATGGGCAGGTTGTGTGGGTTGGTGATGTGCCAAAATTTGTAATTTTGTATGTGCGTCCAGCCATCTAGTTTAGGTTAGGTTGACCAAACAAACATTTATATTATATGTGTGTTGATAATTAATTTATGTTTTTAATGTGATTCAAATATTATATTATTGCAAATACTATCTGAATTTTTGAAGACGGTGATTTAGTAGAGCTTGTAGGGTGCCAATTCTGTCGATTGGCGGGTTGACGGATTGAAATGCTCAACCAGAACAAGACCTATTTTTTTATTCGTTTAAAAGACATCAGTCTTAATCCGCACACGCTTAGTCGTGTAACCCAAACACGGCCTATTTAACCCCTATATCTAAATGTGAATGGGTTGGCGGGTAATAATTAAGATGCAAACGTGTTAATCGGGTTGTTGGGCTGTAAAGATATTGGTTAAACGGGTCATAGACAGGTTGGCAGGTTGACCTGTTTAGCTAAATGGGTTAAACAAGTCAACCGAACATGACTCATTTTATTAAATAGGTCAACGGAAAACTACCCGTTTTTAAACGGGGTAGATATGTCAACCCAAAACCTGATTATTTTTGTGCCGTGTTCGGGTCATGTCAGAAATTGCCGCCCCTACTTGTATGCATTAGAAATACAGTCAGGTGACTTTTGACCTGTTTGACCTGCTTCATTTGTAGCCACTTTTTAATTATTTTATCTATTTGATCTCTTAGAGATAAATCATAACCCAAAATGACCCGTGTATAAGTAAACATGCCGATCTATAAATTTTGATATTATACTGATAGGATTTTGTATATGTAACGCTTTCTTATTTATGTTTTTTTCTTTTAATTTTTATCAGTTTGTGGCAAAAGAAGGAGATACGGTAGAGCCAGGTACAAAGGTTGCAATAATATCAACAAAATCAGGTGAAGGTGTGACTACACATGTGGCACCATCTGAGCCGTCTACTCAGGATGCACCTGCAAAAGTGGAGAAACCATCACCACCACCATCATCACCGCCTACATCTGAAACCCAACCGCCAAAGGCGGCACCTAAACAACCACCTTCTAAACCTTCTGCCACAGAACCTCAATTGCCTCCAAAAGATAGAGAAAGAAGGGTAAGCATAAGGCATCTCATTAATCATTAGTTAAAAACCTAATTATCAGGATTTCAGAATTAGCTAAACATTTTAAAATTGATCATAGGTTCCAATGACGAGGCTCAGGAAGCGTGTTGCCACACGGTTGAAAGATTCTCAAAATACTTTTGCATTGTTGACGACGTTTAATGAAGTTGATATGTAAGTTGAGCCATTTTTGTAATTACCTAAACCATTTTATAACTGAATTTTCTTTGCAATTCACAAAGATTTTCATAAATTCAGGACTAATTTGATGAAGCTTCGATCTGAATATAAAGATGCTTTCCTTGAGAAGCATGGAGTGAAGTTAGGACTCATGTCTGGATTTGTGAAAGTAAGTTGCTTTTTTTTTTACAAAACCAAATTTTTAACATTATTTCATCAAAATTTGTTTTAATTTTTTATTTTTTTAATTTATCGTTTTGGTTTTATATTCTAGGCTGCTGTTAGTGGGCTTCAGAATCAACCAATAATCAATGCTGTCATTGATGGAGACGACATCATATACAGAGATTATATTGATATCAGTATTGCAGTTGGTACTCCTAAGGTATACCTCCACTTTTATCTTTTTACAAAGTTTTCTTATTTTGTATTATTTTTTTATTTTTTAAAATATGTTTTTGTGTATGTTTTGGAAGGGTTTGGTGGTCCCGGTGATCCGTGATGCTGATACAATGAATTTTGCTGAAATAGAGAAAACAATCAACACTCTTGCTAAGAAGGCCAACAGTGGCTCCCTGTCAATTGATGAAATGGCCGGTGGTTCGTTTACAATCTCTAACGGGGGTGTGTATGGAAGCCTTTTAAGTACCCCCATCATTAACCCGCCACAGGTATGCTAAACTAGAGTAATTTTATTTGACATGGGGGTGTAAACGAGCCGAGCCCGAGATTGCCTAAGCTTACGCTTGGCTCGTTAATTTGAGAAGGCTTGAGCTCCCGAGCATGAACTTAGCGTGCTGAGCAAGTTTTTAAGGTCGGCTCGGTTTGTTTGTTTTTAAGCTAATTAATTGTTTCTTTTGTTTATATACACATAATTATTCATGTTGTATATACATAATGTATATTATTTTTGTATTTTATCCTAGTTATGTATAAAATAATATTTTATGAATTAAATATTTTATATATCAAATACAATTTATTATATTTTTATAAATAATATGCTTGTTTAGGCTTGTCAGTCGGGTCAAGTCAGCTCGGTATGTGAAGCTTGGACTCAAGTTGGTTTTATTAAACGAGCTCCCATTTTGCTCGAGCTCGTTTAAGCTTGATTCGATTCAAGCTTTTAGTGAGCCCATCTCAAGTAGCGCATGAGCGGTTCGGCTCATTTATGCCCCTGCTTTAAAATAGCATTGAGAAAGCAAAACTGATAGCAGTCAAACAACGATCTTATATGTTTTTTTTCTTTTGTAGTCGGCTATTTTGGGTATGCACTCGATAGTGAACAAACCGATGGTTGTTGGGGGTGAAATCAAAGCTAGGCCTATAATGTATGTGGCGTTAACCTATGGCCATCGGTTGATTGATGGAAGAGAGGCTGTGTTTTTCTTGAGGCGTATTAAGGATGTTGTTGAAGACCCTAGAAGATTGCTCCTTGACATCTAAAGAAACACATGAACAAACAACGCGCGCGTGTTTCACTTTCTTTTTTGCAAAAAGCCAGAATAAAAAAACTGTTATGTCGTAGGCTATTGAGTCACTTTGACGATACAGTTGATCGGGTTTTTATTTTTTTGTGTGCGTTTGAAGCTTTGGGTTTTTGTTTTATTTATGCAGCAAACAAGCTCTTTTAATTTAGAAAAGGGTAGAATGGATGATACAATGTGTTTTGTTACAGTTTGGGGTGTCTTTTGTCATAAGTTGACTGATGTTGAAAACTCAGAATTGGTAATTGTCAAGAAAATAAGGTCTTTTTAGCAAGGTTGAGGAAATTTCTGGTCGAACTGTCAACTACACTTTTGAAAACGGCAAACAAAATCTGTTTTGAGACGAGGGTCTAACGAGGGTCTAGAGGTATGGTTTGCCTATATCTCACTCCCTTTGTACCCATCTAATAGCTTTGCTATGATTGAGATTTTACTGTGTATGGTTGTTGTAGCAAAAGCAAGAACCTTTTGATGGTTTGAAATAATTTTTTATTTTATAAATTGTTTGTATTGAGTTTTCTAAAATAATCCTCCTATGATTTACGTATATCATAGAAACTACATTTTGAGAGGACCAAAAGAATCATATAAAATACATCTAGTACGACTTTGTAATATGTAAATTGGCAACTTGTAAAATTAAATAAAAAAAAATTAATTTATGAATTACCAACTAATTCATCCAAAACACGCATACACATATATATATATAGGTTAAAATAAAAACCTACTTGAGTTGTGAAAAATCTAGAAACTCATTCTCAACCATATGTTTTTAATTAAATTTTAAATCTTGTGGTCTACAATTAAAGTTAATAAAAAATGTAAACATATATATATATAACATTTTCTCTTTCTTGAAAACATATACAAAAATTAGTACAAAAATGTTAAAAAATAGCAAAAAAAAATGTTTTTTTGATTTTTCGATGTTTTGTATTAAATGTAACAACACATATTACGTGTGTAATAAAAAAAACAAAAAAAAAACGATATTACACAGGGTTTTTATGGGTTTTCACAACTCAAGTGGGTTTTCATTTTATACTTCCCCTATATATATATATATATATATATATATATATATAGGATTAGGTTAAAATAAAAACCCACCAACTTGAGTTGTGAAAACTCTAGAAACCCATTCTCAACCACATGTTTTTAATTAAATATTAAATCTCCTGGTCTACAGTTAAAGTTAATAAAAAAATGTAAAAGTTATTTATACTCTATCTCTTGAAAACATATAAAAAAATTAGTAAAAAAATATAAAAAAATAGCAAAACATTTTTTTTATATTTTCGATATTTTGTATTAAATGTAACAACTTATATTATATGTAACCAAAAAAAAAAAACGATGTTACATAGGGTTTTCATGGGTTTTCACAACTCAAGTGAGTTTTCATTCTATACTTTGCCTATATATATATATGTATGGAAGAGATAATTTGAGAAACTTGTTGAGTTTTAAGAACTTAATAACTTCATTCTTAATTAAATAGATTAGATTATGTGGTTGAGATTAAATGTGATTAAAAAATTTAAGTATGAGAGCGAATAAAGATGTCCACTGATTACATTAACTTAAATGTCCGTTACACATATGTAAAAAATCGATTCGGTGCGTAAAAAATTATGTAATTTTTTTACGTTACGTATATGTAACATACATATATTACATATATGTAAAAAAAATTCAAAAAAAATTGTTAAGTTGAGTAGTTTCAAGTTTTTAAAACCCAAAATCTTCTTCTTTTATGCATATGTTTGTAAAAAAGAAAAAGAGAAAGAAAAAGAAAAATGGAAGCATGAAGTAAGTTGCAATGGATTAAGGTGCCACGCATACATGGAAGAATCAAGACCACCAGAAGCTTTGCAGGCAAAGGATCCGGAGCCATTCATTATTATTATTATTATTCGTGGCCCCGTCTCAGCTGACGTTTACGTAGATAGAAGACTGTTTAATTACATTCAGATATCATCTCATCCATCTGTGGCTCAAAAGACCTTAATCTTCTTATATTTTTATTTTTATTTCGTAAGTACCAACCTTTCTGTTTTCAGTTTTATAAATATATGATCATGATCCCATAATTACTTCACTCACGTTTTGTGTTTGTGTTGCAGGTGTGTTTATGCAGCCCACTGATTATTTATTTTATTAGGTATTTCATTCACTTTTGGCATTTGAATAGTCATAGCTTACCAACCATAACCCAAACTGAATATACCCTTAACCGGTTAAATTAACCATAACCCCCATGGTTATGCATGCCTAAGTGAATTTTTATATTTTTCCAAATTTTGTACCTATCTTTTATGTTGCAACGGTCTATAACATATGTTGGAACACCCGTATATTTCAGCTTCGAAACTTCATAATTGAGCTTTAAAAACCATAACAGAACCAATCTCAAACAAAAATACATCGACAATTAACCGACCTATGGTTAACCGACCATTGGGTTATGGTTAAGCAGTCTTAATTTCATAACCTAACGACTTTGCACACCCCTATTGCCATGATCTTATTGTGATTTCTTGAGGTGGATGCTTCAAATTATACCTAGAAATTTCATTCAAATGTGTATGAACATACAATAATAAGGGAAAACTATTCAATTTTGTCTCATCTTTGATCCAGTTTGTGTTTATATATGCATTTTGGTTCATTTTGAACCAAAGCTTTGAACTTTTGAAGGTAGGCGCTATATCATGGTTAAATCATGTTGATGACTCAAAATCCAGGAGCTATCAACAAGTTATGCACAATATCAGATCCTTGCACAATAACTCCTTGTAAAGTTACAAATGTTTCTGTAGTGGTACCAAAAGGATGTTGCAGTAATGGATTTCAGATTTCACCTTTTTCCTGGAAAGGCTTTACTCGCGACAAAATCCATCAACCGTCACACCAAACAGCACCCAAAAGATTGCTGGTAGGCTGAATTGTAAATTAAACGATTTAGAAGGTGGTAAGCGTTTGATATGCCGGTTTAATCTGGTCTTTTTTCTTTTTATTACTTTTACAAATCATCGAATTTTCTTATATGATTAAAGATCTCCATGTTATGATAAAACTGTAAGTTCTTGTAAATAAAGCGATTTAGAAGGTGGTAAGCGTTTAAATACATGTTAGACGACTTTTGACCGTTTTATCATTATTGACAATGAGCCGTTTATTTTTAGAATTTTTTTTTATACTTTACCTTTTAACCCGTTATCAAACGAATACAACCTGAATCGGCCTGTTTCTTATGTAAATGAGTTGAGATAGGCCACATTTACTCCATTTTGACCAAAACTGATTATTGTAACTGTCCTAGTGTCAACAACAAGACTCGGTTTCTTCGGATGATGACGAGTACCGGTCATCAAGAAACATAGCTATCAGCTTGTTTAAAAGATATCGAAACTTCATTGACAAAGGCGGAGGTGACAATCTGAAAGTAAAGTCACTTAACCTTTATTTAATTTAAACTCAGTTCATTGATATATGCAGAGTCCAAATTTCATTGACAAACTCAGTTCACTAACTAGTTTTTGACATTATTTGATTAGGAGTTCATTAGTGCGGGGGTAAACGCGTACGCTTTGGGGTGTACCGATGAAGGCTTACGAAAAGAACTTACAAATATGAAAGAATCCAGCTTTGAAATCGAAGAAATGCAAACTTATGGAGGAGGTACTAGTCTAAAATCCAAGATTTGTTATGAAGAGGTAAGGTTTGGGATCAGGTTTTTAAGTTTTATACATATTTTAAGACTGGGCTGACCAGCTTTATTTGATTTAATAATGTCTTGTGATATAGGTGAACGAGTGCATACTGTGGTTGAGTATCATCTTTATAACTATATTGTGTACGCCTCAACCTACCATAGTGCGGTGGTCTCCAACGTCTCCGGTTTCAGATGAGATCAAGCTTCAATGGAAAGGGTTTTGTGCTATCATAGCAAATGCTTATTATTTAAGAGGAATGGCATGGTGAGAAAATTAATATTCTTTTAGATAAATTATTCTAAGAAGCAAAATATAGTTAAATTTCTGTTTCTTGGCGTAAGGCTTCCGGTGAAAACACTTCAGATGGAGCAGATGGCAGTTGTGGGGCGGTCAGAAGAGCCTTCGGTTGTTGCTAGCCGAATGAGATTAGTTTTTAGCACGCTTGAGGTTAGTGTGTCATCATTTAACAAGTCTTAATGCGAAACTAGACAGTAAAAATTTGTATATTTTGTCGTTAAAAGTGTCAAAAATGGGTAAGTTGAATAACGTATTGTCTCAAAACATGTTAAATTTTTCTAGGCAGGGGTCGACTCGGGTGGAATTGATTTTAACTCGAAAACACTTTTTTTTTTTCAAAAAAATGATTTTTTTTCCTGTAATTAATGTTAATATGGTGAGTTGGTTTTTTTGTAGGTTGTTAGTCCACAATGGCCACGGGTGTAGCAGGTCAATTACGGGTAAGAACGAAGTTGTTATGTTTATGAATCCTTAGGAAGAAAAAAAAGGATGTATTTTAGGCCAAGAATACATTCATTTAATGATGTTATTTACTGTAAAAGTGTGCATTTGATCTACTAAGAATTAGTCATGTTACATAAGAAAAACATGAGTTAAGATATAAAATAATGAGAAAAAAATTATATAAAACTCTTACTCTCTGTGATACTGCATTAATGTTAATTTTTTATTTTATTTTATTAAATTTATTCAAACCATTGCTGTCTTTGTATGTGTTTGTATACCTGGCCGCGTTAGACCATTATAAAAATGGTTGTTTTGATAGGAAAAGGTCTGTCATCATCTCATTCTCTCAGACCCTACTACAGCTTTTAGTGTTAGTGGTATTTTACTGAGTAGGTTGTTTATTTGTTATCACAAGTCAGAACCAATTAATTTGGTTCGGGTTAGGACGAGCAGTTTTAAAAAATGGTTGGTGACGTCAATAAAATAAACAAATTACTGAAAAACAGAGGGACCAAACATCTATATCAAAGTATAATTGTAGGTATACTCATTCTATTGGTGATATGCCAATAACACCATTGCCCGTGTCTTATTTTGTGACAACGTTTCATCAACGGATAGTTCCTTTACTGGCGGATTTGTAACAATAATTGTCCTCTATTTTCTAGTGTGGCCTTTGCATCAACAACATATAAACTTGGCATAAAACACCGCTCGGAGTGTCCATAATTTCTACATAATTGCATAACTAAACTTTGATATGTCATCACAAAAACCGGCAATATCCATACCATTCAAAGCACACACAGTTTGAAATTCAAAGCCATTTAAGGTTTACATGGCCACATTATTATAGTCAGTAAAAAAGCTAGGAAATTAACAGTCTAGCAAAGACCAAGACTTAGCTCAAGGGAGACATCATCCTTGACTTCAACATTAGAAGCAATTGCAGCTTCATCATGACCTCCCTGCGTTATTAATTATGTCACCTTGATATTTAAACCAGTTAATTTCAAGAATAATAAAAAAAAAACCTACAAAAATATAAACGTTTACGTACACTGGTAGACTGGTCACCGCTGGAATTTGCTATAGCTCCATCTACCATTTCACCTCCTGTCACGACTTTTTTAAAAAAATCATGTAATATTGTTTAAATAATAGAGTTAGAATGAAGTTAGATACAAATCTATATATATATATTGAACCAAGATTTCTTTCTATCAATAACATGTACATTTATACTTTCTTACTAATAAAATAACTTAAAATTAAATTAAATAATTATTTTCATAAATAACATGCATTCTCATAATTTCTTACTAATAAAATAATTCAAAATTATATTAAATCACATTTAACTTCTAGAATTTCTCCTTAATACAATGAATCAAAATTAATTCATTGCTAATTCGTTGTTTTAAGTTTTGATTGGATCCATGATTTAACTTTCTGAATTTCAAATTTGTTTATAATATTCATGTTGGGATTTGAAGGTATACATAACTTTGAAGGGGAGGCGTTTTAAGAGAGAGAGAGAGATTGCATGAGAGTTATGGATTTTTTTTTACTATCACACCACTTTTTACAAAACTCTCTAATACTGATTAAACTACCGCGTGTTGTAAAAGTGTGAAAAGTTTTGCCTACGCATAGTTTTAAAGTGACAGCTACAATAAAAAAAATATTGACTCTTTACTTCAAACCCTCACCAACCTTTTATACCCATTCCCTCCGTTAATATCCTTTTTGGAGATATCTTGATTCATAGAAAGCTATAGCTTATTATCTATATATTTCGTTTATTGATGTGATTATATGTATATAATTAAAGTAAATAAAATATAATTTATCATGTAATTTTCAAACATATTATACTCATATTATACATCATATTATACTCAGGGTCCGGCTCAACGAATGTGGAGGTCTAAATCAAAACAAGATTTTGAGCCCTTTTTATGACAATTGTTTAGAAACAAATTTTGCCTATTAAAAGTTCTAAACTTATAACCTATACTTTAGTAACAACCAAGCCTACCACAACAACACCAATAGATTACTTTGAGTTTACTTTACTCGTTATAATATATATCTATATATAATGTTTTTTTAGACTTGAGGGCCTTAATTAAATATGAGCCTAAAGCCCCAACTTGTTTCCACTGTCCCACTAGCCACCCCTGATTATACTTACAAAATAAACTAGTGTATATAATATAATACGATATAAAAGTACATTAGTAACCACCATCAATAATTAATATATATATATATATATATATATACCGAACAGGGCAATAACTAACAGAATTTAGAGGCAGAAATTTATAGTTGAATATAATTTTTTTTATTATTATATCTAAGATATTTTTGTCTATTGTGAAAATAAAAAAAAATATTTACAGCGCAATTTCATAGAATAATAACCAAGTTTAAAAAATTTTCTAATTAGTTTACTATTTAGTTTAAAAAATGTTCCACTTAAGTCATTCAACTTTTTATTTTATTAAATTAAAGCTTTTGACATATTTTTTAGCCCTTTTCTTTTTTATTTCATAGAAAATCTTTTTATCTTTTTTTTGTGTTGACATTGAATGGTGACGTGAATTTTACTTTTTATTTTTAAATTTTAATATAATTAACGGTTTTTTTTATTTTTTAAATTTAACTACATATATTGCAAATTCCGACCCCTACATCTTATTCTCCAGTTATTTCTTGATGCACAAAAAAAAATCGATGAGACTTGATTTAAAAATTTAGTGACCCGATTTAAAGAAAATATGCATAAGTGATCTAATTGAAACACTTTTGAAACTTGATTACTATTTTATTACATTTTTCTTTATAATTACTACCCTTTTTTTCTTTATCTTGAATATTGAAGATTAAATGGGAGCATTTAAGCAATGCTATTTAGAGTTGTCAGTTAAATTCTACTATAATATGATTTAGGTCAAATACAAATTAAATTAACAATCAAATTAAATGGTGTAATTGTATACAAAAGTAGTGTAATTACAATGCATACAAAACATTGTATGCATTGTAATTACACTACTTGTATATATAATTATACTCTTTGATTCGCATGTTTAGTACACTTTAAATTTGTACGCTAATTTTCCTCTATATTCATATCAGATTATAACGTATTATTCTAGTTAGTATGAATATATTTTATATATTACCAATAATTTCATAATTGATATATTCTCTTATTGTAAGTTTGGCTTTCAAATCTCAATTACTATTATTATTATTATTATTATTATTATTATTATATATAGTAAAAGAGAAGGCTGGTGTTGTTAAATTGTCATTGGGCCAAGTGGCAGTATCGAACTGGTCCATCATTTTGATTTTCTTTTTGTTTTAGTATTTGTAGCGTAACGAAAACTAATAGAAGACCAATTTTGTTCTTTTACGTGACGGAAACCGACTGAATTCACGTAAAAGTAAAAGATAAGGTTGGTGCCGTTAAGTTCTCATTGGGCCAAGTGGCGGCGCCAAACTGGTCCACATCATTGTGATTTTTTTTTATTTTAGCATTGGTAGCGTAATGAACGCAATGGATGCTGATAAAAGGCCAATTTTGTTCTTTTACGTGATAAAAACCGACTGAATTCGCGTAAACTCACCACATCAACTTCCGGGACCGAAAAGGCTTAGTTTTTGATGCCATTTGTTTTTTTTATTTGTTTTAGTTCCAGTACCATAACGAACGTAAGGAAAACTGGTCGGGTGCCAATTTTTTTTAGTTTTAGTTCTGGTACTGTAATGAACGTAATGGAAACCGACCAAATGCACATAGAGTCACCGAGTTTTGTTTTAGTTCTGGTGTCCTAACAAATGTAACGGAAACCGACCGAATTTGCTTAGACCGGCCGCCTCAACATTGGGATCGACAATGTTTGGGATTTACTGATGGATGCCACCCCATCGGTCAAACTCAGTTTTTATATATTTTTTTATTTATTGTTTTAGTTCAGATACCATAACGTGCATAACTGAAACCAACCGAATACGTGTCAACTAATTGCCTGAATTTTACCGTCCTATCCGGCTCAAGCGGGGTAAACACGCAAGCTGTTCAACAAATTGGAAACGACAATTTCCTATAACTCTTAAAAATCATATTTATCTAAATCAGTGATTTAATTTAAGGGAAAATTCCAAAAATAAGCATTTATGAAAACAAATTTCTAGTTTTATGTATCATTTGTAAAAAATTCCAGAAATATGTATTATAAACTAGTCGTGACGAGTAATTTGTAGAACCAATTAAAACTTGCCTCGTGTCCTTAAACTAACTGTAACGAGCACGTCCACTAATCATTTACTTGTCACGACTAAATAAGTTTCATGCCTCGTAATCAACAGCCACGAGTAATTTATACGTTCTTTAGTCGCGACGACTAGTTTACCAAGTTTACATGCCCTACACGAGTAGTTTATTAGTAGTTAACTCGTCGCGACTAGTTTAACTTTATAATCTACTCGTCACGACTAAAGGACTTATGAATTACTCGTGGGCATTGATTACGAGGCATGAACACTTATTTAGTTGTGACGAGTAACTGATTAGTGAACGTCCTCATTACGGTTAGTTTAAGGACACGTGGCAAGTTCTAATTGGTTTCTACAAACTACTCGTCACGACTAGTTAATAATACATATTTATGGAATTTTTTGCAGATGGTACCTAAAACTAGAAATTTGTTTTGATAAATGCTTATTTTGAGAATTTTCCCTTAATTTAATTATGATATACTATGCATTATACCTTGTATTTTATTTATCTAATCTAATAATGAAAGAAAATAATGAGGATGATGTGGCAATTTTATATTTATTTTATGTCTAATTCCTCTTCTCATTCATTTTACATATTCATAGGTTATGATCCAAAACTATTTTGACAAATGAGTTATAATTTGCCTTTTAATTCTGTAATCTCTTATCTTATTCATCATAGCTATTCATGGGTTATGAATCAAAATAATTTTTGCAAATGAGTTATAATTTCCTTTCTAATTCTTTAATTTCTCATCTTATTTATCCTACCTATCCATGAGCCATTGGTCAAAACAATTTTGACAAATGGGCTATAATTTCCCTTCTAATTCTCTAATATATCATTTCATTCATCATAGCTATCCATTGGTAATGGGTTAAAACAATTTTGGCAAGTGTTGTATATAAAGATATGTTTTAGAATTTGTAAATTTGAGATTTTAGACTTCTTATTGTTTGTACTATATATTTTATTTTCTTTTTACTTTTAATTTTGTTTATTTCTTTCAAATAACAGACCTTATATATTTTTATTATTTGACAAATCTTGTGTAACACACGGTTTAAAAGCTAACGTGTGTGTGTATGATAGTTTATAGGTTTTAATGGTGATATATGGTCATTCCCACTTTAATAGAGTAGTATGGTGATTTAGGTATGAAATAAAAAGTAAGGGTTCAATGCCTATAGCATACTACATTTGACTGTTCAATAAAAAAAATGTGACATATGAAATATGAATAGGGTGTTTGGATTACTTATTCAATTCCTTTTTATATGTTAACAAAAATGGTGATATATGAAGAGGGTTTTTAGGATTGCTTATTTAATCCCAGAAGTTCTTTCTATTAATAGTGCTGATTGACTTATTATCATTTTAAAAGGAGTTTAAAAAATGTTTGAATTAGCTAATTTTATGATGGGAAAAGCCTCCCAAAAGGACAATGTCATTTATTTTAAGACCATTTAATTAACGTTCAATAACCCAAATGCTATTAAAAAGTGAGGTTTTTGTTGCTTTTGGTAAACAATTTTTTAACTCTTTTCGAAATCGAAAGCAAAAGCCACTTTTATTTATAGCAAAAACTCTTTTAACTTATTTTAACTTATTGGTTTCCTGGAAAAACCAATAAGTCAATTCCAAACACCCTCGAAATTTCTTCACATGACAATGTCATCAAAGCAAAAAACGATTAATCAAACATTTGTTGAAATACCTTCCGAACCCATCTTCTTTTTCATCGAGCGGTATACCTGTTTATATTGTAAAAAAAAATAATATAAAAGTTGATTTCAAATGTAAAACAAAAATTAGTTTTAGCAAAAACTTTTTGGAGCTTTACAAATAAATACATGCAGAGGACATTTCAATAGATAGAAAAAAAATAATTTGGTAAGAGTTATTATTTTACCTTTTACTAACTAATTTTAAAAAAATTAAATATTATTAAAATGGCTTCTATATTTTTTTTACATGTAAAAGTTCTAAAAAGATTATAAAAAAATATGTTTTTTACATGTAAAAAAATTTATGATATTTTTTACATGTAAAAGATATGGTTCCTTTTAATAATCCATATTATCCACTTGTTGGTTGATAATAAATGCTTCATACTTATACTTTGCCCAGTAATAAATATAGTTTTCACTTTTTCTTCCAAGAGTAATCCATGTGACACAAAAACCATAATTTTACTTTCAGTTTACATGTGATTCATGTTAGGTTTCGCAAATATGCTTCTTTATTTCATTCATAGTTATGTTTGTAAGAGTAAATGAATGAAATTCAAGTATAAATCTATGATGATTATGTTGTCCGGATTACTCTTAAGAACTAAATGAAATTTAGGATTATCATATGTCTAGTATAGGTATGGATTATTATCTGCCAATAGATTATGTTTAGGTTTTGCTAAAAATGATTTTTTTTCCTTAAAAAGTATAAAAGAAAATTAATACATTTAAATGTTAAAATATGAGGTCTTAAAATTAGAGCCATTATACATGATGTAATATTAATCATGTGCAAAAAAATAAATTGGACACCACATGAATTTTGTTTTTTTAATAATATGGCTAAAAAGTAAAGACAATATGTGTTAATTTTCTTTTGAAAAAAACTATTTTTTAGAAGAGAGAGGGATATTTCTCTCACTCTCTTTTATATATATATATAGACACACACGTAAAACAATCACAAAGTTTTATAAGAAAAATAAACGATTGATACAAAAACTATGGAGTTGTCTCTTTTTTTTATAGCTATAGTTTAGTGTTCTACAACGAATTTCATCTTTTGAGAGAGAGAGAGAGAGAAATTTAAATGATGAAAAAGTAATTAACCTGGAGATGGCTCTTGATGTTAGACATCGTCACCCCTTGAACATTCATTAATTGCAATACCATTTTTGGAGTTGCCCCTTAAAAATAATATAAAATCTTAACAATTAACAAAAGGATTCATTCACATTAGATTCTCTACCTTCATCTATAGAAAATCAATTTTATTTTTAGGTTTACTCTAAATTTTCTTTAACCTCACGTATCAATTCGCAATTCACGTCTCCTTTTATAAAAATTAAATTATAGAGATGGTGAACAGTGAATCCATACATTTAGAGAATCACTATTTTAATTTCTTTAAAATCTGGAGACGAAGATTAGAATAGAAATGAAAAACAAATCTCTAAAATATAGAGATGGAGATAGATACTCGAATATGAGTGCTCTAATAAGAGGGTCTCTTTTGATCGTTCAATTTGTGTAATTGTTAATATTAAATTATTAAACCTAAAAGGAAATGTTTAAAAGAGACACATTTACATACGTTCTACACCACCAAGGCTTCCAATTGCGTTTTCAAACAACCGATGAAGTTCACTTGACCAACGCAAACGAGGAGCTCTTGACCTATAGGAAGATTGGAGGATTGAATTATGCGAATTTTTGTTAACCGAACTTTCAATTAGTCGTCGATGAGAAACCTTTGATTGCTCATCGACAGAGTCACCCATGGTTTAAAGAGAGGATATTTTTTGTCTATGATGTAAATTTAACTATTATTGTCAATTAAATGTTGTCCGTTTATATAACCCTCGGACTCTATCTTCTTCACATGGTTATTTTAGTCAATTGACATCATGACGAGATTCATTAAAGTAAAGTTAATTACAAAAGTGGTACTTAGGCTATGTGTAGTGGAGGACTACAAATTTGTGGGGATAAGTGACATGTGGCGCTCAGTCAGCAAATGAAGTATTTTTGTTTTAGGGGGGTAATGATTTTGTAGCCTCATTATTGCCACATCATCTTTTTTTTTAAATTTCTTTTTATAATCAAATTAAACAAATAAAAACACAATATATTAAATAGAAGAAAAATACATTAAAATTAAAAACAGAAACACCGAAAAAAATACATAACAAAAAAAAAACCCCATAAAACTAAAAACTAATTTCCTAGGTTGTAAATTTCGCAATTTTTTTGTACCCGTCGTTCTTCCAATAATGCGGCCTCTTCGTTAAACCCATTGGAGACGAGGACGTCGTATTCTCGTCCCATTTTCCGCAATTCAAATATAGCGGCAAGTCGTTCGTTTGTTTGGTTGGTTTGTTGGAAGGTAGCGGTACGTTCCATGCTATGGGTTTCGAAATGATTGAACACATCGTTTAGTCGGTCGAGTTCTTCATGGTCCCCCACATCGGCTTGTGGCGACGAAAAACTCTCCACATTTTTGTATTCTTTTTTTCCCTCTCTCGCGGGGTCGAGCTAACTCTTGTACTCTGTTGTCCCCTAAATTAACCGCGTCATCCTCGTCTTCGTCAACGAGGTCGAATTTATGAGCATCAGAGGGTGTTGCGAGTGTGCTCGGATTTGTCGAAGATGAGGTCTTCGACTTTTTAGTAGCCCAGAATGATACGTTAGATCGTCGAGCGTCCAGAATGGTGGGTGCCCCGAACCATTTCGGGAAAACCCTAAGTTTCTCCCATGAAGTTAAATACTTAAACGCCTTTCCTTGCCGCCCTTCAGGTTGCCCTTGAGTTCGAACATCGGTTAATGCTCGAGATTAGATGTTGGCGTCGTTTCCATGCTATGTCAACTGGGTCCCTTCAATCGGTTGTATATCCCAGCATATCTTTAGCATTCTAGGTTTATGTGACATCCGCCAATTTTGGTTTAATTTTTGTATCTGTTTAATGTACTCGTTATCAGATCTTCATATTTATTATATATGTTAGACTATTATCTATGTTAACCGATTTTATCCTTATTGTATTTACGCATGGCTCGATTTAATTTATTCAAAAATCGTTTAATGTAAAAAACATGTGCATCTAGATCCCTAAACTATAGTTTTAGCCACTCTTGATCCTCAACTTGTGACACCTTACCCAGATAAGGATGAAAATTACACAATTGATACCAACTATTAGTGTAATATCTTATTTAATTTACATACATTGTGAGGTTGAAACTTGAAATACAAAACTTAATCAAACTATTCTTAGCTTAAGATACAAAATTTCCCAAACACTATCGATTTGGGGTCCAACGGTTCTTCCAGCCTCATAGGTTCATAATTTATGGTAACTAGCCCTCAAGCGTCATTACCTGTGACACATGCTTAAAATACACGTCAGCTTATGTTGGTGAGTTCACGAATATCAATAATTTATCAAAAGCATATTAACACATTCATGACTTGTACCCGCCCATGCAATGTTCATAATGTTTCCCTACACCGCAGATCTCTACGGGATCATTGGTGTTTAGCCCCACATACAATTAGATTCAACCACGCCTCGCCAATCAGTCCCGCCGTAGCGGCATGTATGTATACATGTGTATTTATGCCTGGGAGTTATTCATGATATATCACATGCGTACATCCAGTCATGAGTTGACATGTTTATAATAGTTACAGTTTAGACAAGCATGTTCACGTATGGAAAGCATTCGCAAAACTCACCTTAGTCTTTATGGATGTACTATAGTCAATCCGAACTTTATTTCCTGATTAGAAACAGAACAATCTTAAACACTCGTCGCATAAGGAGTGGGGGGTACTAGCTAGTCATTACCATGGTTAGCTTTGAGTAACTCCATCTAATTTAAGAATGAGTGATCGGTTCATGCCTATACTAGATTGGTGTCACTCAACACCTACCTTGATTATAACCTTAAACCATACTCCTAATATTTATATTATAAATATTAACAATTATTTATACTATAGAAAGCCTACATGTTTCGCTACGTGAAGGTTGAAGGTCACGGTTGTATATGGTTCAAAACTAAAACTGATTTTCTATATATAAAGAGGATATTTGACCGACTTTTCTTAGTCGGTTTATGGCACGTCGGTTTAGTCTACATGTAGGATTAAGAATTCTATTTGTTATGTATTCTTAAAATATATTATTTTAATATTAAATTTGGTACACTCCATTTGTTTCTCATGCACACACGTGCACCTTTTATTATTATTATTATTATTATTATTATTATTATTATTATAATTAATTTAGCTCAAATTTTGTTTTTTCCTAATAACTGTTAAAATATAGAGTTTTATAAAATTATGAATATACCATTAAAACGAGCTCATTTTTCTCTACGTTTTGACCTAAGTTTCAATAAAAACAGAACATGGTCATAATTTAATATAATATACTTTATTATATATACTTAAACGATTTTGGTCATCTTAACACTTACATAGATGCCTCTGTGACATCCGTGGCAATACCAAGTACACCTTAGTACTTACAAACTCGAATAAGCGTTTAACTGTTTATTGCGTAGCGAACAAACGAATAACCAAACGGGTCTGGTTATGGTCCGGATATCCCGGGGTGCCATCTATAAGTGATATACGATCTATGCAAGCTAAAATATTAGTAATATGGCCTAAGTTCGATAGCAAACAAGTTAAACGAAAACATGCTCGTTTAACTACCCGCTATAGATTTAAACGCGAAAGATAGTTACAAAACAAGCATTGTATCATCCGTTAAGCCGAAAAAGACTTACCAGATACTTAATTGAAATGTTTTAAGCGATCCGTGAAAATATTTTTGATTTTTACAAACGTATAGTATGTTTTTATAAATTTACACAAAAATAGCCGAAAAACACTCGTTTTCGCACTGTTTGTCATACCCGATATATTTTTCGTACCAAAAACCGAACCCGAAATAAATTTGGACTTGGAATTTCACGTTTGGGCACGTTAATCAAGAAAAGTGGGCCAAATGGGCCCAAAAGGGGACCCAACGAGCCCAGCCCACCAAAGAAGACTTTTCCCCTTTATTTTCCTTTCACATATAAACTAGATTTTAGATATTTTCACACAATTTTCCACATTCAACTTCTGGAAATCTTCTTCCCCTACCAAAACCAGCAAGAAACAAGGGAAAGAGGTCTTAAATAATCGATTTTCGGCTTGTTTAAACTCGTTTAACAACATATAAACATGTCTTGATTGTTAAAAATCATAGTTAACCATGTAAAACTCTCAAAAATCATTCAAAAACATACTTTGATGTTAAACCTAGTTTCAAATCAGAAACATAAAATTTTTTGGCCATAAACACGGATTAAAGGGTTGAAACGGCGTTTTTACGGTTCAAAAGTTCGTTTTTGTGCACTAGCCGAAACCCTAAGTTAAGAGCTGTTATGTTGATGAAAAATTGCTTTGTTTGTGATATAGGACTTGTATCTAGATTGCATAGAAGCACAGGAACCTGAAAACTTGGTTAGAAAGTCGAAAACGAGCCACACCCGCTAAAGTAATGCCGAAACACTCGCTTACGGGCTGTTTTGGTTAAGTTTATGATGTGCATATTTTTAGGACTTGAAACTTTTAAATAACATCAGGGACCATGTCATTGAGTCCCTGTTCAAATTTGGTAATTTTTCGACCATCCGATAATATTTGGCGAATTTATTACCAAATTAGGAAGTTTATTTAGGAAAAATAGCTAAAATACTTCAAAAATTATGAAATTTTTCTGGGAACTCATATTTGATATATTTTGATCACATATGAATTTTGAGATCATTTGGAGAAGTCTAAAGGTGTTTTGTACATATGCGTTCGTGCGAATTTTTATAGCCGAATTTGGGCCGAAAAGAATAATGAACAAGCTTTTTACATTCTGGAATTGATACAAATTATTTTGGGACATGATTTGAGTATTCAGTAATTTTTGTGGAATTTTTGGAAATCGTTTGGGATAAACGGACGATTTTCAGGCGAAATATAGCTGATAAAATGAATTTTTATAAATTAATAAATCAATAAATAATTCCAGAAATATTTTTATAAAAATATAAATATTTTAATTGATAAGTGGCTAAATTTTCATAATTTAATGATTAACGGTTAATTAATTATACTAAATTGTAGATTAAACAAATTCAGTTTTTATAAAAACCAGTAAGTTCGCGACTAACGAACCTGCGGGAATATCAAAACACCAAGAGTGATCAAAAATCATATTTTTGGATTAATTAAGTAAAAACAAACTTTTCTATTAGAAACCTGGACAATCCGGATAGATTGTGCGCGTTTCTTCTTAAATCAAACTGAATAAACGGAAACGGGCCCCGAGGCTAATCCGGTACCCCAGTATGTGATCCTTCTTTATAACTTAATCATTTTATTAACCAATACATTTACCCAAGCTTAATTCCCCATAACTGTCTTCTGAACGCGTAAACAAACAACTTGGCCCAGCTGGGAAAATGGGAATCTGAGCCAGGTTCGGTTTTAAGTATTAGACATTGAACAACATCACAACCTAAGCCTATTGTCACTTTCTGGGTGTTCCAGTTACACCCAAATTAGTTATACAGCTCAGTTTAGTACTGAGATTATAATAATATTAAAATATTAATATTATTATAATATGGACTATAGGGACTAAGTGATAGTAAGGGAAACGAACCCCGTGCTGATCTCGCACTGAGTGCCTACAAAACCGTGAGTTTCATGACCCCTCTTTTCAAACTGTTTACAAACTTTTGGGGTGAAAAGCATGTTCATATGCATTATCTATATGAAAACGGTTCAGAACGAAAAATACCTGAACCTTCATATATGAAAAATTCCTACAAACATAATGATAAACTACGTGCTGAGGAAAGGTGATTATTATCGTGATTGATATATTAAATGGAAACACTACGAATGCCAAAACATAATGAAATCATACGTGACAACCTGTTTATACAAATACGCTATATAATGCTAAACACAACAGGTTGAGGAAATAACGTGGTCTGTAATGACCATGGGGCTATTGTGGGCGGAAGGGGGGGCCACAATAGTACTAAACTAAAGTTAAGTATAGCCTATGAGCCAAGTTCTGCTGCAACTTATAAACTAAAGTTGAGTATGGCCTATGAGCCAAGTTCTGCTGCAACTTACTAAACTAAAGTTGAGTATGGCCTATGAGCCAAGTTCTGCTGCAACTTATAAACTAAAGTTGAGTATGGCCTATGAGCCAAGTTCTGCTGCAACTTATAAACTAAAGTTGAGTATGGCCTATGAGCCAAGTTCTGCTGCAACTTATTAAACGAACTAACTTGATTATGACATGAATGTTAAGAAAATAATGTAATTATGCGTATTGTGGGCGGATGGGGAGCCACAGTATTTGGTGATACGTGATAAATACTATATGTGTATATGTGTCTATATACATGCTATGTGATTAGCCGTAGGAAATACTATGTGTAGAATATACTAATTATTTGCGTGTACACTATATAATGTTTGAGTTTACGTGGAATCATTGTGGGTGGAAGGGGGACCACAGTGGTTGATGTTAACGCGGAACTGTTGTGGGCGGAAGGGGGGCCACAGTGGTTGAGTTTATGTGGAACCGTTGTGGGAGGAAGGGGGTCCACAGTGGTTGGTTAAACACGGAAATTGGAAACAGGTAGTACGAACAAACAATCACGATTTTACCGAAATTTCGAATTCATATTATAAACTTACATGTGTGCATATGCACACACAAGGATATGGCTGTACATATTTATACAAACGTAAATACATATTTTTACATACACGCGTACATACAAACTATGACTGTGTGGTACGCAGAACTGATTTCGTTAAACTTATGAAACTCACCAACTATTCTTAGTTGACCTGTTTTAACATGCTTTTCAGGTAATCAGATATGAGAAGTAATTTCCTGTGCGTTACGTGTCTGACTGATGATTGATGTTGTGGGCATTTGAGTTAGAAGTAAAGTAATTGAAGAACCGGTTTGATTGTATCACCTAGTTTGTAAAAGAGATTAGAACGATGTAATATATTGTAAATTAGTTAGTAAAGTTTCTTTATGAACAATGTATTTGATACCACTTGTATCTGTTGCATTTCCGTTTTACGCTTCCACAATTCGCTTAATGGGGTGTGATAGCCTCATATCTTTATTATTTATTTGTTTATTTTACTCATCTTTTAAAATTCGAATTTTATATAATTTAGTATTTATCACAAAATAGGGTGTTACACAACTAAACACATGGGACCATATTGCAAAATAACAAAAATTTTTCCCCCTTTGTTCCCCTCCCAGTCATCACCGACGACCCCCCTTTCCATATTTTGCTTCAATTGACCCGCAAAATTAGGAGTTTATTGAGCATTAACCTCCACGCCTTCGATATATTATGGAAACCTTGTGTAATTGACAGCCAAGACGAGTCAATTTGAATCAATTTCATTAACTCGAACCGTAGTCTGACTCAGCCTCGTTACCATATAAATGCTTGACCAAAACACAATTAACTTGTCCCTCACACTCTCTAGCACACTGCGAACCTAAGCCCTAAGTTAATTGCAGCCAAGGAACAGTTCTGAACTAGTTTGATATCGCGTCGTTGTCCGAAACCGTAGCTCGCTATTCTCCTTCGATTTCTACTAGTAACAGATAGTATTTTGTACTATTCATCACAATGTAACCATGTTTATGGCCAGAAAAATTTGATAGATATTCATCCTATTGTAACTATTCATCACAATTTCTTAAGTTTTTAAATAATTTAAAAGATCTGTAATAATATACGGGATGGTTCAGGCGAGAAATGATATTATTTCGAGAAATGAATATGGGCATTCGTTTTATTTTAGGTTTTAAATGCTTAAAGATAAATGAAGAAAGTATAAAGGAATTCTTTTTCTTCAATTAATATAACTAATAAACCATAATAGTTATCTATTCAATTAATATAATTAATCAGATTATTATAATTAGAAAATATTAAGAATTCATTTATTTTTATTACTTATTTTTTCTCTCTTAAATTTTTATCCTACACAAGTACAATTTATTCATACATTAAAATTTCTTTCTATCCAAAACCAACTTCTTCAAACTCAATAAATTAATTCCCAGCCGACACCTCCCTTAAACTGATGATTTCTCTCTCGTTTTTGCTTATTTACTCGAAGAATTTAAGCTGCAATTTGACTTTGACGTTGTTTTGACCTTTGACTTTGATTTCCAGTTAACTCAAGCATTATCTAGGCAAGTTGTTAACTGGTTAATTGTTCATTAATACTCACTTGTCAATAGACCTCAATCAATTTCTAAGATTGAGGGGTATTGACGCGTCAATTTAGCTCAAACCCGTTTAAGGGCAAATTAGTCAATAACTTTGACTAATCAATTTCTCATACTTCTGGTCGGAAACCGACTTTCGGTCCAGAAGACTTTTATTTTTGTTTCTAAATTTTAAGACTACTGACCAACACCCAACTTCCGACTCTCTATTCCGATTCTGGTCGGTACCAGCCCGCTTAAACTTTAAATTTATCATAACCAGAGTTATAGACATCCGTTTGGATCGATTCCAGTGGCAATGTTCTTGGTTTTAAGAGTAGTTAGTTGTCTCAAAGTTTCAGGTTTATTTGATTTACCTCACTCGACGCGTTAAAGGATGAGTCGATTATTTTCTCAATGTTTATTCTTACTTTTGCCCACTCGCCTAAGAAATAAGGTGAGATACCATTCCCCTCTATTTTACTGATTTTATCAAAGTTTTGGGGACATATGCGTACTAAGACCTATTTGGTATTATATATATACACAAAACTAGCAAACATATAATTTTGTGTATTCAATCAAATGTTACTTGTTTATGTGTTTACTTTATCGCATTCAGAGAGGTCCATCATATTCACATTATAGTATGATCATACGACTGTCACAGTAACCAACGCCCGCTCGCATGGCAATGGTCAACCGACACATTAATTGCTCACAGTTTGATTGTTTATTACTGCATTTATTTCATTTTGCTTATTTATTTATATATTATTTCATCATGAAAACTGGTGATATTCTCACTCAGCCTAATGTTGACAAAATCTACTTTATTTTCTACACATATACAGGTTACCAATTGACTTGAAGTATTGACGTGAAGAACGCATAGAAGGACCTTAGGAAATAAAACAAAGATTATTTATATTTCATTTTGTCTGTAATTATTTACTTGTTTTTGGATTGTTTGATATGTTTTGAATGTTTGTGCACTTAAAATGTGAAATATGTAATTTAATAGATATTGTCATATTCTTATTTATGATAACATCTTTGAGCTGTGAACAATTAGTTCGCGCCCTGACATTTTCGTCGTAGGTTGGGGTGTGACATTATTGAGTAACAACATCAAATGAGGCTTGAGATCGAAAACCATCGAGATCAAGGTCAATAACTGAGGCAAACAGAGAGACGCCAAACCAAATGCACGATAAATGAGGAAATCCGATAGATGAAAACTTGAGGCTCGGGTAAACAATGAGGTAACTAACTTTGTATATCATATAAAATCGTATAATGAGCTTTATAAATAAAAAAACTTGAGATCGTAAAATTTTACGAAAATAATGGCGTAGAATAAGATTAAATATCATGAAGATGAGGAGAGTTCAATGAGGTAGCGTAACCTTGCATTAAACATGAATGACCATATGGTTAATAAAACATTGAAAATAGGTGAAAAATGTACATGTGATTCCATTGGGTAACCATTGACATAATCATGATTATAGTTCCGGTCCCCAATAGTGTCAACGTTTATGGACAACCACTCGTAGGCCGTTTTAAATGTGTAAATGAGGTCATGTGGCAGTGCTTATAAAATTATGATTTGCTAGACAAAGCACAATATTCAAATATGAATGGCCGAAATCTGTAACTAAAACGAATTGTAGAGTTGTTATATATAACTTATTACTCTAATAAAAAGAGTATCATGTTTTGTCACTTGTCATGCTCTCATGACTTCCCCTTTTTCTAACCCATATCCACTAAATAAATCAATTTAATTTAATTATGCATTTAATATATTAGCAATTATATTGTATTAACTTTTAAGATTGTAACTTGTAAGTATCGAATTTGACTTAATAACTGTTCAAAAGTCAAAGCAATACTGACGACTAAAAATGTTGATCTTTTAAAATAAAGTTTATTAGTTTTAATTAAAATCTAGATTTGTTCTGCTTGTGATTTTTTCTACGGGGATTTAACTTTTTGGAATTTTTTCTATTCAATTATTTTTCACTAATGCTTGGATTTAAACTTTAATTTTCAAAAGGAATAATTTTTTATTTTAGTTAATAGCTTATTGTTATCCTATCTTTTGTTTGCTAATTGCCTAAAAGAATGATGAACCAACACTTTTTCAATTGATATTTTAAACTTTCTATGGCCAATCAACACTTTTTAATGAAGAATTATTTCCAATTTCAAATCAATTGATATTTTGATTTGTTTAGTCTTACTTAAATTTGTTTGTTTAATTCATTCAATAGCATCAAGAATCCGTCTCCATTACTGTTGGTGCGTCCGTTAACACATTTAATATAAAGGTATGTCACTTTTCATTTTAGGTTATTTCCTTTTATTATACAACAACAATAAATTATTAAACAACATTTGCTATTTACTGCTTTCTTTTTAAAATAGTAGTTGACACATTTGTTACTAGAGGTGCGCAAACCGGTTTTCGGTTTAAACCCGAGCAGTTCATTGAGCGTCTGGTTCTTTACACTATAAGGGCCTATATTTTATAAAGAAGTTTTGACACATTGTATATATCATCTTTTTTTATAACCTTAGAGAAACATTCAACCAAAGCATTACCAAGAATCTTTTACATACCATATGCTACCAATAGATTTGGGTCTTCACGTACGTCAACCAACACTTATGTCAATTGATATTATCCGATCAGTGTTGGTATCTATGTATTGATACTGCCATTACGGCTGGAACCAATTACCATATATTGATTTCTGTAACATTTCGCCTATATTTTATAAAGAAGTTTTGACACATTGTATATATCATCTTTTTTTATAACCTTAGAGAAACATTCAACCAAAGCATTACCAAGAATCTTTTACATACCATATGCTACCAATAGATTTGGGTCTTCACGTACGTCAACCAACACTTATGTCAATTGATATTATCCGATCAGTGTTGGTATCTACGTATTGATACTGCCATTACGGCTGGAACCAATTACCATATATTGATTTCTGTAACATTTCGGATTTTTCAAACCCGTATTCGTTTACTAACAAAACATTTTTAGATCTTTATTATTATTAAAAATCAAGTAATTATGAATATTTAAGTTTCTAATAGTTCACTTTAGGCCCTTGTACTTCAATCAATGTTCAAAACCAATTTATACTAAAACTAGTTCAAGTAATGTTCAATTAACAAAGTATAGAGACTAAACTTGTAAAAATGAAAATTTTCTTCCTCTTCCCCAGAGCGCCGCGCGGGCAGACCTCCCACCCCCGTCGCGTGCCGCCTTGAACTCCCTGCACAGATCGTGTATGCTTTAGTTCGTTTTCTAGTTCGTTTAAGGTATAAAATCGTTTATTTTAGGCATATTAGAGAGAATTAAGGACCAAGTAATCATAATATAACTAAAATACAACTCTTAATTCGTTTTCACTTGTCCAAGATCAGATCTTTATGAATAAATCGAAGATTCTTTCCTTTAATCCGTATTTACTTGCCTAAACGGGCCAAAAGCCCATATTTAGTTCGTTTTAGCTATTCTTATATAAACAAGCCCCATTCATCTGCTGTAAACTTTAATCAAACCCTAAAGAACATCCTCCAGCCGTCCCTTACTTCTGTTCATCCTCCAACCCTTTGGTTGTTTGCATATTCGTTAAAGATTCAAGACTTGTTCGTTGACTTTGCAAACTCAAGGACCTTTGACTTCCGTTTCTCATCATTCCTTTCACTTTTCGGGTAAGTTGTAAACTGTAAAAATCATTCATACATATTCCCTAGTCAATAACCTGCAATCAATTTTGGTGATTGAAGGGTGTTGACTGGTCAATTCGCTTAAAACCCGCTAAAGGGCAAAACAGTCAACAAGTTTGACTTTACTTTTTCTCATGCTTCTGGTCGGATTCAACATTCGGTCCAGAAGACTTTTATTCTCGTAACGTAATTTTAAGGCAACTTCCCAAAACCCGACTTCCGACTCGCTGTTCGGATTCTGGTCAGTACCAGCTCGCTTAAATCTTAAAACAAACATAGCTTGAATTCTAAATGTCCGTTTGGATTGATTCCAGCGGCAAAAAGTTTGTTTTTACTTATATTATCATATCCTAAAATATCAGATTCTAAATTATTTATAAAATTTGACGTGTAATGGACGACTCGCTTATTCGTAGCTCGTTAAACCACATTTAGTAAACGCTTAAGGTGAGTTTTATCATTCCCCTATTTTATTCGATTTTCATAAACGTTTTGGGAACATATGCGTAGATAATACTATACATACATATTTTTATATACATATATATCAAATATAGCAAACGTGTAATTGTGTGTGATTAATCAAATCTACTTGTTATGTGCTTTTGTGTTATTGTATTGATTCGCTTGACATATCCCCTTGGAGAGGGTTCTTATTCTATTGACCACTGCCCGATTCGCTTGGCAACGGTCTTATTCTTATTTGCTCATGTTTGATTATCGGCGCCCGATTCGCTTGGCAATGGTTTAATCGACAACTTACTTGCTTATGGTTTGATTTCATTACCGCATTTATTACGTTTTGCTTATTTATTATATTAACATTATTTTTGGTGTCAAAACTTGGTGGTAAACTCACTCAACATGTGTGAGGCCCCGAACCCCGGGAATCCCACAGTTGGTAATCATTCAAACACTCGTAAATTTTAATAAACTTAAAAACCGTTTCTTCCATTAAAACAAACGTATCAGAGTATAATTTTTTGCGGAAAACATGAAAAATGAAATAAGTTCCCGAAACCCGGGACTTTTGCCCAAGAACCAAAATAAGTATAACTTTTATAAGTTTCCTTGAAATAAAATATTCATAAACAATTCTTCCTTCCAGTATGCCCTTCACCATCCAAGTAGCTCCGTGCACGTCCAAGCAATAAGGCATCCTCTTCCAAAATCCTGAAACTTACACTAATATGCACACAAAGTCAGCTTGAGCTGAGTGAGTTCAAGTTTTAAGTAAAAGATATCAGTAGTAAAATCATGATAGTCGTACCAAAGGTTTTCTAAAAGTAAAAGGGTACATCCATCTAATCATCATTACCGAACTTAACATCCTCATACATACATATACAAAATGTATATGTAAACATCCATTCAATAACATCCCTATATACATAACAGTATATATATATCATCCAAGTATAACATCAGGGTCGAGCAAACGTACAACCCAAACACGTCACATCAGTGCATGTAAACACAAAGTAGGCATACACAACATCAGTAGTCGAAACGACTACAACATCGCCAAATAGAGGCCAAGAAATAATGTATATACACATATATATATTTAACATCCCAAGGCTTACCATATACTAGCAAGCCTATATAAAATCATTTTAAAAACATTTCATCAAGTAGGAAAACATTTAGGTGCGCATGCTAGCCCAAAAGTAAAATGAGTAAAAAGGGCATCATTAACTCACCTGAGATCGATCGAATACTTGCAACGAGCTAGGAAGTTCCTAAGGGCACAATCACAAGCAGGGGCCTGTAAATTATACATAACGCGTTACTAAACTAGACTGTAGGAGCACTCTAGCCTAATGGACCGTACAAGTCCAACACTTTGGCCCAAGGCCCAACCCTTGGCCCAAGGCCCAACAAATTGGCCCAAGGCCCAATACCTGGCCCAAGGCCCAAGGATAGTCAAATCGGGTCGAATGTGCGTGTAATAAACCTTAAAACCATTTGTTAAACGAATCAGCCCCGAATGGACCAAATTCGATCTTAACTCTTTTCATTTATCATAATTATGTCACCCGAGTTGATAGGGTTGACGGTTTCTTTTTACAACTCCCAATTTAACATTTAAACGAAAATTCGAGCACCGCCGACTTGATTGACGAGGCACTAACCTAAACAGCCCCGAGCATCGAAAAATTAATTTTTCCACAGCCCTTAAACCCCCTTAGGGCTGCACAAACTGAATCGGTCGGTCCCCCGATCAACTAACGCATCAAACTCAACAATTTGCAATTCTACACCCGATAAACACTAGTTTTCGAACTAAAATAGATTGACCGACCTAAACACCTCCAATGACCACGAAATTTTAATATGATGTAAATTCCATACACACCGGAAACTCTAATTTTTATCCATGGGAAGTGGGTCAATTGCACTCTAACCGAAATCTGTCCAACGAAAAGTTTTGGCAAAATTGAGCATCAAAACGATTAGGGGTGAGCAAAAAGAGTGTAGGGGATTGTAGTACATACCTTGAACTACCTCTAGGAGCTTGGAATCGATCAAAAAGTCGAAGCACGAAAGGGAGGGGGTGGCTAGAAGTGACGATCGCAGCTGCTGTTAGGTTTAGGGTTTTTATTTTTATTTTTTTTGTTATAACTTAAGATATTACACTCTAGTCCTTGTAGATTCAAGTGTAAGGCAAAATAGAAGGAATAGTAGGTTCTTTAACATACCGGGATGACGTGAAGGCTTTCGAGAAACGTCGGTTAAGTCACGAGAGTTATACATACTCTACAAGCTTTAGTTCTTCAAACTGGAGTTAACGGGTGTTACAACATGTTTGTTGACAAAACTCCATTTACTACGCATATGCAGGTTGCTTGTATTGAAGATTAAAGTTGGACACGTCGACAAGACCTTAGGATATAATCAAGATAATTGTTATATGAACTTATATTTGTGTATTTGAATTGTTTTGTATATTTGAATAATGTGTGTAATATTTGTTAATAATTAATTAGATATTGTCACGTTTTATATATGATAGTATCTTCGAGCTGTGAGCAATCGGATCATGCCTCGGCATTTCCGCCTTAGGTTGGGGTGTGACAGATTGGTATTAGAGCCGAAGGTTATAAGATAGGTTGTTAGAAATTGTCCTAGACATATGTTAGGAACCCTATACGTGCTTATCTAAACTGCCTTATGTGTTATTTAATAAATTGTTTACATCTTGCTTAGATTAATTACTTAAATTGTATTTATTTTGTTTATTTGTTGCACACACACAAATTCTGAGGTTATGCCTCAACTTTCAAAATATTTTTAAATCCTCTTAATTTTTGGTAGATTATATTTTATTGTGGGAAATTCCTTAAGAATTCCCGTGTTTTGTTTTGTTCTTTCACCTTGAAGCGTGGGGTATGACAAATCTCATACAACCACATAACTTCAAGTGGTACCCGTAATCGGCTAAACGGTTACGTGGTAAACATAACCGGCTAAACGGTTATACTTCCAAATTTTTGTTTTAAATTATTTTAAATGCTTAGTTGGGTGAAAAATCCATGGAAGTCCATGTGCACTCCAACTATTCATTTCTTAAACCATTTTCGATTTGATTTTGGTTGGAACGTATCGTCCGGGGTGATTCCCGAGATACACCAACTACTTATATTTGATTCGTTGATTCGATATTTAGTTAAGTCGATTAAACGCCATGTAACGCTCATGGTCCGAACAACTCCATTGATTCGATAATTCGTTAATTAGTTGGGTCAGTTAAATGTCATGTACACGCTCATGGGCTGACCAACTCAATTGTTTATTACTCGATATTTGAATTGGGCCAACAAATTGCCATGGAACGCTCATGGGAGACCAATTCACAAACTTTATGTTGTTTATTTAGTTGGGCCATTCAAATTGCCATGGAAAGTTCATGGGAGGTCAACTCGTTTGATACACTTATTTATTTTATTTTTGGAAAATTTTATAAAACATTATTTACTTAAATGCTTCCAACTCATACATATTATTTTAATTCTTGACTCGTCCTCGAGTCTTCACTAGTATTACTACATATACATACGCATCCCCATTATTTTATATCAACTCATTCTCACAACTTACCCATCATTTCATAAAAATCTCATCCTTGGTCCTCGTAGAATATCTTCCCTAGGAAATCATCGTAATCAACGTCGTTCACCTGCTTCTCGTGATTTTCATTCGGCTACTAGAATCGACAAGGAGTTTGCTGCTACTAGAATCGACAAGGAGTTTGCTACTTTATTCCGTTAACCAAACGACCACCAATCTCATCAAAAATAAGATACACCGAACAAGAAATCTAATACTAACTCATATCCGTTAAAATATTATTTAAATTATATTTTCTTATTTATATCCGTATCCTTAAACTATAAATTTCTAAGTACATTTAAATCCTTATCCTCAACTTTAAACTTTAAATATTTTAATATCTCTTGTTTTCCTCAATATCATGATGATTTTCACAACTTATTTTTCATTTTATAAATCTTTATTATTAAAATTAAATTATTGTAAATTTTATTATTATTAAACTAAATCATATATTCTCTAAATTTAATTTCCATTTTTAAATTAAAAACTTTCCATTAATTAATTTAACTTTTATTATTAAATTGACTTTTTGATTGAATCTTCGTCGTAAATATTTCAACTCCCTACTTTTATTTATTTAAAATCTTAAATGCTTTAAATGATAAATTCGTCGTTGTTGGAATAAGTCATGGTGGTTCACGTATTTCTAGCCTCGAGTTTATCTTATTTTATTATGTTAATTCATATCTTATTTTTGATATCACAATTAATTTAAAAATTTGTTATTCACTTGAATTTCCATTTTTCCATAATTCAAATTTCTTACTTCCTAATATTTTTAACAATTTTATGAAAAATGAAAAAAAAATCCATGAATTCTCAACTTAATCTAATTTAATTACCTACTTTAAATTTTACCTAATTTTAAAGATTTAATTGGAATATGACTATCTCGGTGGTTTGGGAATATCCGTTTCCCAATTTGATCTATTCATAATTTAAAATACATATATTTTTGCATTATCATTTATATTTAAAATTATTACTATTATAATATTTTAGAATATCTTAAGCGAATTAATCTAATCTCAAAATCACAAACTTGACAAGCTATAACCTTATAATTAACTTCTCTTTAAATCTCATAAGTACTCAATTAACTAAACTAGTAAAACCAAATAAATTTGTACTCTCGATCTTAAGAAATGTTATAAATTAAACCTTTGCGTAATTCATCATCTGAATAAAATTCCTTTATCGAAGTTAATCTATTAGGATCTTGTATCTCCATCTCATTTCCTTAATCTCGATTATCACAATAACATCTGTCTCACCAAATCTATTTTTTTCAATTTTCAAAATTTTACTTTTAAAAGCAAAAGAGGTTTTTGAAATCTCATGGTTTTATTAATTTAACTATGAAATTTATTAATTATCATTTGAAATTATATTTAGAAATTATCAAAAACAATTGTTTTCTCTTAAAATTTTATTTTCAATGTTTTATAACCCACATGATGAAACGAATTATGCGGACCATCGGACGATAAGAATAATTATGGTCGCGAACATAATTATCCAAGTCCTCGCATGAAAATCATAATACATACAATTGTGTGTCATGATTTAGAACCTAAGTAGTTTGGGTAACGGTACGAATGATGAGATGATAAGGACATGGTGGATACGCCGCTGGTACATCCTATATATAAATGCCCTTAACGGATTGTCACTTGAAGCGTTGCTTCAGTTATTATAAGTTCTATGTTATGATATTTTCCTTAAAAAAAAGAGTTTAAAGTGTTTTCAAAACAATGATGTTTTGGTTTTCCTTAATTTCGAGACGAAATTCCCTAAAGTAGGGGAGACTGTAACATTTCAGATTTTTTAAACTCGTATTCGTTTACTAACGAAACATTTTTAGACCTTTATTATTATTAAAAATCAAGTAATTATGAATATTTAAGTTTCTAATAATTCACTTTAGGCCCTTGTACTTCAATCAATGTTCAAAACCAATTTATACTAAAACTAGTTCAAGTAATGTTCAATTAACAAAGTATAGGGACTAAACTTGTAAAAAATGAAACTTTTCTTTCTCTTCCCCGGAGCGCCGCGCAGGCAGACCCCCACCCCCGTCGCGCGCCGCCTTGAACTCCCTGCACAGATCGTGTATGCTTTAGTTCGTTTTCTAGCTCGTTTAATGTATAAAATCGTTTATTTTAGGCATATTAGAGAGAATTAAGGACCAAGTAATCATAATATAACTAAAATACAACTCTTAATTCGTTTTCACTTGTCCAAGATCAGATCTTTATGAATAAATCGAAGATTCTTTCCTTTAAACCGTATTTACTTGCCTAAAACGGGCCAAAGCCCATATTTAGTTCGTTTTAGCTATTCTTATATAAATAAGCCCCATTCATCTGCTGTAAACTTTAATCAAACCCTAAAGAACATCCTCCAGCCGTACCTTACTTCTGTTCATCCTCCAACCCTTTGGTTGTTTGCATATTCGTTAAAGATTCAAGACTTGTTCGTTGACTTTGCAAACTCAAGGACCTTTGACTTCCGTTTCTCATCATTCCTTTCACTTTTCGGGTAAGTTGTAAACTGTAAAATCGTTCATACATATTTCCTAGACAATAACCTTCAATCAATTTTGGTGATTGAAGGGTGTTGACTGGTCAATTCGCTTAAAACCCGCTAAAGGGCAAAACAGTCAACAAGTTTGACTTTACTTTTTCTCATGCTTCTGGTCGGATTCAACATTCGGTCCAGAAGACTTTTATTCTCGTAACGTAATTTTAAGGCAACTTCCCAAAACCCGACTTCCGACTCGCTGTTCGGATTCTGGTCAGTACCAGCTCGCTTAAATCTTAAAACAAACATAACTTGAATTCTAAATGTCCGTTTGGATTGATTTCAGCGGCAAAAAGTTTGCTTTTAATTATATTATCATATCCTAAAATACCAGATTCTAAATTATTCATAAGATTTGACGTGTAGTGGACGACTCGCTTATTCGTAGCTCGTTAAACCGCATTTAGTAAACGCTTAAGGTGTGTTTAATCATTCCCCTATTTTACTCGATTTTCATAAACATTTTGGGGACATATGCGTATATAATAATATACATACATATCTATATATACATACATATCAAATATAGCAAACGTATAATTGTGTGTGATTAATCAAATCTACTTGTTATATGCTTATGTGTTATTGTATTGATTCGCTTGACATATCCCTTGGAGAGGGTTCTCATTCTATTGACCACTGCCCGATTCGATTGGCAACGATCTTATTCTTATTTGCTCATGTTTGATTACCGGCGCCCGATTCGCCTGGCAATGGTTTAATCGACAACTTACTTGCTTATGGTTTGATTTCATTACCGCACTTATTACGTTTTGCTTATTTATTATATTAACATTATTTTTGGTGTCAAAACTTGGTGGTAAACTCAGTCAACATGTTTGTTGAAAAAACTCCATTTTCTATGGATATGCAGGTTGCTTGTATTGAAGATTGAAGTTGGATACGTAGACAAGACCTTAGGATATAATCAAAATAATCGTTATATGAACTCATATTTGTGTATTTTAATTATTTTGTATATTTGAATAATGTGTGTAATATTTGTAAATAATTAATTAGATATTGTCACATTTTATATATGATAGTATCTTCGAGCTGTGAGCAATCGGATCACGCCCCGGCATTTCAGCCTTAGGTTGGGGTGTGACAATTTCCAATTGATATTTCCTATTTTTCCTTTACAGTAAATTGATTTCCAAATTTCAACCGGGCATTACATGGAATGGTTATTGAGCTATAAATGGATATAATATGTGAGCTATAAATTAGTTTTGAAGCTGACGTATATAGACAGACAGGTTATAAACCGGGTTAAACCTGTTTTTGACTAGCCGGTTCCAAAATATCTTTCTTATTGTAACATAAGCAATTGTTAATATCATTATTATAATTACAATCATATTTTCCTTTACAACAAATTGATTTTTCAATGGGGCATTACATGGAATGGCTAATGAGAAATAAATGGATATGAAATGTGAGCTATAAATTAGTTTTGAGCTATAAACGGGTTTTAAACCGGATAAAACCTGTTTAGGTCTAACCGGTTCCAATATATCTGGTTCAAACCGGTTTTAGCTAAAAAAAAACTCCAAACCGGTCCTAACCCGGTGGTTTATAACTACAAACCGGTTATTGTAATATCAGGTTCAAACCGGTGTTCCTGTTATGCTCCTTAGAAATCTTAACCAGAAAGAAGGCTTATGTAACGGTACTCGACTACAAATTATATCTTTAGGTACTCGTGTAGTTAAAGAAAAAATTGTTTCTGGAACTAACATTGGACATAGAGTTTTGATCCACAGATCACCAACTGACTCCAACAGACAACAAAATAGCATATAAGTTTCAAAGACGACAGTTTCCCCTTGCAGTATGTTTTGCGATGACCATAAACAAAAGCCAAGGTCAATCATTATCTAGAGTTGGCTTGTACTTGAAAGAACCCTTGTTCTCACATGGACAGCTATATGTCGTCTTGTCAAGAGTTACAAGCAGGTGTGGATAAAGATTCTAATTCTTGATAAACAAGGTAATCTGACCAATACAACCACAAATGTAGTGTACATGGAATTTTTTTCTTATTTGTAAAATAGTTGCGTAATGTTTGTTTTGTAATTCTTGTAATTTTAATGTAATTTGTAATTGCATTAATAATATAATGATAATTGTGTTATGTGTTATTGATTGTATTTTGCTTAATGTTTAAATATTATAATTTTTATTAATTCCCCGTGTAATACACGGGTCTCAAACTAGTGTGTGTGTGTGTATCATTTTAAATGAAACAAAATCGTAGCGAAAATGAGGTTTGAAGTAATGCATAAAAATGGAACACCCGAATTGCTAACAAACATCTTGAATTTAGACATGAAATCTCAAGTATGTAAAGTTGTTATGATGATATCGCTTTTATAAAAAAATAAATCATAAAAGGAATGAGAGTTGCGGTAATGTGAGGTAATGAATCGCATAAATCGTTATCGAATCATCCGGAATAAACAAAGTTTATACTGAAATATCGAGTATATAAAGTTGTTATGGAAATATCCCAAAAATGGGATTTATAAAGACCATGAACGTTGAGGCAACGCGAAATAATGAATTTCGTAAATTGTTATCAAATAAATCTTGAAACAACATTCGAAATGAAACTTCACGTTTATAAAGTCATTATGGTATTATTACTTTAAGTAAAAATATATCATAAATGAGCATTGCAGCAATGCGATATAGTGAAACACGTAAACAATTATTGAATAATCTTGAAAACAAAACCTATAATTAAATTTCGAGTGTGTAAAGTGTGTTATGACAATATCGTTTTAAATAAGGAATAATTATTAAGAATTGAGCATTATGAATATTTGTAATACATAAATTGTTATCTTGAAAATAAAACTTTATCATTTAAAATGAAGATTTGAGCAAGTGGAGTCTTTATAAATACATTACTTATAAAAAAAATCAGAATGAGGCTTGCATGTATATGGGAGAGGCTTA
The DNA here is from genome assembly GCF_021521415.1 of Bidens hawaiensis. Lineage (NCBI taxonomy): Eukaryota > Viridiplantae > Streptophyta > Magnoliopsida > Asterales > Asteraceae > Bidens > Bidens hawaiensis. Next base: position 571 of record NW_027492924.1, on the reverse strand, counting down.
GGCTTTGATGGTGAATGGTTTGGGAAACTTTTAAGGAATGAGTGGGTTCTCGAGTTTAGAAAATGACAAATGTCACAATATGTTCAAGTCTTAAGGAGAGAGGAGTAAAATAAATATCGTGGGAATTCTTAAGAAATTTCTCAAATTAAATAATAAATCTAGGGTTTTGAACATGATTTTGAGAATGAGCCATAGCCTCAAAATTGTGTGTGTGTGTGTCTTATGTACAATAATATAAATAAACAATTAATAATTTAAGCTATGAACAAAAATTTAAATAAGTAGGGCACACGTATAAACACATATAGGGACCCTTAAGCATGCTACTAAGGTCGTCACGTCTAATCGCCTATCTTATCGCATTTCGCTCTGATACCAATCTGTCACAACCCCAACCTAATGGCGGAACATGCCGGGGCGCGACAATATTTGTATTATAGCTCAAAAGACCCTAATAAGTATACTGAAAATCTGATTAATTTATTCAATCATCGTACACAGGAGTTTGTTTCACAAATACAAAATAATTCAAGCATTATATCAAACTCAAAACAAAGCAATTGTCCTTATT